>NC_139516.1:177389754-177477254 GCF_947247035.1 Vipera ursinii
GGTGGAGCAGGTATGCTGTAGTCAACTCAGCACGAAAAATCAAGTGCTTATCTTGCATGTCTGCAAAACCATTAGTGCATATGACTCAGTCTGCTTCTGAAGTTTGTTTAACATAATGTTAACACCTTTCCTGTATCTAACATCTTCCCATCCCACCACTTTACATTTTCATCCAAATACGTGGACCACAAATACAACTGAGTCAGATTGTATGGCTATAAAAGAGATGGATGTTTAAAAAACCCTTGCTGTGGTTCTCTTCTACAGCACCAATAACAGTGCCTTGCCAGAACTCAGCAGCAGATTCAGTGAACAACTGAGAATATTCAAGCAAACATTCACTTCTTTCATGGCCTCCTTTGATGCTGGATCAGTTCCTCTCTTGGACTTCAAGATACTAGCATCTCTTTGCATATCAGCTCCAACTGACGATGAGCTACATCTGGCCTGTGAAATGAAAACAGCAAAACCTTTGATTCCATCCAGGCGAAGTAGATCTTCAGCATCTGCTCAGTCAACATTTGCCAGGATGGATGATACCCTGTCAAAACCTTGATCATTTCAGAAGTGGAATTCCATTTTCTCTTTAGACTACATTTTCAATGTTGAAAATATGAGAATATCTCCCACTTTACATAAGGAATCTCCCAGCTTCTTTGTCTGTATATTCTTATGCTTAACAAATGTAAAAAAGAAAGAGTATCAATTACAAAACCAAGCTATGGATTGAATTCAAAAAAATGGATTGAATCCATAGCTCGGTTCTCGGCTACAGTGGCCTTCTGGAAAAGCCTGTGACTGGGTGACTTTGAGCAGTTGCTTTCTTTTAGGCCTAAACTAAAAAATAAAAAGATCTATATCTACCAAACCCTTCCAAACCAGTTTCTAGATTACAGTCCATATCTTCAGTAAAGGGCCCTTCATCCAGCAATGGCTTGCTACACACATACAAACACAAGCACACATACAGTGAAAAATCATTGGAATGGAATGGAATGGAATAGCACCATAATGGAATAGAAGAGAATGCAATAGCATGGAGTGAAATAGCATGGAATAGAATATCTCGACTGGATTTCTAAATAATTATTCAAATATTTAGCATTTAATTTTCAATTTGTCAGTATTATTTCTAATTTTAGACTATGCATTATGTCAACCAGAAGTCTGAGTCTGGTTGGGTGGAGGTTACAATCTCTGTGCATCTCCTCCAAGTTGTCCTTCCAATTCAGGATTGAGGTCATTGGCAGAGAAAGCTGAGAAAGGGAGCATCTGTTTCAAAAATACCTGGCTTGTGGATTGATTCAGTAACACACTTTTGCTTGCTGCCAATCTCACAACCTTCACAGGCACAAATGCAAACCAAACCAGAAAAGAAATCAGACATGCACAAAGGTTTGGTTTAAAAGAAACATTCAGTTCAGCTCTGGCTCATGCCAAATGAGATTCAGGCCAAAAAATGACAAAAGAAAGAATGGCCATTTATACAGAAAACACACATGGGCAGCTCTATAGAAGGACAATATGATATTTCCCTTTTAATTGTAGTACAGCTTTTCCATTGCTCTGGTGTCTTTCCTAAATAAAGAGATTTTATTTATGCACTTCTCTGAGATTTCTAAACACTATGGAACAGACAATTAGTTGAATTACTCTCTTAAAGATACTAACCTGGAATTGTGTTCTATATAATCTACCATTCATACATGTCTATATAGGTTCAATATACAACTTTACTGCCTGGGAAGCTGCTGTCCCTTGACAGCAAATGACTGTCCCAAAAGATGTGCAAAACGCTGGAGAAGCTGCTACTCATGGGCTACCTGCTTTGGCTTGCCTAAGCAACACTGATAGCCATATGTGGAGCTGCAGGAAAACAGATGCTGTTTTTCCATTTGTGAAATCAAGTTGTTGGAAACTAGTCAGATTTCTGATATATGAATGGCTCATCTAATCAACCTACATGGAGACAGTGTGAGTTTTTTCCAGAAATATTTGACAACATTTCCTATTTGTGGCAAGTAGGACAATATATAAAATTGTAACATAGTGATATGGAAGTGGTTGGTAACTATTTTATTCCAACCATCACATTTTTTTTAAATAACAGCAAATGGCATATTCAACTTTCACAAACAAAGAAGATCTGTGGCTTGGTTTCTCATTGCCAAGATTGCTTCAGGGTAATAATCTCTACAAGTGCTTTAAATTTAATGAAAACATCTTGATTGTTAGATAATAGCCTCTCCTATTACATTTTTCCTCATTCCTTGGCACAATATGTTGATTAAAATGCACATGCACACACATACACACAATTAGACAAGAGAAGAGATATTTTTCTTGTCTTACATTTTTAATGTATTTTAAATATATAGTTTATCAAAAACATATGTTTATCTATGTTTGAATTGGAATTTATTTTTAGATTAAGACAGAGAAAGTCTCAGTGAATAGTAATCACTTTTGATATATTTTTACCTGCCACCTAAATCCATTAAACCATTAAATTGATATTTTCCTTTACTTAAACTGCTGATAGATACGGCAGCATTTATTTATGTGAAACACTTATGTGGCTTCCCATCTTATACACAATAATACTGAATGGCTCACAACAAGATCAGTAAAACAAAAAAAGATAAAAGAGCAATACACAAAATGAAAAACAGATTACATCCCCTCAATAGCAATGCTTCCACCAACATATCCTATGTTTGCTGGATTCCGTGCACACCTCAACCCAATGCTTGGGTGAAGAGGCACTTTTCATGGCATTACAAAAGACTTTAGGATGGAGAATCTCTCTGTCTCAGCCAGAAGGCTTTCCATGGGGCAGAGCAAGTAGAGAAAAGGTACACCTCTTAGGTCCCACCAAATAGCAACATTTAAGGGGGGAAAGCAAGAAGAGCACCCAGCGCACCAAATCTGCTGGGAAGGGCAGACACCCTAATGAAGAAATAATCCTGCAATTAATCTGGCTCTGTGCCATGTAAGGTTTAAACATGATAACCAGCACCTTGAACTGCACCTGAAAAAGAACCCTGGGAGCTCATATACCAGCTGTAATCTGGACAAGCAACAGGGTACTCAGAACTATGCTCATTACTGCATTTTGGACCAGCTATAGCATCTGGATGGTCTTCAAGGACAACTTCTATACAGTGCATTACAGTAATCTAACCAGCAAGTGAACAGACTCTGACTGACTATAAGCAAGGCCTCCCGATTCAGGAATAGCTAATTGGCACACAAGATGAATGTGTGCAAAGACCCCACTAGCACAGTGCCATCTGTTCTTCGAGCAAGAGCTGCAAGTTCAGGAGGTAAGTTCTGCAGCTTCAGATTACATGCTATCTTTGCTCAGGGAAGTGCTACTCCATCAAGAATCAAAGATAATATTTGTCCAGATAGAGAAGTGCCAAAACCACAAAGCCACTGTTTGATAGGATTGAATCAGAATTGGTTTCTCCCCATCCGGGCCCTCATAGCCTCTAGGCACTGGGTAAGCACCTGAATGACAATGTCTGACCATCCAGGGATATAAATAGTTGGGCATCATTACTGTACAGCTGTTCCATGGAGATGTTAAACAGAAGTCCTGAGGTATAGCCCATATAAACAGCCTAGGGCTAGATTTCTCTCTCCCCCAAACTCCAACTGGAAGTGGCCATGGAGGAAGAAGAGAACTGCTTCAAAGCAGTGCTCTCCATTCTCCACCCCTGAAACCCAGAAGGATACTATGGCCAATGGCATTGAAAGCCACTGAAAGCATAGTTAGAGGCTTGCATGTAAGTAGTTAGCATTGGCCAAAAATATCCACAAGAACCCATTCACTTATTTTCTAATATCATACTGAAAACAAATGACCTTTTCAGTATTGCAGTCATGTTGGATGGGTGATTAATGTTTACCTAAATGCAGAACATAGTTTATAAACTTAATGGTATCATAATATTAGCATGGCAAGTAGTCACAGGCAGCATTCACATATCACATTAAGATATAATGTGCTTTGTGTCTTTTCAAACCCAGCCATTCTCATTTTTAAACCATAATTAATGGCTTAAAATTATATGTGAACTTTTGCCAATTGTGTTTGTTCATCAAGCCATACATTAATGTCTGTAAATCCAGACACTATTAATATTTTTAGTATTCTTTCTATTATTCAATGTGATAGCACAGTATTAAGATTATTTAGATGCACATTTAGGTGATTTTTAAGGATTATCAAAGTCAGTATTATGGATTTTGTCCTGGATCCTTATAGCTTTAGTTTAGTTGTGGTGATATTGTTCAAGCTTCCAGTAATATTTATGAGATCTGAAGATATGCATAGAAATCATACAATATAATATAGATGGACAAAGCACCTTTACAAAACATTTGCATAGACAGCTGAGTGAACACAATGAACATGTAATCAAAATGTAATCATATTATTAGACTCAATGAAGAAAGTGTATAAACCCAACACTACAAGACTAAGCATTGGAAATTATATGATTAGAATACTTATTCAACCATGAGTATTTCCATATGGCACCATTTTCATACCCCAATGACCCCCTTCCTCCCAGAACTTTGTAGTTGACTTGACTATGTAACCATCTTTATTCCAGCCAACTTTGTAAAGCTGAGGGCAGGCACGATAAGCTAATCTGAGTGACATTCAACCAAGCAATACAAGACTGCAAAAATCTTTATTCAGTCAAAATCACATGGCATGAGCTATGGCAACTCTTGGAGTAGCAAAAAGCCACTCATTCTCACTCCAACACAAAGGGCAACATTTTCATACATTCAGTCTCATTACTTTACAAAACAAAACACAAAAAATGAACTATTGATATAAAGAGAAAACTGCCTGGCTATCAAGACATCATTTTTTCCTGCATATAAAATCTTACAGAAAGTTGAGCTGATGACATGATGCTTTCAGAAAGCAGAGAGAGAGAGAGAGAGAGAGAGAGAGAGAGAGAGAGAGAGAGAGAGAGAGAGAGAGAGAGAGAGAGAGAGAGAGAGAGAGAGAGAGAGAGAGACTAAAAGCTGAGATGAAGGCTGAAAGAAGAGCCAAGGCTTATTTAAGTAGGGGAATTCAGTTCAGTGGTTTTTCACTGAAACCTTAGAAGGATTAAGTTTAGGGTCAGTGATGAACTCCAAGTTTGGATGGCAGGAGAAAAGATGTGAAAGCAGTTCCCCATGAAACTCCAGCTTTCCAAACTGCAAAATGGAAGTTTTGCCATTTGAGCTGTATTACATTGAGCTGTATTACAGCTAAGCTAGAAGTAAATCAGCTCAGAGGCCAGCAATGACTTATAATGGGAATACAGCGATATAGCATCAATCTTTTATATAGGTCTACATTTCCCAGTCTGGTACCTTTCAGATGTATAGCAGTAAAGTTGCTAGAATTCTTAGCCACCAGGAAAGTTGGTTAGCAATCAGGATAACAAGGAAAATGCAATAGATCAAAGGCAACACAGATAACTTTTCAGCTTGTGCATTCTTGCACAACTGAATAACATATTTGTTAATTTTGTCAGTGCAAAGGACTCTGGAGAGTAAAAAGATGTAAAAAGGTGGCATGGCACTTTTTAAAAAAGGTTTCTTGGAATTTTTTTGTGCTAGTTAGTTACAGGAGAAGCAGATCTGTACTTGCTATTCTTAATTGAAAAACTTACTTGAAGAAGCCATTTCTCTCCAACAATGCTTAAGTAGCTCCACTTCCAATTTTGAGTCCTGAGTTTTCTTCTCACCACATCTGCAGCCTTGTGAAAGGTTATGTAATGCTCTTCACAAGTGGACTAGACACTATTCCAGTAAGCTAAACTTCTCTTGTTTTGCTGAATCAGTATATTCTATGTAATAAAAGCAGGGCTTCTTATAAAACAGAATTGGAATTTGAAATTAAATAAGCAGCATATTTGACCAAGACACTTTTTGCAGTCATGAAAAAGACTGCAAAAGTTCATCAGGTGACTTACTTTTTCAGAAAAAAATAAGGCATAACTTGCTGCTGACATAAAAGAGTAAAGAGGTTTCCAAGAAAAAGCAAGCTAAATTTGGTTTTTATTGTTACTGAAAGCTTCTGGGGTAGAACAATTTGCTAATTCTTTTATGAGTCTGAGGACTAAAATGTAGTTCCTGTTTCCCCAGTCTGCATCATTAAATTAGGAAGTATATCCACCAAAAAAAGAGAATATAGATTTACAATAATTTGCATACAGTAGCCATTAAATTGGTATTTAAAATTTAATGGCATATATAAAATATACCATTAAATTGGTATTTACACAGAAATAGCATACATTTCCCGCATCTCATTTTACTGACTAGATATATATTGCAAATGTCTAAGTTCCAGACTACTGAGCAGACTTTATCTGGTTGTCCTCCAAATAGAGGACCCAAATTTATTTTTGTGGGACCACTTTATTTTTATTATTATTATTATTTTGCCACTCATCTCACTTTGAAGTGAGTCTGGATAGCTTACCACATTAAAAGCAACAGAATTATACTCCAAGTGAATTTCCAGTTAACAGATGGGGAGGGAGGCAGCCTGATGTTGAGTCATGGCAACTGGACATCAATCACCTCAGGTATGATGCTCCCCTATTGTGGGCCCAAGCCATCTGGCAGAGACGGGTCTTTGATCTTTACAGAAGATCAAAATGGTGGGAACCAATCCCACCTCTGGAGCATAAGATGTTCCAAAAGTCAGGAGCCACAGCAGAAAAGGCTTTTCTTCTGGACTGTTCCAGCTGAAATTCCCTGACAGGGCCCGCAGCAGGCCCCTTCTGCTGGTGCAGGTGGGGCAAGCCAGTTCCATTGGGGTGAGACCATTCCTTTCATCACTGCACTAAAAAACTTCAATATGATTGTTTTAATCAAACAGCAAAATATTTTCTTTCCCTTCATTCAAAAATGCAGTATGGCCATAAATGGTTTACTATGCACTTCAGATTGATTAGATAATTCAACGTTTATATGCAAAACTTTTCATTGTATGGATATTACATTAGATTACATTACATACAAAGGAATTGCACATCAGACAGGAATTAAGATCCCCAAGTCCTTTGTGCTGACTATTTCAGTTTGACCTGTAATTTGAATACACAAAACAAAATTAGTCAATTAATTGTGGTTGCTGCTGTTATAGTTATTATTACTAGTGCTGCTATTGCTATTGCTACACAGTGATTTGATAATGCCAGCATTCTGCATCCATTTTGTGTTTAGGAGTATATTGTTTGTCAAACAGCAATGCTGTTTTTAAATAGGCAGATATAGATGTACAGTTTCTCTCTAAGATGTAAAATATGGCATCATTTTTATTTTGATGGGGGCAGGAAAGCTAATGAATTTGAGTGTTGTCTCCTGTCGAGGGTCATTGGTTAATTAAAAGTCTGATGTATATATACAGCTGATACTTCTCACCCTAATGAAGAACATTAATTCTAGAACATGTGTGGCTACAATCACATTGCTACAAATTACTACAGTCTTTCCTTTATCTGTTTCCAAGAAAGCCTCCCCTGGTTAGTTAAAAAGAATAAGGGGGAAAAGAAAGAAGGGAAAATATGAGCCTTTAGCACTAAGCAGCATAAATTACATGTATCAATCAGAGGAAGCTTAAATTAAAATACACATTTGGCAAACAGATATGAATATGTTGATCTCATCTGTGAATCAAAATGATTTAATGCCAGGACTGACCCCCCCACTGATCAACATGAAGGTCACTGGAAACTGATTGATTTTCATTGAAAAATGTTGTTCTGTCTGTTAAAAGTGCAGTTTTATAATGTGTAGCTAACCAGTCATTCTAACGTTTGGCACTCTGATTTATTTTTACAAAAGAAAATGGGATTCATTGCTTTATTTATGTAATGCAAAACAGATAGCTAAATTAAAAAGTAGGAGAAAAAAAAGAAAATGCTTTATGGTTCTCAGCTGAGGGCTTTCCCATGTGTTCATAATATTTTCCAATCCAGAAAACTACTATTTGATAAATAGAATGTTACACCTTTCAGGTATGGAAGGACTATAAATCAGTCTCTCCTTATCATCCCCTACATGCTTCCTGAAGATGAGAATAACTACATGAGCATCATACATTATGAGACAAACCCTTCTAGTCTTTGTACCATGATAACTTATTCTGGAAGATTTCTAGCAGTTAGATGGGTAAGACCAAGATTCTACTAAAATTGACTTGAGTCTTTGAGTTGTATCATTTGTGTGCACTATCACCAAAGTATTTGGTTTGTTTTGTTTATTATACTGATACAGAGTCATCCAAGCACAAATTAACCACATAAAAATGTATTCTTAAGCAAAATTCAGTGTTTAAGAA
This sequence comes from Vipera ursinii, assembly GCF_947247035.1. Taxonomy (NCBI): domain Eukaryota; kingdom Metazoa; phylum Chordata; class Lepidosauria; order Squamata; family Viperidae; genus Vipera; species Vipera ursinii. Next base: position 177,398,123 of record NC_139516.1, read on the forward strand.
ATACAGATATATGTATACATTGTGCAAATATGTGCATATTAAAAGAAAAGTAAATCAAAATTAAAATCATTATCTTAATACAATTAAGCCATAATATATGCTGCCTAAAACATTGGTTTTTTTTTGTTCTGAAAGTATGGTCATAAGCACCAATGAATATTCTCAGTCATCCAGGTAGAGTTGTCAGGAAATTGAGTCATGACAACTGGATTTCTTGTTGGTTCAGACATTTTTGCTGTTTATCCAAGTAGCTTCTTCAGTCTGAGCAAGTTTGTTAGGGGTCATAAGCATATTTTCAGCATGTAAAGCTATTTACTATCTAAAAATGTACCTGATATAGTTCATATTTTTATTTATTTGTTTGTTTGTTTTGCTTGTTACTTTTTAATTGCACCCCTTAAGAACAGTTTAGAGGATTTTCCAATGCACTTTCACCTCCCACTAACCCTACGAGTTCCACATTTATTTCACCATTCAACACTATTGTGATTTAGAAATTGTGTTATATCTGACTAATGAAGCAATTCAAGATCTCAGCAATAGCTTCCATGCTTCCTTCTTGGCATGCTGAATAACATAACCATTTATAAGCTCACAAAGTTTTCCAAGAAAATACATCTGGCTGATGCTTGAATCAAGATCTGAGAGGAGCACCATAGGAAAAAGTCAGTTAACTTACTGCAGTCTTCTCAATTGGGTCCAACAAACGGTGAACATCTGACAATAATATTTTGTTTTGATCCTTGAATCTATTTTTTTTATTTTATTATTATTATTATTATTATTATTATTATTATTATTATTATTATTGTTGTTGTTGTTGTTGTTGTTGTTGTTGTTGTTGTTATTGTTATTAGCTTTTTATTTCCACATTTCTTTTCCTTTGTGATGTAACTGTTTAAGCTGAGTTTGAAGGGACTGACTGAACCTCACTGCAAGGCTCACGGTGAATTTTAAAGGAAAAGCCAAATGTAATTATTTTAAGTCCTGCATCTTTGTCTTATTCCTTGAGACTCCTTGCATCATCACAATTTGTTAATTAGGTCATATCTTACTGATGACTGCAATACTTTTCAAATGATGGCTGCTATGATAATATTCCTAAAGATGATATTGTCACAGTCTTTAGTCCAATAATGTAATCAACCCACCATCTGTTAAGCATGTCCAAGATCAGTCTTTGAATGATTCTTCTATGTTTGTGTTTTAACATGCCATATTTTACTATGTAGATGTGAACCACTTCAAAAAGCCTCACACCACAAAAGGAAATTATATGCTTAACCCTCACCTATTTTATTGCAAGTTATAAATGTATTATGGCTCATAATCACTCCTGAAAGGTAGATGATAGAAGTGTGAATAGTGCATAAATGGCCTTTTTTTCAATAATATGCTTAATCCAGTCAATCAATAATCCAGTTGAGTCTACTTATCAGTGTTTCGGCCAGCAAGAGACTAGATGACCTCCAAGGTCCCTTCCAACTTTACTATTATGATTATGAGAGTGCAAAGGTCATGCTCTTATTCTCCAGAAAATTTCTAATATCCAAGAGACTATCAGGAATTGCACCAGGGGAAGATTGCCTAAGTTGCATGGTATTGCCAGGCCTATGATCAGCCACCCAGTGAGCATGAAAGGGAAAGACAGAAGACAAAAAAGGATATTGATGAAAGATTGACATGTACGGTCCAATTTCCACTTACTTTATTTATCTTCCCTGGTGCCTTACCTTCTAGCAAAGCCCTTCTTGAAAGTCTCCACCACATATTTCCTCCTTATCGATCATGATATATTCCTTTCCATTCCCCAATATGGCCAAACCAAGCTTCTGGCAGGGGGAGCATCTTGACATAAAAATGTGAATGGGGAAAGGACACTTGACAGATGCCATGCCTACACTCTCTGGAGTAAGCATAGGTGGTCAAATGGTGTTACCAGTATTTTGAAAATTAGCAGAGATATAAACAACTGCAAATCTGCTTCAAACTGCTTTTAAAGAATTGGGAATAGAAGTGGAATACTTCATGTTTTAACACTGAAGAAGAAATACCGCACTAAAACATATAAGGAACGGTTGCTGGAATTGGGTATGTCTAGTTTAATGAAGAGAAGGACTAGGGGTGACATGATAGCAGTGTTCCAATATCTCAGGGGCTGCCACAAAGAGGAGGGAGTCAGGCTATTCTCCAAAGCGCCTGAAGGCAGGACAAGAAGCAATGGATGGAAACTAATCAAAGAGAGAAGCAATCTTAAACTAAGGAGAAATTTCCTGACAGTTGGAACAATTAACCAGTGGAACAACCTGCCTCCAGAAGCTGTAAATGCTCCAACACTGAAAGTTTATAAGAAGAGACTGGACAGCGATTTGTCTGAAATGGTATAGGGTTTCCTGCCTGAGCAGGGGGTTGGACTAGATGACCTCCAAGGTCCCTTCCAACTTTACTATTATACTTATTATAATGCAGTGAAACATATTTAAGAGAGAGAGAGAGAAAAAAAAACTCTTCCACAGACAGGGAGCTCCTATGTTTTGCCGAGAATTCTGTTATTATTGTAAGTATACAAAAAGTTTTTTTAACAGATTCATTTTTTGCAGCTTCCCCTCTCCCCCCATATGGTATTTACTATTTGATATATCTGTCAAAAGTATAGTTATATCCTGCTTCACAGCAGATCATCTCTGAGATAGGGCTTCAGATTTCAAAATGAATCTGAATAATATAGTGTTTGAAGAAGGGAGGGAGGGAGGGAGTCATTCTTTTCACTTATGTTCCTCTGAAATGTAGAAATATCTATGGATATAACAAAGGGCTTCCCATGGCAAATCTGAACAAAGGCCACAGTCCAGCAGAAACTTAAGAATGTTTAAACTCACAAATCAATTATGATTTAAGCAGACCTAACTCTGTGCTGGACTGTAGCTCTTCTCCCCCTACCCATCCTCCTCAAAATCTCAGTAAGGTCGACAAAAGAATTATCTTTCATCCCTCCAAGTCTATTCACTGCAGTGGGCAGTGCAGAATGTCCCCTGCTGTGTCAGCTGCAGCAAGTTTGGTCAAAAATATCTGGGCACAGATGGTAGGTAGGAAGACACACTTTGTCACTTGGAAAGGAAAATAATTGTGAGTGTGAAAATGTGTATTCAGGTTATCAACAACTTTAAAAAGGCAAATGTGGTGTAAATACTTCATTCAGGCAGTGAATCCAGTATTGGAAAGTTGTTGCTTGATTTTTCTTAAGCAGATTGTAAAATGTTTCCAAAACTAAAGGACAGATGCTATGTAATGCTAACTTAGCATATTATAAATTTAGCACAAGTGTCACAGTGGCAGGACAAAGTCCAGATAATAGGAAAGAGCATAATCTTTTATGATTCAAATGTACTAGCCTAATTACGGTATAAGCAACATAATCTAACAACAACATAAAGGTAAAGGTAAAAGGTTCCCCCACACATGCGTGCTAGTCGTTTCCAACTCCAGGGGCTGGTGCTCATCTCTGTTTCAAAGCCGAAGAGCCAGCGCTTGTCTGAGGACGTCTCCGTGGTCATGTGGCCAGCATGACTAGACGCCAAAGGCGCACGGAACGCTGTTACCTGATAATGGAACAAGTACTTTAAAATGGAGTCAGAAATATTTCAGAATTCCAGTACAATTGATATATCAATACACAAAATCCAACAGCCTCATTCTACTTTAATTTAAATTTCTGGAATTTCTTTAGATGCAGCTTCACAGAGTTTATGCCCTGACTTTTACCACAGGGGCCATCTTTTCCCAAAAGGATCACATCAAAAGCCTGCTGAAAATGTATGCATTCATCTTCCTTACCAAGACAGGTGGTCCTTGTTTAACAACCAGTGTTCAGGGAGTGTTCAAACTTATGATAATACTGTACTGGTATTAGTGCTAGTTATGGCAGAATTCTGGCTGTTGCAGTGTTTTACAATCATGTGATTTGCTTCCTTGTTATTTTCCAACAAGCAAAGACAAAAGGGGAAGCCCACACGAAGTAGTAAGTTGTCCTCATATTAGGTCCTCAATGCATGCTGTTCTTGCTTAATGGCAACTGGGACTGCTGGAGCTACTGTCACTAAGTGGCATTGCTTAACAATGGAATTTCAAGTCCCAATTAGAGACATTATTGATTTTACAATCACAATCCCTAGTGCCTAGTGAACAGTGTGTTGTCTTGGTTCATATATTTTTAAAAATCAATAATAATTAACAGTCAATAATGATTAATTTATATAATTCCATAATTAGTGTACTAATTAGTAGTATATTTCTTTGATCTTCCTTTCTTCCAATAGTATTCTCCTTCATCAACCTTAGTATAATTTTTAATATTTTAAATGGATAAATGATTAAAGATAGGCATTTTTTCATGTTTGTATAAGTAATAATAATGTCCATATATGACATTTTTTCTAATCAACTTGTATTGTATTTATAAAAATCATCATTAGTTTATCATGCATCCTATTTTCATAATTCTTATTTAAGCTTAATTTCCTCTTAATATTCAAACCAATTTTCTTAGTTTCTAGATTTATCCAGACTGTAGTATTATAAATTTCATTTCCATATATTTATTTCCCCCTTAAAAGTTAATTCACCACTTCCATCTATGGAGGAGTGGGGGTGTGGTCCACTTTTGAAGGATTTCTTACTTTGGGGATCTTTTCCAAGGAATCAGATACAAAATAAAAGAGAGAAGATTGATATTCTCACCAATTCCAAGCATGCTGTTCACCACTGTTCTCGTTCATGCTCTTGGACTTCGGCTACAAGTAGCTTGGGCTAGACACTGGTGTGCAGCTAGCCTTTCTCTGTAAGGTTAGAGGGCATCCCCCAGATCAAACAGATCAATCGCCGTCATTCTGTGATTATCAGAGAGCCCCTCTTTTTTCATCACCTCTCCAGGGCAACTTTTGACCCATTTAGACAGGGCAAAATTAGCTGTGGGGTGCGGAGATCTGTAATGCTGCAGCCATGCACTACAGCACAAAACCAGAAGTCCTGAGGCTGCAAATATCTAGATGACCACTGGAAGGCAACAAAGAGGTAGAAGTCTTGCATCTCGATATTGGTGTTTCTCTGGATTTTTAATCCTATTCATTTTGTCCAGCTTAGTCTCAGTTTATTCACCTTCAAAGTAGCACTAACACTCATTAGTTTTGAGCATTAGTTTTGATCTAGATTTTCCACAGCTTTCTTAAAAAAGGCAGAAGGTGGTATTTCCAGAAAAAGGCCAAAAGAATAAGCCAACTAGCCACTAGAAAAAAAACCCTGAAAGAATGCTCAACTCTTCAAAGTGTTGCTCAGAGTTATAACTTATCAACTGTTTAAGATGCTACACAGGGCTTTTTTTCTCATAGAACGCTCAGAACGGAGTTCCGGCACCTTTTTTGGATGGAACCTTGTAGGGTAGGCAAGGCAGGTTGTATGACATGTGTGAGTTCCGGCACCTTTTTCTTTTACAAAAAAAGCACTGATGCTACATAGGATTAGATAAAGCAGACATCTTCTTGCAGATTTCCTCACAAGTAGTTCTTAAAGATTTTTTCCCCCACCAACTTCACCTATTACAACTATTGTATCATGGTGTGTGTGTGTGTGTGTGTGTGTGTGTGTGTGTGTGTGTTTATATGTGTGTCTCTATTGGTACCACTGTTAATATTGGAATATTGCTAAGCACATTGATTTGTGCTTCTTAGATTGTAAGCCTCCCTGAGTCTTCGGAGAAGGGCGGGATATAAATGGGATTAAAATTAAAAAAATAAAATAAAATAATATGATTGACAAGTATAACCAAAGAAAAAGTGAATGAGGTACTATGTTTGTTGAGGATTCTGAGGCACTCTTCAGTTGGAGGGCTTTTCTGCCAGTAAATGTCCAAAAAGAAAATGACATGTTCTGGATATTCTTTGACTAAAGGCATGAATGGACATCCTAAGGCCCAGGAAAAGCCAGATGTGGCCACTTTAATATCCCTGAAAAAAAATGTTAATAACCCAGAAAGATATTTTAAAATATAAACTGACTGCCTTTAGATTAGATTGAGATTTTGTCCAGGGCCTATCTCCTTGAATGATATACATCCACTGGCATATCATTCAAAGGCCAAATGAGAACCAAGCTGTAATTGTTTGTTCTCACTAACAAAGAGACTATTGGTTATGATTAACAGGATTTTATTTTATTGCTGATTTTATGATGAGAAAAATATGTTTGGAGTTCTCTTAGTGAGCAGAATCAAGAAAGCAATATCTATGGCAGAGTGAATGGGACATCCATTCTTTCTCTTCCTTCTCTCCAAAAGCTGCAGAAAAGGGATTACTTTAAATCAAAGGCCTGAACAAAGGTTTTGTGTCATAGTTATTAATCCCAGAGTACATGCGAGCCTAGAGCTGCAGGTTTCCTCTTCTCTATTGCTCCTTCTTTCCCTCCATAAATGAATCATGACTTTTCTGTAGAGTGAAAAGGTAGGTGGACAATGTGATAAGCTTGCATACAGAAAACAGTATAAATATATCCATGAAATTCTTTGTGTAGAGGCACAGAGCTTCCCCTCGTAGGATCCCCCCCTCTTTTTATGCTTTTCTGTGTTACCCTCACTATTTTTAATTATCAGTTTGCTTTTTAAAAATATGTTTAATTAGAAGAGTTTAAATCCCTCATTAGTACGTATTCTCATGCAGAACTTGAAATGGGAGTGATTATGAACTGTTCTAATAAACACCAGATTTCCCCTCTTAAAAGACTGGAATTATTGTTTATATCAATATGCATATTAGTTTATCTCAAGATGTGTTAGATTACAGTCATTAACTTCACATCTGCAAGAGCCAACATTAACTATTTGTGTGAACCTAAGGCTTCTGAATTTTTAAGTGCTTACTGTAGTTTATGGTTGTTTTCTTTAAACTCAGGAAACGATCCAAGCAAATGGCATATCTGTATAGACTCTGTAGCCATGAAACTAAACATTGGCTATAAGACAACAAGAACTGATTTCAGGGTCAAACAATATTTTCTGCTAAATATATCAAGCGTATTATATCACAGTTTTATTTCATTAATATCAGGGGAATTGACTGGTAGATTTTATTGGAACTGCAGTACATGGACAGAGAATAAGTCATTTCCTCCTTTTTTGTAGTCATAATGAAAATCAACCCTGCAGTCATAATAACAATGAACAGAGAAAAATGGCTAAATGTTTTCTATCCATGTGCTACAATACTAGTGAAACTCCTGTTCCTGTACAACCATTACTTAAATTAGCAGAACCTGAAATGGTTTTTAATGCCATCTTTAGTGCTAAATGAACCTAAAGGTTACATTAGAAATGAGGGGACATAGAGGGGTAAAAGAAGCAGCATGGAAATGAAAGATATGCAAAAGCCAAAGAAAGAGAAAATACAGGAGGACAACATACAATCTGTGGTGGAACAAGATAATTGATTGGGTAAAACATTCATGCACTGAAATCTATTAACCAAATTGTTAGTTACAGCCATCTTAGGATTTAGGTATTAATATGACATATCCAAAGGAATCTATATATGTTAATGCTAAAGGATTAGTCTAAGCCTGATTTTCCATAATTTATTTATTTTATTTATTTATTTAATAATATTTCTATACCGCCCTTCTCCCGAAGGACTCAGGGCGGTGAACAGGGCAAGAATAAAAATACAAATTACAAAAGTTAAAACTAGATTAAATAAATGCCCACATACTAAAATACATCTTAAAACCAATAAAATAACAATAGCAAACCCCCCCCCAATCCCCTCATCAGGTCAGGCCAGCTTGTTCAAAAAAGCATGTTTTTAGCTCGCGGTGAAAGGAGCGAAGGTCGGGCGCCGTCCGGAGCTCAACCGGTAGCTGGTTCCATAGCTCCGGGGCGCCCACAGAGAAGGATCTCCCCCTGGGGGCCACCAGTCGACATTCTCTGACGGGTGGCACCCTGAGGAGGCCCTCTCTGTGGGAACGCACAGGGCGGAGGGAAGTCGATGCCGGCAGCAGGTGTTCCCTCAGGTACTCCGGACCCCTGCCATGTAGGGCTTTGAATAATCAGATTTGCTCAAAAGTAGACAAAGTTGAAACACATATTACTCCTACATAAGAGTGCAAATCAGACTTCCGTCGAAGCAACCCTGTATTTGTCATCTTTCCAATGTGGACATAGTTAATACAACATAGAAAATCAATTTCCTCTCAACTCAGAAAGTTTTAACTATAATGACACGAGGAAAGCCATTTTATTTATTGGTTATTTATTGATATAGTCTCCCTTCTCATCAAAGGCAACTCTAGGCAGTGTACAACAAGGCTAAAATAGTGTATAAATACATAAAATCACATTAATTATGAATGCATTAAAATCTATTTAAAAAACCTAGAACAAATAAACAACAGACAAAGGATGTTTATATGAAAGGATCCACGTCGACAATTCACCTGTCCTCTGGAATCATAAGCCTTGCTGGCATAACCTCACATCAGGAGAGAAAAGGTTCCACATCACAGGCACCACCCAAGAAGAGACCCACCAAATGCTATTGGTTAAGTTTTTATCTTGTCTTTGTTCTGGGAATTCATCTATAATGGTATCTGTAGTACTGTGTCCTCCAATTTTTGATTCAAAACAAACCTGTGTCACTTTCCATGACTGAGGATTTTTTTTCTTAGAATCTCCCCTTTAGTAGCAATAAACTTATATACCACTTCACAGTGCTTTACAGCCCTCTCTAAGTGGTTTACAGAGTCAGCATGTTGTCTCCAACAATTTGGGTCCTCATTTGACCAATCTTGGAAGGATGGAAGGCTGAGTCAGCCTTCAAGTGAGGATCAAACTACTGGTAGTTGGCAGAATTAGTCTACAATATTACATTCTAACTACTGCGCCACTATGTTCCTTTAAGCTACAGGAGGGCAACTTCCAGATACATATTAAGGAGGGGGGAATCCTCCTAACAGTAAGACCAGCAGAACAGTGGAACCAATTTGGATTATCGGCAGGAAGGACAAGGGAGACGCGTCTTCGTTAACAGGTTTATTTAGTCAGCCCGGACAACAGAACAGGGAAGAACATGCCTTATATAGGCAGCTGTCAAACGGGACAGCGAATCAGCTGGGCGCGTTTTCCCGCCAAGAACAGGGGGCCAATTGGTCAGCTGTTAGGGCAGAATCTCCCCAGCGACAACGCTAGCTAGTTAGCCAGGCAGGGGATCCCGTCAGCTGGTTTTGGCGCGCGGCCGGCGTTTTGACAGCTCGCTGCCGCTACTGCGCATGCGCCAACTTTGACAGCTTGCGGCGGCCGCTGAGGGCTTGCCGCAGTTTTGACAGTTCGAATTGCAATGCGCATGCGCGCCGTTTGACAGCTGTCAAACAGCCGCGTGTACTTGTAGGCCGCGTGGCGGCTGCGCATGCGTAGTCTTTTGACAGCTGTCAGTGCGGCCGCGTAAAAAGCGGCCTATGACAGCTGTCATTATGTTTTGAATATATTGCACCCCTTTCCCCCCCCCTTGAACTGAACACATAACTTGGAGTAAACTTTCAACTGGTGTTGGAACTGTTCGGCGAACTTCCGGCCCACTCGAAATCCGATAAGTATGGTGGCGGCCTCTTCTGACGAGTGGATCTGCGGGGTGCAAGTACTTCTATTGTTTCGGGGGCCTCTACGGGGGAAATGGGCGGAGGGTCTGTATGGCACGGGATTTCTTCCGGGTAGTTGGTGCTGGGGGGTTCAAAATTTTCTGCCGCCACTTCTGGCGTGGTGGTGTTGGGGGGTGACCGGGGGCGAAGCTGGTCTGCGTGCCTCCTAAATGTGAGTCCCCCGCCCACGTTAATGGTGTATGACAGGGGGCCGGTTTGATCGAGAACCACCCCCTGGGTCCATTTATCCCTTCCCCCATAATTTCGGGCCCAGACATTTTGTCCCTTAGAGAATGTTTTGTGTGGCAAGTTGTTTGTTTTTTCGGCCGCTGGCCTGTCTGGGTGCAGTCTGTCAAGTCGAGTGACCAGTCGGCGACCCCATCTTAGTTCTGCTGGAGATTTTCCGGTGGTGGACACGGGAGTGGTGTGGTGTGCGAGGAGGAAGCGGGCGAGTCGACGGTGCCAGTTTCCGACGATCATTCTGCGCAGAGAGTCCTTGGTGGTCTTCACCATGACCTCTGCGAGGCCATTACTGGACGGGTGGAACGGGGCCGATGTTGCGTGTCTAATACAGTTCCTCCTCGTGAAGATCTGGAAGTCACGGGAGGTAAATTGAGGCCCGTTGTCAGTGATTATGACATCTGGAAGACCGTGGGTGGCAAAAACTCCCCTTAATGCTTGAATGGTGGCCTCTGATGTGGTGCTTGAAACCGGGAGAACCTCCAGCCATTTAGAGTAACTATCTACAATGATTAAAAAGGTTTGTCCCTGGAATGGTCCTGCGTAATCGAGGTGGATGCGGGACCAAGGATTGGAAGTGGTTTCCCATTTGTGAACTGGGGCGTGTGGAGGGGAGGGTCTGGTTTGCTGGCAGAGATAGCAGCCGGCTACATGCTGCTCGATGTCCCTGTCTAAGGATGGCCACCAGACATAACTGCGTGCCAGGGCCTTCATTTTTGAAATGCCAGGGTGGCCCTCATGTAGTGTTTGGAGAACCCTGGCCCTGTGGCATGAAGGGATTATTACTCTGCACCCCCAGAGGATGCAGCCTAAATGTGTTGAAAGCTCGTCTCGTTTTGCAAAATATGGTTGGATGGGGGGAGAGGGGCAGGATGATTGCCATCCTGATGTGACCCATGAGAGTACCCTGCTGAGGGTGGGATCCCTGGTTGTGGCGTGTGCGATGTCTTTTGCTGTTACTGGGCATTCCGCGAGTTCTTGTATGGCCAAGACTTGGCCGGCTGGGGCTGGGTCAGGGTCTATTTGAGGCAGTGGGAGCCTGCTGAGGCCGTCTGCATGGGACATTTCCTTTCCAGGCTTGTAGATTAGTTGATAAGAGTAAGCAGATAGGAATGTCGTCCAGCGAAGCATTCGCGGGGATAAAATTTGCGGGGTTTGGCGGTCCCATGTGAATATGCCCAGGAGAGGTTTGTGATCTGTATAGATTATAAAAGGTCTGCCATAGAGGTAATCGTGGAATTTCTTAATTCCAGCTACTATAGCCAGGGCTTCCTTATCTATTTGCACGTAGTTGCGCTCGGTTTTTGAAAGTGTCCTAGAGTAGTATGCGATTGGGGCTTGCGTGCCATCATTAAGGGAGTGGCTGAGGACTGCCCCGATGCCATAAGGTGAAGCATCGCAGGCGATGCATAGTGGTTTGGTTTCGTTGTAGTGCGATATGGTTGTATCGCTGGAGAGTAATTTTTTTAGCTTTTTGAAGCTGTCATTATGAAGTGGGGTCCACTGCCAGGGAGCCCCTTTGTCCAGGAGTCTATGGAGAGGTTCCGCTATTGTGGCTTTTCCAGGCAAAAATGAATGGTAAAAGTTTAGGAGCCCTAGGAATGCCTGGAGCTCCGTTTTATTTTTTTGGGGGGGTGCGGCTTGTATTGCTTGTATTTTTGCATTGGTGGGGTGAATGCCTTTGCCGTCTATTTTGTACCCCAGGAACTCTGCGGAGGGTACTCCAATTGAGCACTTCTCACTAGCTTAATAGGACTAGATTGGTTTGAGGCATTAGGCATTCGCCTCGAAGGGACAAACCACATCCAAACCAATTCTTTTGAAAATATCTGCAAAAAATTTGCGGATGTGTTTGACGGCTCACTGGGCAAATACAACGGCCCCCCCATCGACCTCAAGTCCAGCTGCGCGGAATCTTGAGAGGACTTCGTGCAGCCTGGTTGCTAGTGAGTGGGAGGAGTCGCCCGCGATGAGGACGTCATCAAAATACGGGCAGACTCCAGGGATGCCTTTGAGAGTTCGTTCCATGACTTCCTGGAATATTCCAGGTGCCACGGAGATGCCAAATTGGAGGCGGTTCACTTTGAACGCCCCTCTATGCGTCACTATGGTTTGGGCTTCTGCGGTTTCCCTGGTTACAGGGAGTTGCAGGAAGGCATGTGCCAAGTCTAATTTGGCAAAAATGGAGCCAGACCCTATTTCTGAAAGAACATCTCTAACTGATGGGACTGGGTATGCATGGGGATTGAGTGCGCGGTTGAGGGTCGCTTTATAGTCCGCACAGATTCTCATTTCACCATTGGGTTTGACAGGTGTCACTATGGGGGTTTCCCAAGTTCCGCTGTCAATGGGTTCTAGGACTCCTAGTTTGAGCAAGCGGTCTAATTCCCTGTCTATTTTTGGTTTTAGGGCGAAGGGAAATTTCCTGGCTTTAATTCTAATTGGTCCAACCTCCGGTTTGAACTTGAGGTCGATGGGGGGGCCGTTGTATTTGCCCAGTGAGCCGTCAAACACATCCGCAAATTTTTTGCAGATATTTTCAAAAGAATTGGTTTGGATGTGGTTTCTCCCTTCGAGGCGAATGCCTAATGCCTCAAACCAATCTAGTCCTATTAAGCTAGTTCTTGGTTGCTTTGTTATTTGGGCTGTTAAGTGGCCTGAGAATTTTTTAAATTCGACTTTCAGGACGGCCTGTCCCTTTAAATCTATCTGCGCCCCTTGAAAATCTGCCAGCATGACCCTGGAGGGTTGGATGGGAATGCGGTGATTTGTCCTGTTGGCTATTTTCTGGAGGGTGTCCCCTGACAGGATGGAAACGGAGGATCCTGAGTCGACCTCCATTTCACAGGGGATTCCCTGTATTTTGACCCACGTTCTAACCTTGGCTCTGGGGATGTTGTTAGCGAGAGTTTTTGTTAGGGAGCATACGGACCCTACAATCCCCTGGGGAGGGCGGGGAGGGGCGGTCCTACCTGCGGGGATCTCGTCAAGGTCGTGGAGGGTCTCCCGGTTTAGGCTGCGACAAGCTGATCGGATGTGGCCGGTCTTGCCACAGCCGTGGCACTTCGCGTTCCTAAACCTGCAGGTGGCTCTGGCATGGCTTCCGCCGCAGCCTGCACACTTCGCCCTGGCGTTGGTCTGCAGTTTCTTCGTGTTGGGGCCCGTCTGTCGGTCTTGGTTGCGGTTCCTTTCCCGGCCGGCGGTCATCCGGTTGAAACGGGAGAGGATAGCATCGACCCCGGATTCGGGCTCCGGCGGCCCTTGGTCGAGCTCCCTGGCCTGATGGACAGAGTTGCCTGAGTTTTCGCCAAATGTCTCGGTTTCGTCGTGATGGCTGTCTTCGAACGCCATTATCTCCAGCGTGGGCTCTGCGAGGTCCATTGTGGGCTTTGCCACAAGCTTCCTCTGCAGACGCGCGTTCTGGAGACCGGCGATAACTTGATCGCGGATCCGGTCCTCCAGGTCGGGGAAATGGCACTTGCGGGCGGCATGCCTGACGGTTGCGATGAAAGCGGTGGAGGTTTCACCAGGCTGCTGCTTCCGTCGGGCGAAATAGAGCCGCCAATACAGTTCTGACCGCCTTGGCATGAAGTGTTTGCTGAGGCGGTCTGTGAGCTCGGCATACGGAATGGTGGCGACCGGGTCCGGGCTGCAGAGGCCAACGGCGACATCGTATACCGCTGGCCCGCTCAGGCATAGGAGCGCAGCGGCCTTGTGGCGGTCCTCTGTGATTTTATTCACAAGGAGGTACCCCTCGACCTGGCCCAAATGCGACTCCCATCCTTCAGGGTGCCGGACGTCAAACTCCCTTATGTGTCCTAGGTTTGCCATTCCGGGTCCGCGGTACTTTGGGCACCTAGAAGGTTGGCTTGTCCGGTCGGTGACTTAGCTAGTGACTTCAGCGGTTGACCGGACAGCAACGCTCCTGGCCCGTGACTTCAGCTAGTACCGGGATCCCATCCTCGTCGCCAGGTGGATTATCGGCAGGAAGGACAAGGGAGACGCGTCTTCGTTAACAGGTTTATTTAGTCAGCCCGGACAACAGAACAGGGAAGAACATGCCTTATATAGGCAGCTGTCAAACGGGACAGCGAATCAGCTGGGCGCATTTTCCCGCCAAGAACAGGGGGCCAATTGGTCAGCTGTTAGGGCAGAATCTCCCCAGCGACAACGCTAGCTAGTTAGCCAGGCAGGGGATCCTGTCAGCTGGTTTTGGCGCGTGGCCGGCGTTTTGATAGCTCGCCGCCGCTACTGCGCATGCGCCAACTTTGACAGCTTGCGGCGGCCGCTGAGGGCTTGCCGCGGTTTTGACAGTTCGAATTGCAATGCGCATGCGCGCCGTTTGACAGCTGTCAAACGGCCGCGTGTACTTGTAGGCCGCGTGGCGGCTGCGCATGCGTAGTCTTTTGACAGCTGTCAGTGCGGCCACGTAAAAAGCGGCCTATGACAGCTGTCATTATGTTTTGAATATATTGCACAATTATCTTGAGAAGTCTGGGTTCCTCTTAACTGGATATGTTAGGCAAAAACTAGACCACCATCTTTTTAGGATGTATTAATTTCGATTCTTGCACTGAGAAGGAGGTTGCATTTAATAACCTAAATGGTTCATTCCAACCCTGTGATTCATACACAGATATCCAATGGTCAGGCCAATCTTACAGAAAAAAAGGTAAAGGCTCTACTTTTAATTTTTAACATTACTTGTTCTGATTGCAGAAATTGTGAAAAGTACTAGATCTGTTTTCTCAGAACAGACTCAGAGTTCTATAAGAGGAACAATGCTTCAAGACCATTCACAATAAAGTTATTAATGATTAAAGAAAAGCTTAAAGTTTGTATGTGTTGTGTAAATGGGGTATGGAAACATTGATAATTTATTACAAAAAGATATTTCTTTTAGTACTATTCAGTATATTAGCATTTCTCTTTGAACACTAGCTGCTAAACCAGGGGTGTGAAACTATTGGCCCACAGGACGGATGTGTCACATGCAGGCCATGCCCACTAATCTCTAGACTTTTTGGTATTCAATTTTTTCCCAAGGAATATTTCTTTGCATTGATGTGTATGTGCAGTGTGTGCAGACACTTTTTATCTGATATGTTTTTGTACGTATTTTGGGAGTTCAATATTGTTTTGCAAAATTTTGAAAACCTTGGATTTTAGTGTAGACATGCATTCTGGTTCAATATTATAAATAAATAAAATGAGAAAATGTGGTTTTAGTAAATTCATATAAAATAAACTTCATATTCTCAAAGAAAACCCATGCATAATGCCACAGTAAGTAGCTAACATACAAAAAAAGATAAGAGAGACTAAAAAAACCCTTTTTCGTATATAGTTTATTATTCTCACTAAACAGTTTTGGATCAGAACTAGAGGATTATTTTTCTGTTCCTGATTATTACCATCTAGAACCTGACTTATCAAAATTTTAAAGGTTAATTTATAAAAACCAGGGATTAAATGAAAATGTCATGAGAACAGTAGGTAGTACAAATTATATCTTAATGGCTTATGCACTGTTGTGGTGATTTGAACAACTTGTCTAATATTTTTAGCATTTCATTGAACTGAACTAGGTTTCAAATCTAACACCCCTTTAAGAGGAACAGCAGAAATTCACACCTCAACTGATGCAATCTGTTGGAAATCAGAGCATTTTTATATATGGTTTTTAAAAACCAAAAATATAGTCTACACATGCACAAGCAGACAATTTTGTAAAATTAGTGGAGCACTCTTTGTTGTTTTGTTTCCCAAAAGAGTAATTTGACTGCTAATTACATTCTTTTCTTAATTGTCAAACACCTTTAGTCAATTTCATTCAAGTGAATAAGTATGCCCTTTACAAAAGTCTGCTGAAATAATACTTTGAGATTTAAATAACATTTGATTTATATCATTGAACAATGTTTCTTAAACTTTTTTTCCTCTCAGGACCCGTCTCATTTTTAAAAATTATGAAGGATTCCAAAAGAGCTTTTGTTTGTATGACTTATATTTATTTATTGTATTAAAAATTAAAATTAAGGCATTGCTGCCTTTACTGCTTCTCACAATTGTTTGATGAGGTTTTAATATTGTATTATTTTTCAACATAACTAGCAAATAATTTTGTTTTCATAGGTCCCTGAAGAGGGCCTTGTGAGAGGGACCCCCAGAAGTCCTGGGATCACACCCTGGGAAATACTGTTCTGGAACATTATTTACCAAATAAGCTTGCCCTGGATATGTTGGAACTGGAATATCCAAACAATCTTTGAATGCTGGGGACATTACACATCTCAACTTCCAGGAAGTATTTGATGAAGAAGCCAATGACATTCTGATTACCAGTCTAATTAAATATGAACTAAATATTATGTTTATCATGTGGAGTTACATCTAGTTTGAAAACTATCCTCAGAAAAGATTCATTGGTGGATCTTATACAGTCTGGAGAATAATATTGGTGCCTGTTATAGGACTTGGCCCTGGCCTTAGGACCCTTTGATATTTTTATGAAATTATTTGCTTAGGAATCAATCATGAAATGCATAAATAATAGGGAGAAGAGACAAATTTTGGAGCTGCCAAATATGAGGCAACAATTTTTAAGACATGCCATCTTAAAATGCAAATGCAATTTTAGTCTACAAGTATTAAACTGTTTCCAGACTATAGAAAGTAATCATTCCACTCTTTTCTGTATTGGTCAGACCTGACCTTAGGGACAATATTTAGTTCTAAACATAATATTTTAAGAGAAATTAACAGAAAAAGGGTCAGATACAATGGAAGGTTATGTGCATAATCAGAAGATTAGAAACTAAGCCCTACAAAAAGGGACTGAGGGAAATAACATTAAGAAATAAAGATTAGAAAAGAGCATATCGATGCAGATGTCAAGTACATGAAGGGATATCACATAGAAACAGGTGAAAATCTGTTCTTTGATATCCTAGAGCACGGGTGTCAAACTCGCCACATCACGTGAAGTGTTGCAATTATCACAACTTTTTTTGCATTGCCGGAACTGGGGTGGGCAAGTTCTTCCTTAATTACAGGAAAGCAGATTCTGGTTTAATATAAGAAAATAATCTCATAAGAGCAGATAAACAGCAGAACCCATAGAGCCATTTTGCTGACTTAGTTCTAGCAAAGATTGGATAGCCATTTTTGGGAGATGCTTCAATTTGTATTCCTACATGGGAGTAGGAGTTTGGAGTCAATAGTCTAAGTAGCTAATTCGAATTCTGTAATCCTATCCAGTTGTCCTAAGCTAGCTAAAAGTGATTTGCTCATCTAATTTATGTCTCATTTTTCTTACCAACAGCTCAGATTTTCACGTTACTGTCACATGAAATCATCCTAAAATCCTTAAATACTCACTTAGAAGGGTAATTTGTAGTGGAGCAAATATGCATGATCTTTCAACATTAGCTGTTGTACCATAATGAATCAAGTGAGTAAAAATAAGTTTCATTTTCATGTAATGCTAATAAAGATGTTTGCATAGACCTTGGTTCACTAGTCCATGAATACTTCACACCTCCAGGAGATGGAAAATGTTGTTATAGTTAACAATATTAGTGTTTATGTATATATAGGATAACACACAATTCTATTCCCCTAATTCATGTAAAACTAACCAATCTAATCTTGGCATCAGGGCTAATATATAGAAACCAAAGAAATTTTTCACTTTACATGCTAATTCTTCACCATCAATTTTATTAAAATGTTTTGAGGAGATGGCTGGTTGTTTGGGGATAGAAGGAATATCTTTCATAAGAATGATCACCTTCAGTAACAGAAACAAAGCAGAAAATTGAACAGAAAATCCAGCTACTTTTATTGCTCATAGGCATTATTCATTTCCCTGACACATTATGTTTTTAATTAAAATTGCACATGAATTAATTAAAATGTTCATTCAGCCACTTTTTCCCCCTTATGGATGCTTTGTTACCTTCCCTGTATTTGAGTAAAACACATTTCAACAAACGGCTGCCTTTATCAGCCTAGACTTCAGCTGACAGACTGTCATGTTCTCTACACCTTTATCTTTACATATTCTTTGTTTTTTTTTTCAAATATGGATCCCTATGTGTAATTTTTATTATTCTGTCACCAGCACCCTCCACTGGTTATTCGAGCTAAGAGTTTATTAAATAGACATTGTCAGCAACTGACAAAACTGCTTCACAAGGGGAAAGGCAAATAGGCTGATTCTATTTCTCATTTTTTAAGTACTTGAAAGGCATGTGGTGGTGTACCAAGGTATAGGTTAACTTGTAGATAACCTGCAAAAGGTTAGCAACCAGCCTTCACAGTAGGGCTCTGTGGAGCTTTGAAGGATTGCCTTGATTCAATTATGTTTCAATTCAAGCTTCATTTCTAAAAGATAGGCTGGAAAAATCAGATTCCCTTTGAAGGCTACCCTGCTTTGATCTGGGTTGCTACATATCCCCTTTCTACCAGATCAGGATCATTTACCTCCATTCAACTCCTGGGAAAGAATGACTCAGTTTTACACATCCTGTGATGGTGATCCAGCTAAAGAGGACACCTCAGGACAAAGCAGAGCCATTTTGAATAGGGCCACCAAATTGACATGAGTATGATCATTACATTGTTGAAGTTGGTACAAGACAATTCTGGACATCGGTCACTTTTCAATAATGGATGGAAAATCATTTCAAAATCTTGGTATCTATTTATTACAATACAATTCTATGTGGATTCCTGTAGTTGCATAAATCCATAAATCAACAAAACCAGAAAAATGTAGAATATAATCATCCCATCAAAACTACAACAATAGCCCTTCTTAACAACTACTTCTAGTGATATTGTAGATAAAATTCTTTGGGGGGAAATTTTGTTTTAACTATCTTCACCCAAACTATCAAGGAGAGTGTCATCTGAATCTCTGGT
This sequence comes from Vipera ursinii, assembly GCF_947247035.1. Taxonomy (NCBI): domain Eukaryota; kingdom Metazoa; phylum Chordata; class Lepidosauria; order Squamata; family Viperidae; genus Vipera; species Vipera ursinii. The sequence continues at coordinate 177,416,963 of NC_139516.1, forward strand.
GAAGGTTTTAGAAAAGGTAATTTCTTATGCCCTGCCCCCTAGATCTCACATACTGTAAATTGGGGAAGGGCAAGTTTCCTTATTTCCACTCTGCTGTAGTTGCATACATTGGACGTTATTCTGAAAATGTGTTTATAAGCAACAATCAGCATTTGTAATTTTAATAGCAGCAGCAGCAGTTGAGGATGGAATGTGAACTTTTAGGGTCCTGACAACAGCTTCAATTCAGCAATAAACTCCTGCAACTTTAGGGCCATTCTAAACATTTAATCTCATTTTAGAATTCCTTTCTATAAATTTAGTTTATATTTCATGTTACACATATTTGATTTCTCCACAGTGCAGTACTTGTAAAAAGGAGTAAAGAGTATCAGAAAGAGTTCTTTACATCAGCCTTGAGAATCTCACATAATACTCCAAATTTACCTCCTTCAACCACTGACAAAATTGTAATCTATTCAGGTTCCCCACATCCTCTCATTTGCAGCATGAAAATAACAATATTGATTTAGGCTCATCAGTTTGGATATGAAGGCAAACAGGTGCTTTGATGTGCAGAAGTCTGCAACTCCTTAAAGTAGCTGTGTCTTTTCCTAAGATTGCTTGACTGCCCTTAGCATTTATAAGGGAACTTCAAGATAAAATGCATTGCCAAGAAACTTTAGAAGAATGTTACCGTAAATGAAAGACCAGAAACACTTCAAAGACTCTTTTACCCTTTAAATACAAAGTGAAACACAGCCATACTATCTAATATGCTTGTTCTATATCTGTCCTTGACCTATAAGTGATAGGCAAAGTGAAGTAAATATGTACAAAACATTTCTAAAGCTCAATATAGTTTATGAAGATTGTGGACCAACATTTCTGAAGAACAATAAGTTAAACAACAGTCTTGTTTTATGTTATTTTAAAAGTTAAAATGCACACAATATAGTGAAGCAGTCCTTGATCCTGCATGAAATATCCTTGTGACATGGCCAAACGAGCCTGGGTGGAGCAGTGGGCTAATGCCTCAAGTAACACCAGCTGCCTGCAATTAGTGCAGATTCGCATCCCACCAGGCTCAAGGTTGACTCAGCCTTCCATCCTTCCGAGGTAGGTAAAATGAGGACCCAGATTGTTGGGAGCAATTAAGCTGACTTTGTAATAATGCCGCTTGGGGTGTTTGTGAAAGCCCTAATAAGCAGGCATATACATAGAATGAAGGCTACTGCTAAGCTTGTAAGCCGCCCTGAGTCTTCGGAGAAGGGCGGGATATAAATGGAATTAAAATTAAAAAAAACTTCACTTTGGATTATTTTTGAAAATGAACAAAGGTTTCTTCTCTACATACATGTTTTACACTTTTTATCCATAACAACATATATTATAACACTTTCAAAGTCTAATCAATGGATTTTTATGCAGGATTGACTAAGGTATTTAAGAGACAGATGTAGTAGTACATTCCTGAATGGCCATTACAATACCCATTTGCTGAGAATAATAATCTGGAGGGGGCTTAAAATAGGTAGGGAAAAACAGCTGTATTAGTAAGAATAATATTTTGCAATAATATATATATATCAGGCAGATGTGTGTGTGTGCGTGTGTGTGTGTGTGTGTAGAAGATTAAATCTTTTATGTCCTATTTACCAACTGATGGACTGTTGACCAAGTTAGTGATAGAAGTATATTCAGTGGCAGGATGTAATAAAACCCATAAGATAACAAATTGTGTGTTGTATTTTCCAGTAAAAGAGGAAATAACAACTTGAATTAATGGAGCAAAGAGGAATCAGAAATAATTTTCAAAATGAAAGTGGCTCTATTATTTCTATAATTAGAAATGTTCAAGGTTGAAATATTCCAACCATGAAACACCCAATTCAGTAACCATTTTACAGTCTACTATCCTTGAAATAAACAGCCACTCTTCAAAATGCATTTTGGAAATCTAGGTAATGAAGACAGATTATATGGGGACATCTATGCAAAAATTTAGCCTACCGTCACAGTCTTACAGCCTCCCCACTAATTCAGTTAAGTCAGTTTAAATTAATATGTCAATGCTGTGAAAATCCACACACTTCACCTCAATTTTTCTCATATTATGTAACTAAAGCAGAACTATTTTATTTGTGCCTGTTCATAGTCAGCCTAAATAGATTTGTATATATATTATCTGGAAAAGCAATGTCATTTATACCCACCTAAACTATTCCAATTTCTATACATAAAAATAAAAAATAAAATGGAAACCTATCTGTGATAATGTGCATCCTTAAAAGAACATACATTTCTGCAATTTAACATTTTCATACTAGCATTCTTAATATGTGCAGTACCTCCTTATTTTGTATAAGTGTAGTCCTCCTGAATCTGTAAGCATGATATAGTCTGAGCAGATTTACATTTAGCACAACAATTCTTAGCTAAAGTTTAAACTGTTTAGTAAGGCTTTTATACCAAGGTGGACTGTTGTTTCATTAAAAATTTGTGGGATTATTTAATATAAGCCAAATTGCTCACTTTTATAAATGCAGAAATTTAATAGTGTGAACCGTTAAGAATCATTTCCACACTAGTAATTTATGTTACCCTGAGATAATTATGACAAGATAAAGTGTATCTTCTTCATTAGTGATATATCACCATAATAATAACTGGACAATGTAATTAACTGCTAGTTAGAAAATACAGCAATTAATAATTTCAATTTTTTAAAAATAATTATTTTACTGCTTTTCAGCTGAGGGGTCTTTCACAGCAACTTAGCTACAGTATGATTAAAGCAATGGCAGTTTATACTAATTTACAGTGGGAGATTATCAGTAATTTTAATCACTGATATCATCAAAGTAAACAATCAAAATGCATCTGGTTATGAAGCCCACTGAATATCATGTGTTTCCTAATCCCATCAAGAAAGGCTCCCATACCAGACAAACTTGTTTGCACTGATAAATTAGGATTTGACTTTATTTTTTGAAGTAAATCCTGATTTAAACCCTAATTTTTAAAAATCAGCAACTAAATTTCAGAAAAAGTGTTTTTGCTTTTCCTGAAAAATAAACACACACATATTTTTGGGAAGTTTAACTAGGAATACACATGAACTCACTTGCTCACTAGTTCTCACTCTCACTCTCCAATCCTCCAACGTTTTTAAAAAAATGAATAAAGCAATTTATCCCTAAAACAAAAGCTAGCAATGGAAAGGTTTAACTACAGGTCTGCAACTGAGCACAGCCAGACTATCACATGTCCCCATGCCGAGTCTGGATTGTGAGAATATATCTGCGGGCATACCTCAAGCACATACAAATATATTACTCTGGACAGTGGTGGGATTCAAACGTGAACAACTGGTTCTCTGTGTGGATACCGCTTCTGGAAGTCCATTCTGGGCCTGGGCAACAAAAAATTAGCTACCAGTTCTGCTGAAGTGGTGCAAACTGGCTGAATCCCACCACTGACTCTGGGCATGCATTAAGGGTGTCTTGCAAAAGGGGCATTGGTTACATGTCGTGCCTATTTGTACTGGTTTTTATCCAGAGCCACCATGCAAAAAAGCAAAAATGAGAGGTAGAGGATTTACTGAGGGTTTCTGCGGCATTACGGGCAGCACAGAGAAATCTATGCCAGAAGCCATAAGTTCATAAGAAACTCCATGCAACAATCAGATTGGCCAAACTCAATAGATACACAAGCTCTGGTGGAGTTACACTTGGAAAAGAGACAGGCATAGAAGAGAATTATCCGGAATTACAGTGCAGTGAAATACTACTGCACTATAGATGTCTAAATAAAAATAAAAATAAATAAATAAACTTAATGTGTCCATTCATTCACCCATGTCAAAAGTGTCATGGTACAGAATTCTTCAAGAGACATTGATGAAAACCATTTTGTACAGGATAGATGCAAATAGATTGAATCACATTCTCTTTTCTGTTAGGAATCATTGAGTGATTTAAATGCTGATGAGTTCCTGAACCATGTTGAAAGCATATTATCGAAATATGTTGTGGAATGGTGATTTACAGTTTTTGGTCACTATTGTTCAGAGAAGAGGAAAGTCTTAGGAAGTTAGGCAACATGCTGTTAAGCCAAATCCTAAAGAAAAAAAGTGGATATCATGAGATTAATTTCAGTGTCAGGAATGAATTTTGATGTTGATTGCTGTATCTGTTAAATAGAAGATTATTTACAAAATAAGGAATCATTACTACAGTCAGACTTTTCGACAGAAAAGTGATTTATCTGTCTTTAAAAAAGATAGATTTAGCTAATTGTCAGTTTATGTTTTTGTCCTGAAATTAAATAAATTAAGAATATAGGTAGCCTTCAATTTACAGCAATTCATTTAGTGACCATTCGAAGTTACAACGGTACTGAAAAAAATGACTTATGACCATTTTTCACATTTACGATCGTTGCAGTCTCCCCATGGTCATGTGATCAAAATTCAGATACTTGGCTACTGGTTCGTTTTTATGATGGTTGCAATATCCCAGGTTCATATGATCACCGTTTGCAACCTTCTGACAAGCAAAATCATTGGGAAGGCTGTAGACCTGTATTAGTATAATTTTACATTAATAAAGCTGCATAAACTTCACATGTGTCCATTTGAACTGAACTTGGACAGAGGCTATAGAGATATACTGTAAGTGCACAGTTTGCATTCCAAGCTTTAGAGTCTTAGCAGTTTTCATTTGGGGCAAATGGTAACATCCCATGCACTCTAACAGAATATCAAAATGGAAACATGATCATTTCAATTAACATGTAACACACACCCTAAAAAAATTGTGTTCCCAACCAGAAGCACTTATCCCATTTCCCTAATTTTAAGACATAATCAACATTAATAGCTCAATGTCAAAGCCCAAACTAAGAAATGAGTGAAAGCTATCTTAGTCTATTTTATATCCTAACAAAATATAAAATAGCATTTAAACTTAAACTCATTTAAACCCATTTCTGACATTTAGATCCCATTCCAATGTGTGAGACACAGTTAACTATCAAGCTGTAGAGTGAGAACTTTCAAGTTCTTTTTCTTTGGCACTTGTTTCAAAATGATTACAGTAAAAAAACTCACTAGAAATCAAAGGAAAGAGACTTTGCCGCATTTTTAACTGTTGCATGTGCTGAATAGGACATACAATCAGTACCACTTCAATTCATATATATTAGGTTCAACACTCAGTTCATTGCACTTACCAAACATTACAACAGCAAAAGCCAAACAGTTCTGTGAACTGAGTTACAGAGACATTTTTCAAAGGCCTTGCAATTTCTCAGAATCTGTACTTTACTGTTAGCATATTCAGAACACGTGATTGAACTGAGAATCTTCAAAGTTGACAAGTTACCAGGAATAACTTGTCCTCCTTGTCAGAATTGCCATCTGTACTTAGTGAAAAATCACCACTACTTTATGTTGCCTGTTTGGAATAGCACCTATGCTCTTTTCTTCCACGCAGTGAATAAGTTATTTGACTTTTTATCCCCAAACTTATTCATTTGTTACATCAGTTTCTGGAAATACCCTGCCTCCCAATTCTTTGGCACTGTCATACCAAATAGCCAATTTTGCTTTTAGCACACAAACCAATGAACAACCTGGAAAAGTGTTCCATGTTCACTCTGTCCATTGGATCAAGACCTCATTACTGTTTGGGAGAATTATAAATGTAATGTATTGGGTTTTGTCTTACTAAAGAGTATCACATGGGGTTAATTGCTGGAAGGTTGTTTAGGCAGGGAAGCTGGCAAACGGCTCCCAGCTCCTCAGACAACCCATCTCCAGCGCTGCCATTGGCTGCTTCTAGGGCAGCAATAGGTTGTTTTAAACCTATTGGCTGCCACCTAGAGGCCAGGGTATAAATAGCTGCATTCGCAGCCCTGTTTCTCAGTTCAGTTCCTGCAACCAAATAAAGAATGAATCTTGCTGAACTCATTTGCATCATCTCGTCAATCAAGCATCAAACCCAGTATATAACAATAAACTTTTGGCTTTCTGCATTTGTCCTGTGCCTTGTCATATCTGTTCCTTTTTCCTTTATGAACTGTGTCATAGTGCATTCAAACTCACAAACAAATGTTGCAAAAACAATATAGATGTTTCTTTTGTGGGTGGCTCTGTCCTCTGAAAAATTTGGGAAAGTGAATGCAATTTCATAGGCTTTTTCTTGAATTTCCACTTTAGATTAATAGAATGTGGTTTCTGAGATTAAAATAGTGTATTGGATAGTAAGGTTCTTCAATTCAATCTCTAAGCTGTAATACATATAGTGTATATACATATACACTATATACACTATATACTATATACATATACACATATACATATAGTCTACACAAACCTGTTAAATTTCCAGGTTTTTGAGATATAAACAAATCAGACCAAGATAAATCACTTCAGAATTTTTCAACTTTAATAAAACATATAAGATTTATAATTCAATTGAAAAACAAACTTAAATTTTTAGGGCAAATCTAACAATAAAAAAACTTAACAATAACATGGTTGCATAAGTGTACGTGCCCTCTTATAAGTAGGGATGTAGCTATGTTCAGAATTAATCACATTCAGATTGATAGTAGTTAGTATAAACCTGCCATCAATTCAAGTTACTCTGATCAAACCTATATAAAGTTCAGCTGTTCTAGTCGGATTTTTCTGACATTTACTCAATTGTGTTCTACAGCAAAATCCATGATCTGCAAAGAGCTTATGAAGCATCAAAGGAATCTCATTGTTGGAAGGTATCAGTCAGGAGAAGAGTACAAAAAATTTCCAAGGCATTAGATACACTATGGAACACAGTGAAGAGAGTCATCAACAAGTGGCGAAAATATGGTACAACAGTGACATTACTAAGAACTGGTTGTCCCTCCAAAATTGATGAAAAAATCAAAGAAAAATGGTCTGAGAGGCTACCAAGAGGCCTACAGCAACATTAAAGGAGCTATAGGATTTTTTTTTTGCAAGAATTGGTTGTGTACTACATGTGACAACAATCTCCTGTATTTTTCATAAGTCTGGACTGTGGGTAAGTTGGCAAGATGGAAGCCTTTTCTTACAAATAAAAATATCTAATCCCAGTTACATTTTGCAAAAACTTACATCAAATCTGACAAAAGCATGTGGAAAAATGTGCTACGATCAGATGAGACTAAGGTTGAATTTTGTGGCCATAATTCCAAAACTTTATATGTTTGGTACTAAAACAACACTGCACAAAGGTATACCATGCTCATAGTGAAGCTTGGTGATGCCAACATTATGCTATGACATTGCTTTTCCTCAGCTGGAACTGGAGTTTTAGTCAAGGTGGAGGAAATTATAAATGGTTCCAAATATCAGTCAATTTAGAAACAAAGCCTTCTGCTAAAATGTGAAGGTGAAGAAGAATTTCAGGATATTTTTAAATCAACAAAAGAATGGCTTCATTAGAAGAAGATCAAAGTTTTGGAATAGCCCAACCAGACACAAACCTGAATCAAGTGAAAAGCTGTGGGATGACCTGAAGAGGGTTGTGCACAGAAGATGTTCTTGAAACCTGACAGATTTGGAATGGGCAAAATTCCCAAGGCAAGATGTGTCATGCTGATAGGTTCCTACCCCAAAAGATTGAATTCTGTTATAAAATCAGAAAGTACTTCAACAAAGTATTATTTTAAGGTTGTGCACACTTATGCAATTATGTTATTGTAAGTTTTTCATTTTTATTTTTTACCCCTAAAAGATTTGTTTGTTTTTCAATTGAATTGTACAGATTACAGGTTATATTAAAGGTGGAAAAATTCTGAAGTAATTTATTTTGGACTGATATTTTTACATCTCAAAAATCTGGCTTTTTAACAAGGGAGGGTAGACTTTCTATATCCACTGTACATGTATACACATATGGCTAAAATACAATAATAATCAAGCAAATAATCTCATTGGCTTCATTGACTATCAACTCTTTGAAAAAAGGTTTTCTGCTTATTAAACAACTTCTGAGGCTTTGATCACACCTCAACTTTGGCTGCCCCATAATTTGCACTTTCTTTAATGTATTATCCTGGCAGTTCTGCCACCACCACCCCCTCACCTTTATAACCTAAAGTTATGTGACAAGAGAGTTCCTTACATGATATCCGTATTTTCAATATTTCCTGGGAAGGTGTTTCATTCAGTCAGTTACGTTTCATGCATTTCTTCTCTCTTTTTACCCTTATTCCCCTTTCTGAGACGTACTTTTTGAGACATGCTGGACCAAATGAAGGATTATCTAGGGCAAAGATTTGCTCCGAAGTGCTGTTTACCCAAAGTGGCTGTTCTAGGGCATTTGACAGATATATAGTAAGAAAGTTGTATAAAATTCTAGTACAAAAAGCCAATGGCCAATTGTTAATGCCGTTGCCCTAAGTTCCTTTTTCAAACATCTTTCTACCTGTGAACAGTGCTTTAAAACAACACATGCCTTGCTGACCCCAATAAAGCCTTTTTCTTTTCTTTATTCAGTAAAATTGAATATTGAAATTAGGGAGTGTACAGACTATCATGGGAGCTCCAGAAATACTGGGCAGCTTATCAGAGAAAGAGATTTAGGCTAGGAACTAGGAACTTTTTTCTACCTAATCATTAGTCTGGGATTCAATTTTACAATATATTATTCCTGGGTAAAATCCTCATTGCTTTATTATATATAATAAAGTTGGAAGGGACGTTGGAGATCATCTAGACCAACCCCCTGCTCAAGCAGGAAACCCTATACCATTTCAGACAAATGGATGTCCAGTGTCTTCTTAAAAACATCCACAACTTCTGGAGGCAGGTTGTTCCACTGATTAATTGTTATAACTGTCAGGAAATTTCTCCTTAGTTCTAGGTTGCTTCTCTCTTTGATTAGTTTCCATCGGTTGCTTCTTGTCCTGCTGTCAGGTGGTTTGGAGAATAGCTTGACTCCCTCTTCTTTGTGGCAGCCCCTAAGATATTGGAACACTGCCATCATGTCACCCCTAGTACTTCTCTTCATTAAACTAGACATATCCAATTCCAGCAGCTGTTCCTTATAGGTTTTAGCCTCCAATCCCCTAATCATCTTTGTTGCTCTTCTCTGTACTCATTCTAAAGCAGACATGTCAAACTCGCGATGTCACGCAGTGCTTTTTCACCATTGCCAGCAATGGAGTGGGCGTGGTCTCCCGATGACATCTCTGGCCCGCGGGCCGGCAGTTTGACACCCCTGTTCTAGAGTGTCAACATCTTTTTTACATTGTGGTGACCAAAACTTAATGCAGTATTCCAAGTGTGGCCTTATAAAATAGAAAAGGACTTGAATTTTGAACTGACCTAATTTACAAAGCTAATCTGGGAAAAATAGTTGCCTATTGAAATGTGTACCATATTTCACCAAGCACACCACCATCCCTTCCCAACATAGCATTTTCCCTCTCAAAAAGCCATCCATATGACTGCACCTATTTTGCTCTGTCTTTTCATAACAGATACTTGGACAATGTGTGAAGTACATGGATTTTTTAAATATACAAACTTGGATGATTTAGTTGAAAACAGCTTTGCTCCTATTTAAAGACACTTGCTCTTTTGCATAGGGCTCTGAATTCACTATGGTTTCCATGGTTAAATGTAACAGATTTACATATTGGCTTGCCAATTGTCTCTTTACAACCATAGTAAGTCAATGGCATCATTTATTAGAGAGATAAATGAGAGTAATTAAGCATCATGGCTCTAGCTACTGAAAGTTTCTGGAATGAAAGTGTTATTAAAATGACAAAGTGCCCAGCAGAATCTTGTGAAGACATGTTATTTCATTCCTCAATTCTTAGCTGGTTGGATGACCTCTGATAGCCTTTTGAAAGGTATGTTGTTTACACACACAAGTATGAGATGGCAGGCAGGAGTGACTAATGAATTGTTTGATGTTAAAAGAACTGTAATTTTAAAGACAGGCAGGACAGGTAAGGAAAATTATATTTCATTCAACTACATACAGAATATGCTTAAAACCCATTCAAAGACAGATAAATGATATTATCAGAAATAAATAGTGGGCTGCATATTGTACCCTAGGGTTGCTGGCTTTTTACTTCATACTAAGAATTTAAAATCAGTCAGTCATTTAAAATCTCATTAAAATGGGACTATTCTTGCTTTTTATAATTTTAGGCTTTTACAGCAGAAAGTACTAAAACCTTGAAACTGGAGTGGAACAAATCTGTTTTGACTGCACTGAAATCCCCATAAAAACGTTTATCATAAAAGTCAGTGGGAAATTCTGTTGAAGTCCACCCAACTTAGAGGGACTGGGGTTGAGAAATACTGATGTAAGACAATGATATTGTGGGACGTCAGCCCCCCCCCTCCGAGAGAAGGAAATATTAAAAAGGCAGAATATTATATTTTCCCCAAAGGTTTCTAAAGGCAGAAAAGCAGGCCCAGTTTTTCTTAATAGCCCCAAGCAGAAACTAGGCAGAGGCCAGCTCTGTAGAAATGCATTTTTGATAATCCTATTCAGAAATGTTGAGGCCAGGAAGCTAGAAGCTGATGAGATTAAAAAAAAACAAAGAGGACAGGAAACATGACCTTTAGGACATAATAGGATTAACCCACCATCAGAATACCAAAAGGACACACTGAACCTCAGGTCAAAGTTCATGCCACAGGAAAAGCCCAAGAAGGTATAAAAACCACCACTCCCAGCAACTTGTGATCAGCTTTCCCAGAATCACATTTCTGACTGCCTCTACTGTTCAGTAAACTACAACCTTCTTTCTAAAGCAGTCTTCATTTTGTTTATTCCCGTCTTGGACTGGACCATGATGAAGATTTTCTTTTCAACAATATTGTTATGTACTGGGCTCTTGTGATACACCATGTGGGTTGCTGGAGCAGCTAACAGCTCTCCAGCAACCCAGACTAACTGTCTCCTGTCCTGCAATTGGCTAGCCCCAGGCGGCAATGGTTGGTTCAAACCTATTGGCTGCCACCTAGGGGCTAGACGATATATTGCGGCTGGTTGCAGCCCTTGCTTCAGTACAGTTCCAGCAAGAAATAAAACTATGAGTTATCCTGTACTCAGCCTCGTGTCATCATTCCTGCACCAAGAACCCACTATTTAACAAATATAATGATAAATTGATGCAAGGATTCAACAAATACAAATATTATTTTAGAGTAATAACATGGGAGCAATAACACATGTGCCCTACTGGGTACTTTGCATTAAACACTAGTCTCTTTTCAGTGACACTGTAATCTAAGGCCTTTATTCTCTTAATATTAAACAATATTGGTCCATTACAGTCCAGAGTATATTATTCTGCGCAAACTTTACTTAGCTAAAAGTATATACTACAGAATCCACTGATATCCTGATTCACTTTATATAGAACAACCCTTTATTTGAAGAGTTGTCATATCCAAAAATAAAGATTAATATTATTTAGCATCATGATATGGTACTAACAGTCATAGGTCATTTTCCCCACAATGGTGGGGATCATGGGTAATTTTCCCCATGATGGATATATTGTACCTCTATGTAAAAGACTATATGAATTTCTAAATATGTGTTCATATAAATTAGCACTATAACCTTTATGTATTTTTATATACTGTAATTTTTATAACTGCTCTATTTTTGGTGCTTCCCTTGGTGCTTTTCTTCCTTTATTTGTTGGCAATCCTATACATCTTCATGAGAAGAGGAACGGCTTTTTTTTTTAATAAGAATCAGATCAAATATATTTGTACCCTGAGAAAGTCCTGTTGCTGTCCTAAACATTCAGGATATAGTAAGCAGGAGATAAACATAGTATACACAGTCTTTCTATTTTAAAACTAAATGTTCGTATTTTCTAGTGAAAATAAGGAGGTGAACGCACATATGTTGCCTATCACCTTCATCTCACCTTTGTGCAATTCTGATATAATATGGCAGAATGATTGCTACTATTTAATTAAACAGAAATCTGGATTAACTCCAGCTGCAAACCTCGTAATCTGTCATAGTGTGTTTGGAAAAAGGGGGGTGGGGTGTTTCCCCCGGCCCATATTTCATTTCAAGATGGAAATCTGTTCTCTCTCCAATTGATCTACATGCTGCAATATGGTTTCTTTGTCATTTGAATGATGTCTTCCAAGTCTTTTTTGGAATATCAGTTAAACTCTTATCTTCAGTTTCCTTCGATTTTTATAGAAATGAACAAATACCCAGCCAATCATTTTAAAATATCAACCATTCAGCCAAGGTCTGTTATTGAACTCAATCATCCAGGCATATTCTTTTAATGCAGTCCTGTTCATGTAGACTTAGTTCCTAATGAATTCAGTGAACATTTTTCCAGGGAAGAGAGATGAGGTTTGTGTAATAAGAGGCTATGCAGGTTTATTGGGAAATAAACCCTACCAAATTCAACCCCTATCAGATAAGCATGCATAGAACTGCAGTTTATATTTCAATTTACAATTCACAATCACCCAGAAAAAAATGGTGCATGGTAATAATTCAACCCCTGTCTTTTTTCAAGAGTTTCTTAGAAAGAAATGTTTGCACATACAAGGTAACTGTGAGATATGATTGTGAATTCTTGCTCAGTTCAATTGACTTTGAACTGTGATTTTATTGAAATTACTTACAAATTCCACTGCAAGGAACTTGCAGGAAAAATAATTTAAATGTGTGGGTTTAGCACGATTTAAGGTTCCTTTCCAATTCTCATTTGCTAAAACAAACAAGTAATAAAAAGCGCTCTGTTCTTAATGGATCTAAGCCAATAAAAGGTAAAGGTAAAGGTTCCCCCGCACATGCGTGCTAGTCGTTTCCGACTCTAGGGGCCGGTGCTCATCTCTGTTTCAAAGCCGAAGAGCCAGCGTTTGTCCGAGGACGTCTCCGTGGTCATGTGGCCGGCATGACTAGACGCCAAAGGCGCACGGAACGCTGTTACCTTCCCACCGTAGTGGTCCCTATTTTTCTACTTGCATTTTTACTTGCCAATATGGATTGATTATTCCCTCTGCTATCTCTGTCTCGTTTGTTTCTTTGCTGCAGACCAAAACATAGATAAAATCATTAAAGTTTGCTCCCAACCAAATATTTAATTTTAAATTAGCAGTTTTTCATAGAAACTAGCAAATAGCAAATTATATTCTTTTATGTGGAACCTGCAACATCATGATTATGCCCAGTCATGCCAATCTCATTTCTGAAAAACTCTATTCCATAATTTCTCCTTCATTTTCTAGTCTTTTATTTTTTTTCAGTCAATATCACAAAACATGATTTATTCTTCCCTTTTCCCCTAAAAAAATCTTTCTGGATTTCTGTCATCCTGATCCACCACATCCCCTCTGTGTTAGCACCACCCTCTTGTTAATGCACAGTACAATTTTTTCTCTGGAAGATCCACACTCAGAAAATGAGTTTATTATCAGCAGGTATAGCATAAAATGATGGTGGCTTAGCACTGAAATTTCCATCTTAGCCCTTTACATAGGCATTTCATTTTCAAGAAGGTTAGAAACACATTTAGACATATTCAAGCATCTGTTTATTTCTTTGTCTATCTGATATAGACATTGTCACATTCATGCATGCACTTACATACAGATTCATGCGCCAGCCATAGGGAGACCATTCAGTTGGGAAATTAGTCCTCTGTCTAGCCAAGAGATATTAAAAAATTAATGTCAGATGGCAACAACTTGACTTTAAGTTTTGTTAAGCAACAGTGGATGTTTTTAAAGCAGGTTTTTTCCCAGGTTGTGGGCAACACAATTAAAGTAGTACAGTATATTAATAAATCAGAGAGAACTAAATATCCACATGCAGAGGTGCCCTGGGCCAAATGGAGAGATTTTACTAGCCTACCTGTTTTAGAGAGAGCAGGCGAGACAGCAAGTTAAGTAAACTTAACTTTATTAAGAACCAGGCAAGAAACAGGAGAACAGCGCCCTTATTTATACTTGCAGCTGTCACATTTCGACCAATCAGGGCTGAGCCGGTTTCCCGCGCCGTCTGCTCCGCCAATCCGAGCCGGCTGGGTTTTGACAGCTCGGAGCTGTCATCGGTAGCACGTGCGGTAGCCAGGTGATTCTGACAGCCGAGAGCTGTCAGACGGCGGCGCCTGCGTAGTTTTGTCCGGCAGCTTTTGACAGCTGTCAAAAGCTGCCGCGGCTTTTACCTCCACCCTGTATTTGCTTATGCTTATGTTTAACAATAATAACTTGTGAATACATAACACCCCTTACCCCTCCCTCTGATTGAGTTGTTGTTTCCCCGATTGTTTCTTTTTGGGTTTGCCCCATTCGAAGTCTTTCAAATAAGTGGGGGGTCTTTTTATTCTTTCGGATCGTCGGGGAATGGGTTCTTCCGTATGTTCTTTTTCTTGGTCTGTGTTGGAATCTGGCTCGGGGGGTGGGGGGCTTGATTCTCTGGCTTCGGGGGTTCCTTGATGGAAGAAGTCCCATTGTGCTGGGTTATGGAGTGGTGTTGATTGTTCCGGGTTGTCTTGATGTGCCGTTGCCGGCAGCGGTGGTTCCGATTGTATTTCCGGGTTCCCCCTTTCCCCCATATTTTGTGGGCTGCAACGCCGTAGTTGGTCTATGTGTCTGCGGATGTGGGAATTATTTCCCGTGTCAATGACGTATGATAGGGGACCTGTTCGTTCTAAGATGACCCCCTGTGTCCATTTATTGCCCCCTCTGTAGTCCCTGGCCCAGACAGCTTGTCCTGTGTTGAGAGTTCTGTACTGGAGGGGAAGCTCTGGGTCTGGTGGGGATCTGTCAGGATGTAGACGGTCCAGTCTGGTAGTTAGTCTCTTGCCCCAGCGAAGCTCTGCTGGAGATTTCCCTGTAGTTGTGCAGGGGGTGGTGTGTTGCGCTAAAAGGAATTGGGCAAGTCTGCGGTGCCAGTTGCCGGTGATGATTTTCCGCAGTGCCTCTTTGGTCGACTTCACCATCACCTCAGCCAAGCCGTTACTGGATGGGTGAAACGGATGGGTGAAACTCTGGAATTCGTAGGAAGTAAATTGGGGGCCGTTATCGGAGACTATTACATCCGGAAGCCCATGTGTGGCAAACAACCCCCTTAAAACTTGTACTGTGGCTGCTGTAGTTGTGCTTGCGACTGGGGCCACCTCTAGCCACCTAGAATAGCTATCCACGACTATTAGGAATGTTTGTCCCTGGAACGGACCTGCGAAGTCTATGTGGATGCGTGACCAGGGTGTCTTGGTTGTTTCCCATCTGTGTATGGGAGCTTGGGGCTGGGCTGCTCTGACAAGTTGGCAGGGATAACAGCCAGCTACATGCGCTTCAATTTGCTTATCTAACCCTGGCCACCAGATGTAGCTTCTGGCCAGAGCCTTCATTTTTACGGTGCCTGGGTGACCTTTGTGGAGGCTTTCTAACACCTTTAATCTGTGCTTTTCGGGTATGACTACCTTGCTGCCCCATAGTAAACATCCTTGATGTGTGGATAATTCTTTTTGTTTCAAGATATACGGTTGGAATTCTGGGTCTGGTGGTGTGGATTGCCAGCCTGACGTGACATATCCTAAAACTCTGCCCAGTGTTTTGTCTGCAGCTGTGGCTGCAGAAATGTCCTTGATGGATAATGGGCATTCAGGTAGTTCAGAGATAGCCAGTATCTTTCCTGCTGGAGCAGGGTCTGGGTCGATTACTGGTTGGGGTAGTCTGCTAAGCCCGTCAGCATGGCCCATGCTTTTCCCTGGTCTGTATTCTAAGGTGAATGAATAGGCTGACAGAAAGGTAGACCATCTCAGGATGCGGGGAGATAATATCTGGGGTGTCAGTTTGTTTACTGTGAAGATTCCTAATAGGGGCTTATGGTCCGTAAAGATGGTAAATTGACGACCATATAGGTAGTCATGAAACTTTTTTACGCTCGCAACTATAGCTAAAGCCTCCTTATCGATTTGAGCGTAATTGCGCTCAGGTTTTGACAGCGTTCTGGAATAGAATGCTATAGGGGTTTGCGTTCCCTGCTTAGTTAAGTGGCTTAGGACTGCTCCAATGCCGTAGGGAGAGGCATCGCAAGCTAGACATAAAGGTAGCTGTTCGTTGAACATTGCCACCGTAGCGTTGCTAGTCAGTAAGTTTTTTAGAAGTTTAAAACTTTTGTCGCGCTGAGGAGACCAATCCCAGGGTTTGCCCTTATCTAATAGCCTGTGGAGGGGTTCAGCGATGGAAGCTTTGTGAGGCAGGAAGGTATGGTAAAAATTAACTAACCCTAGGAAGGCTTGCAGTTCCTGCTTATTTTTGGGGGTTGGTGCTGTTTTGATGGCTTTTATTTTTGATTCAGTGGGGTGAATCCCTTTTGCGTCAATTTTAAACCCTAAAAACTCCGTTGAGGGCACCCCTATGGAGCATTTGTCTCGTCTTAATTTAAGGCCAGCCTCCCTGAATCTAAGGAGCACCCTTGTTAATTTGTCTGCTAAGTCGTTTTCTGATTCCCCGGCAATTAGGATGTCATCGAAATATGGGAAGACCCCAGGGATCCCTTTGAGTGTTTTTGTCCATGATTTCTTGGAAGATCCCTGGGGCTGCCGAGATGCCGAACTGAAGGCGGTTAATTTTAAACGTTCCCTTGTGCGTCACAATTGTCTGTGCTAAGGCGGTGTCAGGGGTGACAGGCAGCTGTAAATACGCCTGCGCCAAGTCTAACTTAACGAAAATGGCGCCTGACTTAATGGCCGCCAGGATGTCTTTGACAGCCGGGACCGGGTAGGCATGGGCGTTCAATGCGCGGTTTAGGGTTGCCTTATAGTCAGCACATAATCTGATTTGGCCATTGGGCTTAATTGGGGTGACTATGGGTATCTCCCACTCAGCCCCTTCTACTGGTTCCAGGACCCCTAAGTTAATTAACCGATCTAGTTCTTTTTCTATTTTTTCTCTCAAGGCGAAGGGAACTCTTCGCGCCTTGATTCTGACAGGCATTACATTCGGGTTTAGTTTTAAGGATACTGGCGGTCCTGTGTATTTCCCTAGTGAGCTGTCAAAAACATCCGCGAATTGAAGGCAGACGGTTTCTAAGTTTGACAGCTGAGTGGCGTTGACGCCTGTCAACGCTATCCCTAGCGCCTCAAACCAGTCCAGCCCTAACAGGCTGGTCCTGTTTTCTTGGGTCACTAGTATGGTAAGGGGTCCTTTAAATTGCTTAAACTCCGCTGGGACGGAAGCCTTTCCCCGGAGTTTAATGGGCGTTTTTTGAAAATCCGCTAGGCGGAGTTTAGTGGGGCGTAGGGAAGGCCGTTTTCTGCTGCGGTTACAAATGTCCCTGTAAGTTTGCCAAGAAATGAGTGAGACGGAGGACCCAGAGTCCACTTCCATCTCACAGGGGATTCCGTGAATTAGGACGTCCACCTTGACTTTGGGCTTAAGGGTGCTGTGGACTGTGTGCTCCCTCACTTTTCCCCTCACATGTTGCACTAGTGGTTTGGATTTGTGCCTGACCCTAGGTGTGGGCTGGTTCATACCTGCAGGCATCACCTCCAACTCATGCAGATTTTCTCGGCTCCGGCTGCGGCACACGGCTTTGAGGTGACCTGTTTTCCCGCATCCATGGCACTTGGCACTGCGGAACCGGCATGCTGCTCTCGGGTGGCTTCCGCCGCAGCTGGCACATTTAGCCCTGTTCGGCTGGTAGCTGGCGCTCTTTTGGTTGTTGGCAGGGCCCCCTCGGTTGTTGCATTGTAGTCTGAGCCTTTCGAATCGCTGCTGCACCACGTCGATGTCCATGGAGAGGTTGTCGTCCTCTGGACCGCTGAAACCGCCGTCCTCCTGGTGCACGGACCCACTGGGCCCGCTATCAGGGGAACGTTGGTTGTCACCATGGCTGTCCTCGTAGGCGATGACTTCCATTGCCACTTCAGCCAGTGTCAGTGCGGGCTTGGCGATCAGCTTCCTCCTCAGCCGCTTGTCTTTGAGCCCAATGACAATTTGGTCCCGGATTCGGTCCTCTAAATCAGGGAACCGACATCGCCGTGCGGCGTGTCTGACCCTGGTTATAAAGTCATTGGCAGGCTCGTCGGGAAGCTGTACTCGTCGGGCGAAATTTACCCTCCAGAAGAGCTCTGACTTCGTGGGCATAAAGTGTTTGCTCAGCCCCTCAGTTAGTTCAGCGTAGGAGATAGTTGCGATTGGTTCTGGACTGAAGAGTCCCACAGCGGCATCGTAGACGGCGGGCCCGCTGAGCCAGAGGAGGGCGGCTGCCTTTGCCCGGTCATCCGTAATCTTCTTTACCACCAGGTACCCTTCAACCTGGCCTAGGTGAGATTCCCAGCATTCTGGGTGGCGAGTGTTGAACTCGCGAATATGGCCGTGGTTCGTCATGCTGTCCGGTCATGGGTGCTGCTGCTTGCGTTGTGTGGAAGCTAGGCTTCCTTAGTGACTTCAGCAAGTGACTAGCTCAGGCTAAGGGGAAAAATCTCTTCTCCCCTTAGGCGGTGACTTCAGCTATGCAAGCAGGCATCCCACCTTCGTCGCCAGTGCTTTAGAGAGAGCAGGCGAGACAGCAAGTTAAGTAAACTTAACTTTATTAAGAACCAGGCAAGAAACAGGAGAACAGCGCCCTTATTTATACTTGCAGCTGTCACATTTCGACCAATCAGGGCTGAGCCGGTTTCCCGCACCGTCTGCTCCGCCAATCCGAGCCGGCTGGGTTTTGACAGCTCGGAGCTGTCATCGGTAGCACGTGCGGTAGCCAGGTGATTCTGACAGCCGAGAGCTGTCAGACGGCGGCACCTGCGTAGTTTTGTCCGGCAGCTTTTGACAGCTGTCAAAAGCTGCCACGGCTTTTACCTCCACCCTGTATTTGCTTATGCTTATGTTTAACAATAATAACTTGTGAATACATAACACTACCCGCCTTCTAACTACTTCACAACACTAACTCTGAGCATGTTTTTCAATGTAGTCACCTGAAATGTGCAAATGTGAGTCATCAAACAGCAATAGCACTTGGACTTATATATTGCTCCATAGTGCTTAACAGCACATTCTGAGCAGTTTACAATGTCAGCAAACTGCCCCAACAATCTGGATCCTCATTTTACTAACCTCGGAAGGATGGAAGGTGAGTCAACCTTGAATGAATGAAACTTTATTGTCAAAGTACAACCATGTATACATTGAGATTGGCTGAGCCTCCCTTCGTGCCCCCTCACCCCAACTCACAGTGACAACAAACCCACCATCTTGTTACACCATGTGAGCTAATTGCACAAACACATTGGCCTCGCAAGTCAATCATACATAAAGTTATTTCCCATTCAAGAGCCTGACAGCCCTTGGATAGAAGCTGTTCTTCAGCCTGTTGGTACGGCTGGCTGTGGGTAGAGTTAGCCTGCAATACTGTATTCTAACCACTGCACCACCAGGGCTCTTGTTAAATGTTAATAAATTTGTTAGTCCTCATACAGTTCTGTACAGAGACTGTAGATATTTTTCTTTAAAAAATGACAATCAAATGAATTCTATTTGACAGTTGTAACTGAAGGCCTGCATGAACAGTCTGTATAATGGGGCTTTTAGGTGAATCACTCTATTACATTTCACAGAATGTGGGTGATTGGGGGTCCATATGATATGATCTTCTCATGGCTTCCTCTGCTACTCTAAGAAGAAAAGATAGGATGGGAGACATTTACCTGAAAGCTTTTTGGTTAGAAAAAGTAAATTACATGAAGCAGGGAACAGGATGTAATGTATTGGGATTTTACTTTAACTGTTCACATGTCTGTTTGAATGCTGCTTATGGTTGCTCAATGGTGTGTCTGTGTAACAGTCACTGATTAAGCCAGACTTGCTGTCTCCAAGAAGATCATTGGATGATTTGGGGCGGGAATGGGTTCCTTTAAACCTATTGGCCACTGCCTAGTAGCCAACTGTATAAGTAGCTGCGCAGCAGCCTCTGTTTCAGCTCTCTTCCTGTTTGCCTCAATAAAGCAATGTTCCTGTTTGCAACTTTCCATCTTGCTTATTGCCTGCAAAGAACCAACTACACAACATTGGCGATGAAGGTGGGATCCTGCATCTTCGAAAGAGCTGAAAGTCACTAGGGGGTGAGGCCAGCACAGCACCTGGCAGGGGCCGTGTTTTCCCCACCCCTCGGTCGGCCTAGCAAGCCACACTAGTGACCACCTGCCCTGCAGTCCAGTCTCAGGGCCTACAAAGAAGAAGCAGCAAGAGGCAACACGAGACCCGAGCTACAAAGACTTCTCACCATGTTGAAGGTTGGAAAGCTCGAATTTGATGTCACTCACCCAGAGAGATGGTCGTCCTACATTTCAAGAGTAAAGAACTACCTCTGTGCAAACCAGGTCGCCGAAGATGGCCTGAAGGCCACAACACTTCTTTGTGTCTGCGGGTCTGCTACATTCAACATCGCTGAGAACTTAGTCGCACTGGCACAGCTAGAGTCTGTTACTAACGCAGACCTGAAGAAACAGCTCGGTGAACATTTCCAACTGAAGTTGTCAGTGATAGTGTGGAGGCATGCCTTTGAACAGCGAGTCCAACAACCCAGTGAGATGGCCACAGAGTTCATTGTGGCAAGCTTCACGCCTGTGACAATTTTCGGACTTGGAAGAAAGGCTTCGAGACCGACTCATCTGTGTACTCAGGAGGAGAGAGCTTCAACAAAAACTTTTTGCAAAAGAGACTCTCTCACTCCAGGAAGCCCTAAAAGAAATCATGGCAGATGAAGCCACCGGCGGGGCCATGAAGGCCTTGTGGCCCACCAAAAGTATGCCTCACAAGGAAGCCATCTACCATGAGGACACCGAGCATTCAGAAGACGTCAACTCCAACCACAAAGTGAACAAGATCCAACGGCACCACAACAAGGAACTGAAGCCCCCTTACAAGACCGTTCAGTGTTTGGGTTGTGGCAGCCACCACCAATGAGCAAACTGCTAGTTCCAGGCAGCCACGTGTCAGGCCTGTGGGAAATCTGGCCACAATCGCAGTCGTCTGTAGAGGTCGCCAGAAGGACCACCAATCAGACAATCCGATCAGGAGAGGTACTGGGGCCCCAGGGCAGCATAGAGTAGGGTTCTGCTCCAGTCGCCAGAGTAACTGCCACACTGGAGCTTGCCGCCCACTTAAACCAAAACTTTAGCTTCATGTTGAGCTGCAAGGCATTCCTTGCAGAATGGAACTGGATACTGGTTCAGCTGTATCCATTATTTCCCTGGAGACCTTCCAGTTCGTGTGCAACTGCACATGAGATGGGCCAAGCTTAGGCCATTTGACATCATTCTAACTGACTTCCAGAATTCCTGAGTAGCCGTCAAAGGTGAGGCCACCTTGGCCGTCAAATTCAAGGGTTTTTCGGGGGCCCTAGATGTGATTGTGGTGGAAGGCCAGAGAATGAGCTTAATAGGGCTTGATTGGTTTGATGCACTGGGCATTCAAGTAACTGGAATTCACCAGACATAAGCAGTGAACTTGGCATCAGTATGTGAGGAATTCACAGATGTTTTTGACACAAGCCTGGGAGAGTACAAGGGCCCTCCAATAGCCTTTAAGTTTGATCCTGCCATAACGCCTATTAGGATCAAGCCCTGTAGAGTGCCATTTGCACTGAAACACAAAATCGATGCAGAGCTAAACAAGCTAGTCAGTCAGGGGATACTACAGCCCGTAGATGGGGTTGAATGGGAAACTCCCATTGTCACACCACTTAAGGCCAATGGGGAGGTCAGCATTTGAGCTGATTACAAGTGCACCATTAACCAGGAACTACAGCGGCACACATACCCAGTGTCAGTTGTTAGCCACATTTTGGCATCACTGCAAAGGGGTACCGTGTTTGCTAAGTTAGATTTGGCACAGGCCTATCAGCAGTTACCTGTGGATGAGGCCACAGCAGCTGCACAAACAATTGTGACACATAGGGGGGCTTTTAAAGCCTTCAATTCAGGGTTAGCTTAGCCCCAGGAATCTTCCAGGGAGTTATGGAGCATGCACTCAAGGGCATTCCGGGGGTCTGCCCCTATTTTGATGATGTGCTCATTGCCAGTGAGTCCACTGAGGTGCTTGCAAGGAGGCTCAAACCCGTCCTCCAATGGTTCCACACAGTGGGACTCAAACCGAAGAGGGGCAAGTGTAAAATTGGGGTGCCTTCCACTGAATTTTTGGGATTCTGTATCGATGCTGAAGGCATCCATCCTGCAGAGTCCAAGCTGAAGGCAATTCAGCTGGCACCAAGCCCCAGATCCAAAGGAGAGTTCCAGGCATTCCTGGGTCTCCTGAATTTTTACCATGCATTCCTGCCTAACAAGGCCACAGTGGCAGAGCCATTACACCAGCTCTAAGACAAAAACACCTCGTGGAAGTGGACCAAAGTTCACGAAAATAGCTTTAAGGCAGTAAAGTCACTACTGTCCTCAAATTCAGTGCTTATGCACTTTAATGAAACATTGCCTGTATGCATTGCATGTGATGCATCCTCTTATGGGGTGGGGGCTGTACTAAGCCATTTGTCAAGTGATGAGACTCAAGTCCCCATTGACTACTACTCAAGGACATTGTCCTCAGCTAAGCGCAATTATGCTCAGATTGACAAAGAGGCCCTGGCCATCATGGCCGGGGTGAAGAAACTCCATGATTACTTGTATTGTTGGGGTTATTTCTTCTATTGTCATGGATTCACAACGATTGGCTTGAGTTCCAGAGCTATTTCACTCATAGACATGAACTTTCAGCGAACAAAGGCTGCATCTTATGGGGGAGCAGGGTTATTGTCCCCAGTTCATTAAGATACCGTGTGCTTCAGTCTCTGCATGAGGGCCATCCGGGCATAGTCCAGATGAAGGGACTGGCATGGAACTACCTTTGTGGCCAGGGTTAGATAAGGCTATCAAGGCTCAAGTACATGGGTGTTACATGTGTCAACAATCCAGACCAGAAATGCCACAGGTTCCTGTCCACCAATGGGAGGAAACTCATACACTGTGGTCAAGGATTCACATTGACTTTACTGGGCCCTTTCAGGGACAGCAGTTTTTGAGAGTGGTTGACAGCCACTCTAAATGGTTGGAAGTAATTCCTATATCTACTATGACTACTGCTAGGACCATCCAGGTGCTTAGGAAGCTTTTTGCCACACATGGGATGCTGGATGTCATAGTCTTGGACAACGGGACCCAGTTCACAGGGGCAGAATTTCTGGCCTTCTTGAGGGCTAACCTCATAAGGCATGCAATGTCAGCTCCCTTTCACCCCTTGAGTAATGGGCAGGCTGAATGCATGGTGTGTACGACAAAAGAGTCACTCAAGCGCATTGTGACTGGGGAGTGGCACCATATGCTGGCTGATTTCTTGCTTTGCCAGCACACTATGCCTTGCACAGCAACAGACAAGAGCCCAGCAGAGCTTCGCTGGGGAAGAAGGGTAATCACAAAACTGGACAGGTTGCATCCTGGCCGGGTAGCAGCAGACACCGCACGCCCAAAGGCTCCAAGGTGGTTGCAAGTGGGTGATGGGGTGTGGGCCCAGAACTATGGGCATGGGAACTTGTGGGTGTTGGGTAAAATTGTCAACATTTCAGGACCTCTTTCCTATGAGGTGGCTCTTGAGGGGGGGCAAGTCGGTCACCACCATATTGATCAGCTGCAGAAGCATTTTGCAGAATGGCTACTAAGCAAGGACCTCATGGTGGGTCCGCAACTGGAGCCGGAAACTGGCAACCAAACAGAGCAGTTCACATGCTCTGAGGACTCAATCAGTCATTACAATGAGGAGATGGTCGTAGATGGAACAAAGTACGGGAGTGCAACATGGGTCTCCAGATGGGGAAAGTCAACCCGAACACAGCAGCAGCTTCGCTGACACAGCTACCTCATTGGACTTTGGTTTGGGCCGAGCTGGAATGGCGAGCCAAAGGAACTCGAATCAATCCTACTCACATGAACCTAAGAGTCCTGGTCTACCCAGCCCAGTGGGCAAGCCAGTAGACCGGGAGTTGCCTGGATTCCCCAGGCATTCTCAAAGGTCACATAGACCTCCACAATATTTACAAGATTATATTCTTAAATAATGTGTGCACATTCTAGGGGGAAGGAGTGTAATGAAAGTGAAAAAGGATGAAAACATAATTACCCAGTTGGATGGAAAACCCAGTTTACAAGCAGGAAAAGAATAGACAAATTTCCCACTAAAAGTGATAAACAAATTTATAAACTTTCCTAATTCCTACAAAATAGGTACTTCTAGTTTTATTGTCTTGAAGGATTAAGATAATCCAAAAATTCCACATATTTTGGCTAGAAAGCATCAACATTATAGGCAGCAGAAGACTAAATGAGCAATGATAAATAAGAAAAGAAAGAATAACCAGAAAGAAAAAACAGTTCCAAACCATATTATGAAAATAACTGAAAACACTCTAATCAGTTATAACAATGATTACAAAAAGTGAATAATGAAAAAAATGAGTTTCAATTGTTTAAAACATTTTACATTATCTGATTGCATTCTT
Organism: Vipera ursinii; assembly: GCF_947247035.1. Lineage (NCBI taxonomy): Eukaryota > Metazoa > Chordata > Lepidosauria > Squamata > Viperidae > Vipera > Vipera ursinii. The sequence goes on from NC_139516.1 coordinate 177,441,484, forward strand.
CTCACACTAAATGCTTTCATTCCATCTAGCAGTTTATTTCACCCTGAAGATATTTCTAATCAAATTCCTAAATTAAGCTTGTAGAAAACACACATTCACTACCTAGAGATATTTTATATTATTGTCTTCAGTCATTATCACTGATGTGGTTCTATACTTCTAAAATAGGGGTTCTAGCTTCTATGAAGGATAGAATGAAAACTGGAAAAGGGATAAACTAGTCCTTGTGCAAAAAGCCTGCAGATAAAAATTTATCAATGTTCCTATTATAAACTGACAAAGAGAGAGCTCAGTAAGGTCAAGTTGTAGATGCTTGAACTGACATGCCAATCTGCCAGCAGTCATATGGTTCTCATATGGCACCACTCCACAGATGCCAGGAAAATGTGAGAACTTTCTGGCTCATTTCATTTTATTTTTCTGAATGCCATGTTTTCCTGTGTAATGTATGTACATATGTGTGTATGTCTATGTATATGATTATTGCACACACACAGAGAGAGAGAGAGAGAGAGAGAGAAATACAGAAAGATAGGGTAGTATTTTTCTTATGTTACATGCATATGCGATTTTTATTCGGAGTTTAAAATGAACAATTCCTTTCTTTGAAACATTGAGACATTTATAAAAATGATCAAAATACACCCATGATTATATTTTGCTTGTACTGAGATTTGGAAACATCACAGGCATTCTATTGTGTCTGTTTAAAGAGGGGGAGGAATCAAAACAAAACCCTGTTGACCCTCTAATAAGAATATTTAGAAATATCTGCCAGATTGAGAATTTATTAACATTTCAGGAACTGACCAATGTGTAGATGCAACACCACAGTTGTTACTTGCATCAACAAGTCAACAATGTCACAGCTCCATTTCACAGAACAACGTGATCCAATTGCATTTGTTAAATAGACCATAATGGTTTACTGAAGTTAAAACTCAAAATTCAGAAATTGTTAAAAATATGTATTGTTACAGTTGATCAGCTAAAGAGCTGTTAGAATCTTTTGTGTCACCTCCAATGCACTTCACATTTGTTTGCTTCCTTCTCTTGAAAGAATAAAAAAGAACATATACACATATTATTATTATTTTCAAAATAAGATTTGATCCTATAAACTAAGCAGGCATTTTATTATAATCGTCATGCTATTAGAGTTACCTTTTTATAAGATAATTAAATAAAAGACTAAACATTCTTACACTTCTTTAACACTATAAGTGTTTAAGTATTTGGACATTTTTCTAAGAAGATAACAGGCTTCCAGGGACACAATGAAGATTATTTTTTTCTGAGCCAATGTTAGTGTACAATGCCTAAAATAATGCTATGAAAGATTTGAGTAGAATTAGTTCAAACACTTTCTCTAGAGTTTTAAGATGTCTATTTTTTTAGATAGATGGCTCTTATATTCAAATGTCTCTATGGAGATTCTCAGTCACCCAGGTCATAGTTATCCCAAGATGCTTTTTCATGAGGCAACTGGACTTTCTTGTTTTTCTTTGAAGACGTTTCGCTTCTCGTCCAGGAACTCTAATATCTGATGTGGTCCATGCTCACCTGAACAACAACCAATCTGATATATTCTTCTTCTTCTGTTTTATCACCATATTAAAAGGGTTGGTGGATACACTTAGTCTGGTTCTTCTAAGCTAAGATCTGTCTGGTATGAGCGATCTTTCTGATAGAATATACTACTACCAACATAGTAATCAACCTCATCAGAGCATCTCAAGCCCCTCCCCCCCAAGAAGGAGGTATCCATGGAGAGGATAAAAAGACAGTTAAAAAAGTTAAAGTAGTTACTATTATTATTATTAGTAGTAGTAGTATTGTTATTGTTGTTGTTATCTATATCATTGTCTGTAATACAAAGTGATACACACTAACTCTAGAATCCAACATTGATTCTTTACTTTTTGCTTTATTAAGTCACTATTCAAAAGATATATACACGGAACCCTCTTCTTAATATTACAGAAGAGTGGAATTGTGCATTATATTTGCTTAAATATGAGTTACAGATATGGTGCTTAAACTATGTAATGACAATTCAAATCCATGAAATTTATATAAATCTAAATGTTCTTATTGTTATTTCCATAGCTGATGGCACTGCAAATGTTTTTATGGTTAAGTGTGTCTTCTAGAATATTTATATTCAGACCAAGTGTGACACAAAGCAGTCTATGAAATATGAGAGTTCAGTAATTTTGCTGGCATAAATTCTAAATGGCCCAATGCACAAAAGGCAGGAAAGAGCAAACATTTTCCCCCACTGGGCTCTGCACAGTGAATCTGTAATGTTAACCATCATTGCTGATATTTTTCCACTGAGTGCAATAGAGAAGCCTAGAGGTTTGAGATGGACAAAAAGGAAAAACATATTGCTTTTGAAAATCATAGAACTGAAAGGCAGAAATATTATAGTAGTTGGGTAAACAATGTTGGTTCTAAAGCAGTAAAATGAAAAGCAGCTGCACTCTTTTAGTATTTGATGAAGTTTAACATTCTGAACAACAAAAACCTTCTGATTAGTCTTACTATAATTTTAAATTGACCCCCTTTCTTTCTGCTTATAGATCATCATTCCTCTCTTCCATTTCAGTCATAGGCCCGTATAAATTGTATAAAATTATAACTATTCCACAAATAAAAACTTTAAAAGTAAATCAAAACAAATACACTAGATAAATAAAGATTATAACACTAAGCTCTAACTATAACAAATGCACTTATTATTGATATTAACAGAATAAAGATTAAAATGACTTGAGAGCACACACCTAAGCCACACCAGAATATTTTTAACAGCTCAAAATGAGGAGAAGGTTTTTGTGGAAATGGTTCCCCAATTGCAGTCTCCAGCAGTCTCTATTGGGAGCAATAGAGCTGAGGGCAGACTCATATTTCTCCCTCTGTCTTGCCAAAAGATCCTCCTTGACTTCTGAAAGATGAACAGAAAAAGAGGGGTTGGAGTTAGGGGTATAACTCCAGTTTGTCTCTCAAAATGCTATTGGGGCCATGTTTCAAAAATCAAATTTCAACCGTGCACATGTGTAGCTTGTCCAAAGCCCTCTTGTTACTTGAAAAAAATAAAAGCTTAAGAACAAGAGAGAAAATCCCCATTTTGTAGCCAAAGATTCTTCTTCCTCTTTGGTGTCATTCATATCTAAGAAAAAAATGACAACAAATGTCACTTTTTGCTTCAAAACTCAAAACCAACATTTTCCCAACATCTTGTCTCACTGTTAGAATTTTTTTTTAAATTACTAGGAACTATCAAGAGATACCTTTACGAATACAAGTAAAGGATAACTCATTCCATAAAATAAATATTTATTGCTGAAGAAGTACTTCCTATCCACTATCATGAACTAGAGTTTCAGTTGGTTTGGGGGGGGAACAGAAGAAATAAAAGCATGTTCTCAGCAATAATGGAGAATCTTAGCAAACATTTGTGATTTTAATTCTAAAGTAGAGCCACCAAGCCAAATTATCCTAATGTACAATCTTACATTGCTATTGGTGCTTTTGTGCCTGCATTTATTATTTCAATTTCCTTTGATTTTTGTACACTCTAATTGTATTTCCATAGCTATTTTCTAAATCAAATGGATCACTGTACAATAAGGGTTATAGGGCACATTCTGTTTCCCTTTTTGAAGAATTAACTATGCCTGTACATTAATTTCTTCTATGATGGAGGTTTGAGAAGGAGAGATAAGAAGAGAAAGGTTGCTGCTTTTTCCTTGATTTTGCCATATTGCCTGGATCACAGCCCCACTCAAATGAAACAGCCATCTGGTTGCTATGTATTTTTTTAAAGGATTTTGTCAAACAAAGAAGCTACCTTTTTTTTTAATCCTAGGCCATATATCCCTAGCCTCAGATTTTTATTTAATGCAATCTCTGAGCAGAAAGATCAGAAAGCTGTCCTACACATGCCCATTTAGCTTTGATCTGATGAGTCCTAGATATTCCTATAAAGTCAGAGCATAATAGAAGCTATGGCCAGTACTGTATTGATTCAGTGGGAACTTTATTTTACTGGAGTTCTCAGGTCTCTGCTTCTATCCAGCTGGCAGGCATTACTTTTGCTCAGAATGCAAGCAGACTTAATACAGAAAATAAGCTAGTACCCCCATGGGCTCCGCCCTGCAACTTGGCATCTTCACTCTTTTGATATCTATCTGAAGTTGTGCCTGAGAATCTGGAAAAAGCATGGCTAACGATTGTGCATGCTGGACTTGACTCTTTGGATTCAATAGCTTCCATAGCTACCCTTCCCTAACCTCTTTGTCCAAGGTTCAGCCACTGGGACAGGGAAGAATGAAAGATATCAGGATGTAAGGTGTTCTTTACCATGTATTTTAAACAATATTAGTTTACAGTCTAATCACAATATTTCTATTTAGGTTATTTTACACCAACATCAATCCTTACACATACCTTTCCATATTTCTCTGTCCTTGCAAAGCATTCTGGCCTCCACCTTGTCTATTCATTCTTTAATATGTATGGATATTCACTGCAAGATATAAATCAATGTATAAGCCCAGAAACATTACGGAAAGCATAGAGACGGAATAAGTAATAACTAAGTGTGATTAGAAAATGGAAAGATATATAGCTAAATCTAATTTATATCAGTGCAATTCACTATATCTCTGTAAACCATTCATGTCTCTACCCCATATATAGACTAGCTTATTTTCATCTACTGCCTTAAATTATCACCTCCCTCTTTTCGAGTATCTATCAACACAAACCATTCATGATTTCTGGATCTTCCCCTTTGTCTCAGTCCCATGACACTTCCTTCATATACTTGTTTTGTGATTCAGTCCAGATTTATTCTCTCTACATGATCAGACCACTCCTATGTATTTCTTATTGGTCACTTCCTTTTATATTCAACTCACATTCATTCACCATCCATTCATTTTTGACTCTATCCCTTCTTCTCTTGCATAGACTTAAGTACATCATTTCCCGCTGCATTTCACTTATTTTTAATGATCCCAACTTACCCAATTGTCATTTCAATTCCACAAAGTAAACAGAATTACACTATTATACAAAGCCATTTTTTACTTTGAACAATCATTCAGTCTTCACAACCAATGGTATATTACCAATTACTCTTCTACCAACCCTTGCATGTTTTAAACGTTCTCTATCTATTCTGTTAGCATTTTATACTTTCTTCATTTTTAATACATTTTTGTGTTTACAGCAGCTACACCTGCAGCCTTATCATTTTTCAATATTCTCATGTTCTTTATTACCCATTTCATCTTTTTTTCCTTGGGCAATAATATTTCTAGCAATCATTTCAATTCTGCTTTTTAACACATTACCATACAAATCTCTAAAATACTGTTTTTAACATTTTTTTCACTTCAGTTTTAACTGAAATTATTGTATCTTTCATTTATTAAACTCTTTTCACCCTCTTTTAAAACATTTATTTAAAATTTCTATTACCCTAGCCCACAGGTCGGCAACCCGCGGCTCTTTGAGCCGGCCCATGCGGCTCCCAGGCCTCCTCCTCCCTCTTGAAAAAAAAAATGGTACTAAAAAAACTTAATCAATTTAAACTTCTCACAAAAAAACTTGAAAAGTTTAAATTGATTGGTTGGTTTGTGGGACCGCCCACAAACCGTTTGTGGGCTACCCACAAACCTTTGTTTTTTTACTGCACTTGGCAGAGTGGAGGAAGAGAGGAAGAAGTAAAACGTAAGTAGATCTGCTTCTTCCCCCCCCCTTCCCTCTCGTCGCCGGGGCTAGCAGCCCCGACGAGCAAGAAGGCGCGCTTCACCCGCCCGCCCCCCCCCCGTTGGCTCCTCGTCGCCGGGGCTGAGAGCCCCGGCAAGCGAAAGGCGCCCGCCAGCCCCGCCGAGCGAAAGGCGCCCGCCCGCCCCCCGTTGCCTCCTCGTCGCCGGGGCTGAGAGCCCCGGCAAGCGAAAGGCGCCCGCCCGCCCCCCGTTGCCGCCTCGTCGCCGGGGCTGAGAGCCCCGGCAAGCGAAAGGCGCCCGCCAGCCCCGCCGAGCGAAAGGCGCCCGCCCGCCCCCCGTTGCCTCCTCGTCGCCGGGGCTGAGAGCCCCGGCAAGCGAAAGGCGCCCGCCCGCCCCCCGTTGCCTCCTCGTCGCCGGGGCTGAGAGCCCCGGCAAGCGAAAGGCGCCCGCCCGCCCCCCGTTGCCGCCTCGTCGCCGGGGCTGAGAGCCCCGGCAAGCGAAAGGCGCCCGCCCGCCCCCCGTTGCCGCCTCGTCGCCGGGGCTGAGAGCCCCGGCAAGCGAAAGGCGCCCGCCCGCCCCCCGTTGCCTCCTCGTCGCCGGGGCTGAGAGCCCCGGCAAGCGAAAGGCGCCCGCCCGCCCCCCGTTGCCGCCTCGTCGCCGGGGCTGAGAGCCCCGGCAAGCGAAAGGCGCCCGCCCGCCCCCCGTTGCCTCCTCGTCGCCGGGGCTGAGAGCCCCGGCAAGCGAAAGGCGCCCGCCCGCCCCCCGTTGCCGCCTCGTCGCCGGGGCTGAGAGCCCCGGCAAGCGAAAGGCGCCCGCCCGCCCCCCGTTGCCGCCTCGTCGCCGGGGCTGAGAGCCCCGGCAAGCGAAAGGCGCCCGCCCGCCCCCCGTTGCCGCCTCGTCGCCGGGGCTGAGAGCCCCGGCAAGCGAAAGGCGCCCGCCAGCCCCGCCGAGCGAAAGGCGCCCGCCCGCCCCGCCGAGCGAAAGGCGCCCGCCCGCCCCCCGTTGCCGCCTCGTCGCCGGGGCTGAGAGCCCCGGCAAGCGAAAGGCGCCCGCCCGCCCCCCGTTGCCGCCTCGTCGCCGGGGCTGAGAGCCCCGGCAAGCGAAAGGCGCCCGCCCGCCCCCCGTTGCCGCCTCGTCGCCGGGGCTGAGAGCCCCGGCAAGCGAAAGGCGCCCGCCCGCCCCCCGTTGCCGCCTCGTCGCCGGGGCTGAGAGCCCCGGCAAGCGAAAGGCGCCCGCCCGCCCCCCGTTGCCTCCTCGTCGCCGGGGCTGAGAGCCCCGGCAAGCGAAAGGCGCCCGCCCGCCCCCCGTTGCCGCCTCGTCGCCGGGGCTGAGAGCCCCGGCAAGCGAAAGGCGCCCGCCCGCCCCCCGTTGCCTCCTCGTCGCCGGGGCTGAGAGCCCCGGCAAGCGAAAGGCGCCCGCCAGCCCCGCCGAGCGAAAGGCGCCCGCCCGCCCCGCCGAGCGAAAGGCGCCCGCCCGCCCCCCGTTGCCGCCTCGTCGCCGGGGCTGAGAGCCCCGGCAAGCGAAAGGCGCCCGCCCGCCCCCCGTTGCCGCCTCGTCGCCGGGGCTGAGAGCCCCGGCAAGTGAAAGGCGCCCGCCCGCCCCCCGTTGCCGCCTCGTCGCCGGGGCTGAGAGCCCCGGCAAGCAAAAGGCGCCCACCCGCCCCCCGTTGCCGCCTCGTCGCTGGGGCTGAGAGCCCCGGCAAGCGAAAGGCGCCCGCCAGCCCCGCCGAGTGAAAGGCGCCCGCCCGCCCCCCGTTGCCGCCTCGTCGCCGGGGCTGAGAGCCCCGGCAAGCGAAAGGCGCCCGCCCGCCCCCCGTTGCCGCCTCGTCGCCAGGGCTGAGAGCCCCGGCAAGCGAAAGGCGCCCGCCAGCCCCCCGTTGCCGCCTCGTCGCCGGGGCTGAGAGCCCTACTTCTTCCCCTTTTTCCCAGGCCCCCCGCCCCCTGCTAGATCTGTAAAGAGGTTCCATAACCCCCGTGGGGATATTTGGGTGTTTTTCCCCCCTTCCTCTCTCTCTCTTTCTCTCCCTCTCATCTCCCCTTCTTGGTGTCTCCCCGTTCTTCTCCGTCTGCACCCCCCTCCTCAGAATCCTTCAGAGAACCCCTTCCCCATCCCCTCCTTTTCAGTTTTTCAAAGGTGTATTTTGTTTTTTCCCCCTTTTTATCTCTTCGATTTTTCTGTTTTTCTTCTTTTGCTTATAAATGAATAATAACAGTCACCAAATGGGAGGGGCGTTTACTCGTTCCCAAGCAGCTGAGGGGAAACTTGGAGCTGCTCACAGCCACCTGTGTGCAAGGCTGGCTTTTTAAAAAGGATTTTACCTTAAGAACCTGGGTAAGGAGGCGCAGGTGGGGCTGCCATCCCCAAGGACTCGGGTAGGCAACCTTGGCTCTTTTATGAGTCCTGGGCTTAAACTCCCAGAATTCCTGAGCCAGCCATGCTGAGGAGAAATGGAGAGGTTTCCATACTGGCTCAGGAATTCTGGGAGTTTAAGCCCAGGACTCATAAAACAGCCAAGGCTGCCTACCCGTCACAAGGGGAAACCAGATTCACTTAACAACCTGAATACTAACTGCAGTGATTCACTTAGCAATGGTGGTAAGGTCGCAAAATGGAGCAAAACTCAGTAAACAAATGTTTCACTTAACAACACAAATGCAACTCAACCAAATAAAATGGCTTAACAAAAAGGTATTCGTCTCTTAACAGTGATTTTTTTTGAAAACTGCTGGAATACTGCTGACTAAAGAAAAGGCCTGTTTATTCCTCAGGTGACTGTCCTACTTTCCAAGTAAGTGGCAGGGAGGGGGGAGAGAGAGAGAGAGAAGGAGAATATGAATATATGTGGTTGCCCTTACTAGACTTTTAGTAAAGAACTTTAATGAAATATTTTGATGTTTAATTAAGAGATGAGGTATGGCGCAATTATGCTGTATTTAAAGATGGTAGATTAGCTGCTAAAATTGTTTTTACTTGTTGGGATGAAGGAGAAAGGGTTTTTTTCCCCTTTCTTCTTTCCTTTTCTACACACACACATCCCTTTTTTTTCTTTTGTATTTTTCTATTTGTGGTTTTTATAGTTTGCACTGGCTTTTACTATTTTCATGTATAATCCTTAATATAAATATTTGAAAAACAGGACATAGAAATGTGACAGAGACAGAGAGAAAGAGACAAAGAGAGACAGAGAATAACCTGCTATAAGTGACTGGATGAAAATGAGTGCACCTGATCAAGCACAATTAAAGTTCTTAAACTTTTTTTGTGATATCGATAAAGATGGTGAAGCATTTTAATGTCCATTTTAAACTCATGAATAGCTGGCTGGCTGGGGAGGGGGGATCATGGCTCTCAAAAAATAAGCTGGCTGTGCTTCTTGCTCATGTTCACTTGCCTTCTGCACCTTGAGTGTGTGTGGGGGGAGGACGAGCTTTGCTGCTGCGGTTTGCTTGGCCATGCCCGGGCTATGTCCTGCCGCTGCCTCCCAACCTCCACCTTTGCCACTGGGTAAAGCAGCGGTGGAGCGCTCTGTCCTGGGGGGAAGCAGCAGTGGCAGTGGAACGCTCCATCGGGTGGGGGGGAGTAGTGGAGGCTGGGTGCTCTGTGTGTGGGGGGAGAATCTTTGCAGGAAACTGGTTCTTACATTATTTGATTCACAATACTGGTTATAATTTCCACCGTGCGACACCCACCAGCATGAGATTTATTTTGCTGTTTGCCCCTCAATAGGCCAACCATGGACAAATCATCCAAGAGAAGAAAAATTTCGGAAGAAAACAGAGTGTTTAATGATGAATGGGCACATTCATTTGCTTTCACCACTGACAAGACTGGTTTACCAGTATGTCTAATATGTGGTGAGAAATTTGCAAACAACAAGAAGTCTAATGTTGCAAGACATTTCCAAAATAAACACACAGCCTTTGCTGAAAAATACCCAGAAGGAGAAGAGAGAAAAAAAGCCGTTTCAGAATTGATGCGGAAGGTTGATCAGAGCAAGAATCAATTTAAGAAGTGGGTGACGTCTGCAAGTTCAACTACATATGCTAGTTTTGTGGCTGCTCAGGAAATAGTCAGGCATGGGAAGCCGTTCACAGATGGAGAATATATGAAGGAATCATTCATTAAGATTTCAGAACATCTATTCTCAGACTTCAAAAACAAGAGTGAAATTGTGCAGAAAATCAGAGATATGCCCCTCTCTGCGAAGACTGTTAAAGACAGAACCCTAAAAATGGCAGAAAACATCACCAGACAGCAAATTAAAGACATCAATTCAGCTGAGGCATATTCAATTGCCTGTGATGCATCCAAAGACACAGGTGATATTGAACAAATAGCGCTGTTCTGCCGATATGTGAACTCTGCTGGGCCACAGGAAGAAATGTTTGAGTTGATACCACTGAAAGGCCAAACAAGGGGAGAGGACATCTGTGAGGCTGTCTTGGATTATTTTAGAACCAATGAAATCAACACCACCCACCTTGTGTCAGTGGCTACTGATGGGGCACCGAGTATGACAGGAGCGCAGAAGGGCTTTGTGGCTTTACTGCAGAAGTCGCTGGGTAGAAAGCTGCTAACATTTCATTGCATCCTGCACCAAGAGGCATTGTGCGCTCAAACATTTCCTCCAGAATGCACAGAAGTGATGAACCTTGTCATTCAGATTGTCAATAAAATAATGGCACAAGGTTTAAATCACCGTCAGTTCCGTTTGCTACTAGAGGAGGTGGAAAGTACGTATTCTGATCTCCTGCTGCACAACAAAGTCAGGTGGCTGTCCAGAGGGGAGGTGCTAAAACGCTTTGCTGCATGTCTGGAAGAGGTGAAAACGTACCTGAGCAGCAAAGGGCTCACCTATCCTGAGCTGGAACATCCAGAGTGGCTGGAAAAGCTACACTTCATGGTAGATATGACAGCACACCTGAACAAGCTGAACACAAGTCTTCAGGGTAAAGGAGGCACAGCCCTGCACTTGCTGGAGGAAGTTATGGCATTTGAACGCAAGTTGACAGTGTTTGACAGAGATTTACAAAGAGGTACACTGTCTCACTTCCCGTCTTTGAGAGAGTTCAAACAAGGTAGCAATGTGATAAATTCAGAGTATTTGCAGTCTGCAATCATTGCAATGCAAACATCGTTTGGGAAGCGATTCTGTGACTTCAAAGAGGAAAAAAATACATTATCTTTCCCTGTCACTCCCCTGACCAGCGATCCATCTGCATTGAATATGACTGCATTTGCAGGTGTAAGTCAACCTGATCTGGAGATGGAACTTGCAGACATAGCCGACAAAGAGATATGGGCATCAAAGTTCCAACGCTTGACAGATGCTCTTGAAGATGTTGCCCGTCAGAAGGCCAGTCTTGCACTGAATCACAAATGGAGTGATATTGAAAACCTTCCCAAACAGGACAAGCTTATATTTGATACATGGAATGCCCTCCCCAGCACATACAGAAATATGAAGAAATATGCATTTGGAGTCCTGTCAATCTTCGGATCCACATATGTATGTGAACAGGTCTTCTCCAATATGAACTACATTAAAAACAAATATCGCTCACGCCTCACAGACAACAGCCTGCAATCTTGTTTAAAAATGAAGGTGACGTCTTACAGCCCTGATATGCAGGTGCTGTGTGCTGATGTTGAGAAGCAAAAATCACATTAACCAGGTAAAATAATTATTTTAATTTGCTATTATTTTGCAAATATATATTTGATGTTCTTCAGTGAAAGAGTGCTTTTTTATTCCTTGCCAGCTGACTGCACACTCCACTACAGATGGACTGGCAGACGGGCACATGGACTGGTGGACAAGCAGACGGACGGACAAGTGGACGCATGGGCAGATGGACTGGCGGGCAGACGGGTGGACAGATGGACAAAACGACAGAAGCAGACAGCATTTTGGGTTTGCTGCAGGCGGATAAGTTAAGTTTGGATTTTTATTTCATAAATATGAGGACTCAAATAGACATTGAGTATTATATTTGAAATTAACATTTAACCCAGTGTCTTTTTTTGGAGTTCAAAATGTTTCTGTTGCATGCTGAAATAAGAATTGGCTATTATTTTGCAAATATTTATTTGATGTTCACTGAAACAGACCTTTTTTATTCATTGTCAGCTGACTGGACACTACAGTACAGACATGGACTGGCAGATGGGCAGACGGATGGACGGACGGGCAGATGGACGGATGAGCAGGCAGATGGACTGGCGGGCGGATGCACGGATGGACAGACAAGAGGACGATGGGCAGATGGACTGGCAGACAGGCGGGTGGGCAGATGGGCGGATGGACAGAATTACAAGCAGACAGCATTTTGGTTTTGCTGCATGGGGAAAAGTTAAGTTTGTCTTTTTATTTAATAAATATGAGGAGGACTCAAATGGACATTGAGTATTTTATTTGAAAGTAAACCTTCGACCCAGCGACTTTTTTTGGAAGTTCAAAATGTTTTTGATGTATACAGAAATAAAAAAATTTCTTTGTAGAAGTTCATTGATTTCATAAATTTTGCAGCTCCCAATGTTTTGTTTTTGGTGAGAAATGGGGACGCCAGGGTGTTCAAATCTGGGTGGGCTCCCAGCAAACACGCACCAAAGAAGTGATGGGAAAAGGGGGGGGAGCGCCCCGTTTCTTCTTCAGGCAAAAACTCTTCTTCAGGCAAAAACTGTGCTGAAGCCAGATTGGGGAAGGGGGATGATGAGGAGGAAGAGCTGTGATTGACAAACTGCCAGCCAAACTCTTTGGGAGTGGGGGCGCAGGATGGAGAGGAGGGCAGCTTGCCTTGGAGAAGGAGGGGGGAGCCAATTTTAAAGGTTGTCCAGCTAAAAGGGAGCAAAGAATCTGGGCTGGAGTGCCTTGGAAAGGCGAGCAGGCAGCGCATCTGCACGGGCTGGTTGGGCTTTCTGCAGGTTTTACCTGCAATTAAGGCAGGGTGAGTTTTTTGGCTCAGGGGAGGCTGGGGGGAGGGGGAGCTGATTGTGGGGGGACATGCCTGCTCACATAAGTGCAAATGTGTTTCTTCTACATGGAAGCTGCTTTGCTGAAGGTTATATCTTCTTTCCTTCCACATTCTTCGCCTCTCTGCTTTGTTCCGCCTCTGGGGATGGAGGGGGAAATTTACTCTGCACCCTTTCCTCCTGTTTGTGTGTGTGTGTGTGTGTGTGTGTGTGTGTGTGTGTTTGAAGCCTCTGTTTGCCTGCCTGGCAAGGCAGGGGAAATTTGCTCGGCCTCCTCTCTGGTGGATGTCTTGCTTAGGTAAGCTCCATTTTAATCAAATCCTGTTCTGCACACGTGCATGCACGTGCGCATGCGCACGCGTATTTTGCGGCTCCCAGGGGTTTTTTTAGTGAGAGAACCGGTTCCGAGTGGCTCTTTCACCGATTCAGGTTGCCTACCCCTGCCCTAGCCCTAAAAATGATGTCTATGGAGATTCTCGGTCATCCAGCTCACAGTTGTCCAAAAGTGTTTATTCAAAAGACAGTTGCTTTGCTTAAAGACATTTTGCTTCTTATCTAAGAAGTTTCTTCAGTTCTGACCAAATGGTAGAAGATGGAAGGATTTACCTGAATACTGTTAAGACAGGAATATGACACCACCTATTTCCTGTCTACAACACAGTTCTTTCAGCAGTTCCAAGAAGTTTCACATCCATTTGTACTATTCAGGTCATTCTGGGGGAATAGATAAACCTCCAAGTGGTCTCAATGATTCTCAGAAAGAGTGCTAACAACCAGATGACCACAAGGAATATAAATCCTTCCATCCTCCACCATTCAGTCAGAAATGAAAAAGTTTCTTGGATGAGAAGAGAAACAGTTGCCTTTTGAAAAAGCACTTTGGGACAGCCTAAAATGATGCTAGAGTAAGTTTATGCACTATAGCATGCCAGCTTCATATTCATTTTATTTTTACCTTTTTTTTGTTTAGATTTTAAAAGCACAGGTATGTGGGCAAGATTTCTGAGTGTCAATTTTCACTATCACATTAATGTTTACAGGTTTATTTATTTATTAAACATTCTTCACATTGAAATGCAATGTTTGTGTATAGCATAAGACAAGGATCATGCCGCATAAAGCAACTTCAAATAGCACTTTACTTGAATAATTATAAAGAAAATTACTTTGGAAGTTCACACAGTCCTAATAAATAATGTCCTGCTTTTTTTTCATGACAGTCTAGTAGAAGTTGTCTAGCTTTACCTAATGGTAAAGACTGATCCTGGGAAGGACAGACTGAGAAAAACATTTGCATCTTGCTCCAAAAGATGAATGATTTCCCTCAACTGAAGACAAAGGTTGTATAATATTTATATACAGTAGGACTATACCTGCCAAATGGCCAGGCTCGAATTATCTTTCTTCAGACACATTATGTAAACACCCAGCTCCCTAGAAAAGTCTCTAATGCCAGGAATGGGGGAAAGAAAGAGAAGTGAATAAACAGCAGGATGATGGACAGACTCAGTTATAGTGGTGTTGACTGACCAGACAGGAGAGTCATACTCCTCATCTCCATCAATCTAACATCACTCAAGGAAGGAAAGCTGAACAAAGCCTCTTTTTAGGACTCTGCTATAAGGGAACTTTGATAATGAAGAAGGGATATCTTAAAAATATTTGTGCCAAGTTTTAAAAAAGAACTTCGTATAAACTTGTGAGATAACTATAAAATGCTCATTTTGTCTTTCTTCTATAATTGCTGCCTGAATTTTTCTACACTAAATAATAAGCAACCATAGAAGTATATGAATCAGAATTGTCCAGTGTGAGGGTAACTCAGGTATGTTTAACAACAAAGAAATTATATTCTTCTAGGAATGGCCACAACTGGAAAACAAACGTATCTTTAAAAAAAAAACAACCAACAGGTGATTTTGCATTATGGACAGTTTTTCAAATACCATTCAAACGTGATGATGTTGGACAAGTGGAACTTACTATCAGTCTTTGAAATTCTAGATATTGCAGCATCCCCACAGTTACATGATTGCAATTTCCAAAGCTTGGAAGACAAAACCTTTGGTCCCAGTGACTGACCCAGATTGGATACTGCAACATTATCCTGGGACATGTATATTTGCCTTCATTTGGATTGTTCTATGTTATTCTTGGGCTCAGCCTGATGTTTTCCAAGAAAACAACTTTATTGGTGTGTGTTTTTTAAAAAAAACTAAAATAAAAATAGGTCTCAGTATGATAGATTATTTAGCAAACACGTGGATTACAGAGACAAAGGGTGCCCTTTCCCAAAATTGAAATTTACGAGAAGCTTTTGAATCAAGATGAGGTTTGGTTTCAGGTTGGCCAGAGTCTAATCATAAGCATTGCTAATAGAAAATGGAAAACAATATTGCAATAAGAGAGGATGCATTGTGTTATTGTCATTGTTAAAAAAATTTGGAATGTATACTTCTTGTCTGGGGCAGGATGAGAAAAACACTGATCTAAGTTTTCTTCTAAATGTATTAAATTTAATCAAGTTTTCTTCTTTCCTTTTCTTTATCATCCAAAATGAATGGGAAATCACCTACAGTTGTTCAATTATACAACTGAATTTCAGAAACGTAGTCCTGGGTGCTCCAGGACCCTGAAAAGTTTTAAGGTAACATATATCCCAAACAGGTCCCATTTGTTTAATTTAAATAGAAAGTATAGATTATATAAGATTCAACAGCCAATAAAATGTAAAAGTCACCATGTGATGAGAAGAAATGAAATCAGCTAAGTTTGTGGTTTGATATATTATAGGAATCTCGTTACTATCTTTGTATCTTATATGAACCATGTTAAGCCATTTTGCTTTGAGCACAGCATGTTACAAGGACAATCCAATTCTGTTTTTTTTATTCCAGGTTTAGCATTAGTGTGTTTTGTGACTGCTTCCACATAATGCTGATATATTGTTTTCAGTCTAATAGCTCCTGTCACTAAACTGTGTTTTCTATCTGTCCCAAATATTCCGGAATTCTACATTATGTCATTTCCCACTTCTAATCTTCATTTTTCAACTAGCCTCAACCATATCATACTAGCCTGATTCTATTTTTTTTCCTTCAAAGGCATATCAAAAAAGAAAAATGTTCAAATTGATTTGAATTATATCTAGAGTTGCCAGGGCTGTGCCTAGATATGTTGCCTCACTTGCAATGTAAATCACTGATCTGAAAGTAAATCTGTGCACTTCTAGACCTTACGGGCAAATCATCCATTTTACCATGAGCGAAGCCACTTTCTTTTAAAATAAATACATGTGGTTTTCCCCTTTAGGAAGAAAAAAATGACTGAATTCACTTGTGGAGAAAAAGAAAATGATATTTGTACAAGTGAGCATAAAAAATGGAGAATAGTAGTACTAAACCATCTGATTTTCTCCATGTGCGTGTTTTCTTTGGATAGTTGGGGCTTTTACATATATCCTTGGACTCTGAATGAGGCTTTTTAGCCTCCTAGGAAAGATAATAGGAACAATAGTAGGGAATATTCTAAATTGAGAGATAGAGATAATGTGATATTATTGTAATCCTCAGTCAATGTGCTCAGATTTCCACCTTCTTTGCTACAGGATGTGCTCAAGGAATTCATCTAAAATTAGAAGCAAGTTAATCTAAGGATATTTTTTTAGATTTCCCATTTTCAGTGCCACAGATACATACACACACAAAGACGCCAGTGTATAATTTTGGCATGAGAGAGCATTATGCCATCTTCATTTTTTGAGTTTCTAGTCAAAACTTCTTCCAATCAATAGATGGCAATAGTCTGAGCCTGGAAGTCTGAATGCCTGCAGAACCATCTGCCCCCAATTTTGTCTCTTCCTCCTATAAGATCTAACAGGGATTCTGTCTATTGAATAGTGTCACCCTATGAGACCCCCTATGAGACCCAAGAGATGTGCCTTCTCTGTCACTTCATCTGTCCTCTAGAACAATATTCCAGGCAAGGTTCATATTGTTCTGATCCCATTGTTCTTCAAGACAGCCTTAAAGATTTGGCTCCCCCACTAGAGGAGCTGGACCAGGATGTGGTATGACTCCAGCTGTGAGATTCTTTTGTCTGTTTAATTGTTGTGGCTCTTTATCCTGAGCAGGGCCATTTTATTACTACCTTATAATCGGTTATATTGTTAACCTCTCTATAAATTGCCAAGAATTCTGGGTGGCAGTAGAAATTGAAATTACAAATAAGTGGAAAAATGAATTGGAGAATTACATCACTTTTTAAATATGGATGGACTTTAAAGGTTGTGGATATATCAAGAAATAAATGATCCTCAGTAAGCCCCATTGAACTGAATACAAACTATAGCAGAATCAAGAAGTAAGTTTGAGGTGAACAGGACCACAATTATTGGAATGAGTTCTAGGTAATATATTAGGGTTTCTGTATTCAAGAACCTTGCTGTTGTTTTCGACTTATATAAGTCTACAAAAGAAACTTGAATATCAATAAATTCATCTAGTAAATGAAAAAAACATCTTTTCTGGTGTGTACTATTTGTTACAGTAACATGTAATTTTTATTGTTGCCTTGTTTTTGTTTTCATGGTATACATAACTATAATTCATAGAGAATTACTATGTAAATAATAATGTTCAGTTTTCTTCTAAGGACAAGACTCTGTTTGGCTCTATAAATTTGTGAGACGGGTCAGGATTTCACCTTGTTTTCTTAAGTACAGTGCTGTTTTATTATTCTCTAACAGTTATATAAACAGATCTTAGGTGACGAGTCTTATATACTAGTGAGTTAATAGCAGATATAAAGATATTCAAACAGCACCAAGATCAATATCATCTAAATTAGAAATGGATAATATATACAGGAAATAAAGACAATGAATCCAGTATTCAAAATCTGAAACAGAGCTCATTTCCAGTCTAATAAATGCCGTTGGCTAATGCTTTCACATTCTGCATAAATTAGAATTTTATTATCGATCTCTGTTCTAAATCCGATCAAATCAGTTGAACTTACCCTAAAGCCGCAGGTTTGTTTTTGGCATTTGGGTGTCCTAAACACCTGCCAGCTGTTTGTCTACTGAATTGAGGACATCATGTTTTCAATTTCCTTCAATAAAGCTATGAATCTGGCAATTTGCTGGCCCGCTTCAGCTAAACAGAAAGGACAATTTGAGAAAGATCATAGTTCAGGCTCAGTCAGTCGGAAACGATTGAAAACTGAGAACTGGCCGCTATGTTGCTCCCCCCTCCCGGCAGTGTGCTGTCACAGTTTGATTGACAAACTGACTTTTTTGAGGTGCCCATGCCCATTTCAGTCAGAGTTTATTGAAGGTGATTTTGATCTTCTCCATGAGGCCACAGCAGTGGCCGTGCCATCTGTCACCTTGATTGCATCGTGGATTCTCTGGAGAGAATGCTATGGCTCCTGATCATTTGCAGATTGTGAGGCTTTCGCCTCCATAAGGACCACATGCACAGAGCCAGATGGTGAACATACACGCTTATTATAAGTCTTTATCTCTGTGCAGGAAGGAGAGGAACCATTAGATCTCCCTCAGGAACTCCACTACCATCATGCTTCTCTTCGACAAATACAGTCTTCTTCAGCTGTCATCAACCTACCTCAGAAAATTAAACCACCACAACAATTCCATCAGCTGAAGCAAGAGAGAAGCAAACCGCTCACACAAAGCTATTCCCCCATTCCCCCCTTCCCCCGCACACACTTCATGTTCTTCTCCCTGACTGTCAGCTCAAGGTAGAAGCAAGTTTGTTTGTAAATAGATAGCTTTAGCACAGGCTTCTACAGTATTAAATATAAAACTAGGTTTTAGGAAAGACGTTCTATTTATTAAATTCTATGTTAACTAAAAGCCTTTTTTCCCTACAACAATTGCTTTTATTTTCAATATAAGAAATGTGAAGAAGAAAACTTATAGTTTGTGCCAAATAAAAGGCTTTTCTCCCCTGGCAGTATATGTAAAACATGGCAAAGTACATGAGGGAAGAGTATTTCTTTGCTGGTGGTGAAAACAGTAGTGTAGGAGAGCTGCTGCAAGCTTATCCTCATGTCTCAAACAAGCAATAGAAGCAGGATTATTTGTTTATGGAAGGATTATTATTTGGGGGCAGAATTTGTCTTTGGAGGTCTTGGTAATGAATTGACTTATTGCATCTCAATCTGCCCTGATGAAAACCCACCTCTGTTACACTCTATTGTGAGGTTGAGAGAGGGAGGGAGAGTCATAGATGTATTTCTACTTACTGTGAGCACACAAATATATAGTTTAAAAAATCCTGTACAAGTAATAATGAAGCAGATTTAACAAGAAAAAGTATTGCAATTGGTTGTAGCTTCTATATATGTTCTTGTCAAATTCAATATTACGGTCTTCCCTACTGCACCTGAACTGATGCCAAACAAATATATATCAATTCCTAACCTGTATTAAGTCTTAATCTGCAGATAAGTGCATACTACTCATGCTCATTGTTATTACATCTAAGCTCCCCAAAACTCTCTCCCTGCAAAAAGGAGCCGACAAAAAAAATCAGTATGTGCATGTGAGGGCTTTGCCAAGCCTGGAATGTCTTTCAGCGTAGAAGTCTGGCCTTCATCCAGTTTCAAGCATCTTCTCTAAAACACATGGTGGTTATTATTTTTCTTCCTATTTCTCAAACATGGATCTTCCTTAAAACTGGCTAAGAGATCTTCCCTGCTTGTGAAAACCTGTAAATAATGATCAGAATAATCTCAAATTCAGATATCAAGATCAGGGAGGAAAGAAAAATAAAAATGCATGACCAAAATATCATTTCCAGCAGGCAGACTATTTAATTTTTCTTTTCGCTGAATTTACAGGGCAATATTATAGTCTAACTAAAACATTAACCTACTACTTACCAAGAATTAACACTAATGCAGTCTGTGACTTTCACTGATGGCTATGTTATAGGCCACACTTATTACTTTTAATCCATGTAATTCATGTATTTAATTAAATTAATATTAAATGTAGATTTTTTAAAAAAAAAATAATGTTTAACTGTTCAAGGATATATAGTAATCTCTCAATTAATTCTCATGTTTAAAATAAATTAAGCATGTGCTTTTTAAAAAAAGAAATAAATTATATGCTTAATCTCCCTTGTATACATACATAATTCTCATATCCAGAGGATAAAGCTGAACAAATCAAAGAAAGAAAGGCATGTTGCTAAGTTGCTAGAGATGAATAAAATCTATGTGGGACACAGGGGGGCAGATGTGAAATCTCCCATGAACTGTATTTAGACCATACCATAATATATTCTATATTAAGAACTAGCATTCTCCTAAAAGGAATTTCAAAATATGATATAACATTAAACAATAAAAATTATGGTATTCATTCATCTTAAATTACTTACTTTGCTTAGTAGGACTTACATGTCATTTTAATCAAAATTAAGCCGGGGGGGCTATAATTATGCTTCAATGCAGTAATTGTATTAAGATACAATTTTGAACCCAAAATAACAAAAATTCATTTCATTCTAGCCATTGTCTATTCACTACAGGATGAAGGCCTCTTCCGCATGTTTCCAAATTTACAATACAATCTATTGCTTCAACTTCATCATAAACTGGAAAAGTCATCTTGGTCACAGTCAATTCCTACTGCTCAGAAGAAGCTACGAGTCCAAAAAGACCCTCAAATTGCAGGGAGCCTTCTGCAATAGGGTTTGCAGTTGTACTGAATTTGAATGGCTTCCACAATGATAGATAATCTGTTTTGCTAATCTGTCTGCTAATCAGACAGAACTTTGACTATATTTCCTGTTCAGCTCACAGCGGAGACATTCAATTGAGATAAGCTAAGCTAAACTTCACTGTCATTTTTGTACTGTGGGCACAATGGCACACATTAAAAATGAAATTTAGTTGCCCACTCTCAAAGTGAAACACATATATGACACACACCTAAACATACTATATACAACATATGTATAGACCCACACCCCTACATATACATAACAAATAAATATTAAATACTGTCCATCTTGAATATATAACGGAAGGAGGAAGCTTGAGAGTTCACAAGGTTAATGCTGAATGGAATGAAACTGTGGCTAAATCTGGATTTTCTGCTACGGATACCATGAAGCCTCCTCCCAGAAAGTAACAAGGAAAACAGGTCATGAAGAAGATGTGTAGTCTCCCAGATAATCTTACGGACCCTGCTCAAACAACGCTTCTGTGCTATGTCCTGGATGGGAGGGAGGGAACTGCCATTGATCTTTTCGGCCATGCTCACCACTCTCTGCACTGCCTTCCTGTCTGAAGCAGTGATGCTTCCAAACCAGACTGTGATGCTGTATGACAGGATGCTCTCAATCGTCCCCCTGTAGAAAGTGGTCAGGACAGGGGAAGGAAGATGTGCTTTTCTCATGCGACACAGAAAGTACAGGTGCTGCTGTGCCCACTTCACCAGTGTCTTGCTGTTGAGTGACCAAGCCACCCTACTCGTTAGCTGCACACCCAGGAATTTGATGCTGGTAACCATCTCCACAGGTGAATCATTAATGTACAGAGAAGTGTGGCTGTGCCTCCTTTTCTAAAATCGACAATGATCTCTTTGGTTTTTCCGGTATTTAAAACTAGGTTGTTTTCCTTACACCAGTTCACCAACCCCTCAACTTCTTGCGGTAAACATCCACATTGTCATCATGAATAAGGCCCACTAGTGTTGTATCATCTGCAATTTATCAGCTTATTGATGATACCTCATCCCATGCTGTGGATGATAAATACAATGGCTTCATGTCTTATTAAACAAGAGAGAAGAGAGGGTTAAGCACCACCAAGAGCCTGATGGTTCAATCACTCCCTTCTCAGGAACTGTCCATTCAGAAAGAGCCACTAAATAACATGCCCCATACCCCCAGTTCCAATCCTCACCAATAACCTTGGCTGAAATATCCATCAAAATTTGAAGAATCATATTTCCCTTATTCAGGTACCATTATATGTTATCCACAAGTGATATCATGGAAGTCTCAAGCCTATTACATGGCCTAAAACTCAAGTAACAATTCTCTAGAAACTATTTTTCTATTTACCAATCATATTCTCTTTCCCCCATGCATCCACATTAGCTATTCATCAAAAGGACCAATCAGTATGCAGCAGAATGACCTTTAATGACATGTCCTTGATGATATCATTTAACCCATTCCACACACATAACAGATAAGGCATCCTGCCAAGAAGAGCCCACAGTGCCAACTCAAGAACAACCAATGCCATAGCTCAGGTTATATATGATGAATAATGCATTTCAATACTGTCCTTTGGCAGAGAGTTGAATCTCCTGATTATCCTAAACAGATGGCAGCAGAACAGTGCTTTTGCTAGGAAAACATCCAGTACCATACAGAGAAAGGAGGAGCATAATTACAGCCAGAATAGCCAAGCTGCTTATATAGAATAACCCAGTATTTGAGAAAAAGCTTACATGCGGAATCCATATGATTCCAAAATAAAGGACCAAATACACTGAGAGACCAAGGTTGATTTCTTAGAGAGCCTGAAATTATCTCCTACAGGGGGAAAAAGAAAAGAAAACTTGCTATTTTGACAATAATAATTGATGGAAGATAACATATAGTAGACATAGACCCTATAGAACTGTGGCCTTCCACTGTGGCATCATTCAAAGTTGTCCATCTCAGTTCTTCCTATTTTGCTTTATCTCATTTTGATACGTCTTACTCCTGCAAGTAAATATGTTGGCTATTTTTTCTTCATCAAACCTATCCATTTTATATCATGGTGTTGTATTCTGCATTCATCACATTTAGCAACAACCAGCAAGTTCTGGGGAAGAGTCACCTCTCCAAAGACAGCATTCTAAGGTTAGGCAATCTGAAGTTTTGGATTTCAGCCTCAGCCACCATGAGTAACAGCAAAGGACCTTGGAAATTGCAACTAAAAGCAACACCTTCAGATCACTAGATGACCTTCACCAGATATGAATTCTAGATCTCATGGAACTGCATATTTATAGTTCTTATTGTGCATTCCATTCTCACCCTCCTTAGAACATGGAATCTTGTTCCTTAGAACCTTGTCAGTGAGAAAGTCAGTTCTAAAAGGAGCCTAGACAATGGGGATATCTATTAATCTGTTATTTTGAGTTCATAGAATCTGTTCTTCTCATTATTGGTCTGCTACATTAGCATCATTATATTAAATTAAAATCAAATGCAGTTTTGAGCAAGTCATAATTACTTTTTTCTTTGCCAAAGCTATTTTGCATTGAGGAATGTGCTAATGCAATGTTTGCCTTTCTAAACAGCTGTGTCACACTCCAGACTTAAGGCACTTCCACTGAAAAACCAGCTTCAGGCCTCAGTGCTTCCTAAACATCATCTGATTTCTGATTCGGATTTGGCATTTTTCAAACATAATTGCAGTCTTTTCTTTGCAATGCTCAACTCTACTGAATGAGTGGGTGGCTTTCCCTTTTCAAAAATTTGCCACCTCATCTTGGCTCCTTAAGCAAATCTTTCAAGAAGAAAAGTGGCTTGGGTTTCCTACATTTCCCCAAGTTTTGTTTTGTTCTTTTGCCCAGCATCAGATATATTTATTATACAACATGAAGGAAGGGCATGGATGTTAGTTAATGCCAGCACTTAATTTTTATAGGGATGAAACAATTTTTATTTCTCAGGATGTATGGCATCTCTTGGGAGGGGCATTGATTTTATTCACTGTTATCTAATAATTCCAAGGTCATTTTCAAGCAGTTGTTTGAGGAACTGAATAATGAAAATAGTGTGGAAATTCCCTCTTATTATAACCTTGCAATCAACAATTTTAAGTCATTTTCATACAATTATACAATGATAATGTAAGTCATTTTTACATAATACCAAGTATCCCCCATTGTAAACTTGGACTTAAGTAAAGAACTAAAGAACCAGTTTGGTGTAGTTGTTAAAGCATTAGGCTATAAACCCAAAGACTGTGAGTTGTAGTCGCCCTTAGGGACAAAGCCAGCTATGTGATCTTGATTAAGAAAACTTTCTCTCAGGCTAAGAAAGAGACAGTAGCAAACTACTTTTGGAAAAACCTTACCAAGAAAACTGCAGGGACTTAATCAGACACAATGGAAGGAGAGGAAAAAAAGAACTATGTATTTCTGTTCATTAAATTTTCTATTTTATTTCCAGTCCTCTTATTTTAAAATCAGGGTGCTATTCATAAATATTTGTTTATGTGCTAGAGAAGAGAATATCTTCCATAGGATCCAAGAGAAACACATAAGATTTTTAAAAATTCTAATTACAAACATACCTTTTGCTTAACAAAGAAAGATGGTCATGTTTAAATATCACAAATGCATACAATTTTATTGCCACACATCATCAATACCAAAACTGTCAAATGTTTACAAACACTTGTAAACATGTAAACCAGTTTTAAATATTAATCTTTCTGGAGTCTTGGGTTGAAAGTGCTTATTTTGAGATCAAGCATTTCAGAAATACAGATTTTGAAAGGAAAATAGTTTAGAAAGGCATAGTCTTAGAAATATATAGACAGATGTATACAGACACACATACATAGGTGGATTTTCCTGCAGGTTTTTTGAAAAAAAACCCACAATCAAATACAAAACAAGTCCTGATGAATAAATCATCAATGTAACAGTGTGCTTCTGACTAAAGGGATCCTAGAACTACCATTCAATAAGTCCTTTTGAATTCTGAATAATTGGATGATTTTTATTAAAAAGAAGAATGAAGTTAATGCCAAAATGCAGACAAGTTAAAAAATAAAGTATAACTTTTGGTAAAATTTAATGAATAAAACAAGATCCAAAATATTGAATACAGTTGCACTATATTTTATTTCCCTTTCGTTTCTTCTGCCCTTTCCAAAACAACATAGGAGTTTGTATGGCAAAAGTCTAGAGACAGCAATTCCTATGATATATTGTAATTCTAGCCCTTATTTATATTAGTACCCGAAGTATAGGGGCACCTCAGGTGAAAATGCAATCCATAATGCTATTTTGTGCAATCAGAAAATAACATGAAACCCCTATGGGCATGGGATGATGAATGGAAACCAGAAATATGTCACGGAAGGGAGGATGGAAGGATTCAGCATTTATATATATATTAGTACAAATGAGCAATAATTGTTAATGTGTTGGGATCCTTTTTGCATCAGCTAGTCTGTTCTGAGAACCCTCTTTCAAATTAGGCTACCATGTGGCTATCAGGTATCCCGTCTTGTAACCAGAATTATATACTGTGCTCAATCAGATTAATCTGATTAAGATAGTGAGTGACTAATCCATTAAGCTGCACATGAGTGGTGTTATGCCTGCTGAGCATCAGATTTGAAGCTAGTAATCAGCTAAGAAAATGTTCACAGTTAACCAAAACATAACTTAACACCTCTTTCATAGTTACCCTTGAATATGCCTTTGTCTTGTGACCTTTGTAGTTAAAAACTAAAATTATAACATTCATAAAAATAAGAATAAATCAACTGTGATGACAGTCTAACTTTCATAAGGATACCAGTCACCAATGACCTGTTAGCACTTTTCTTTGAATGCTTAATTAATAAATTAACAGCTTTGTTTTTTGTTCCTATTCCAACAAGTCAATAGAAAGTGAATAGTTTAACACCTAAAATTAAAAAAAAACCAATCTGACCAGTGCCTGCAATTGGAGCAAGTTCTTGATTTCCATACTGTTCTTAAGAAGGATTTTCATCCAATAAAAATTCCTAGGCAGGAATTAAACCTCCAAGTGTCATTTTTATAATCTAATACCCAGTTGATCAAGATCAAACCAGTTGATCAGTATCAATATTAGAGTTGTACTTTTAGTTTCTGTAATAACTGCTATAGTTTTAGTTGTAGTATGAATTGGAGCTTCAGAGAAAGAGAAAAATTTACCAGTATCCAAAATACACTGTTCTTGCAATTATAGATATGTGTCACCCTATAAAATGCAGACATTTATAGTATTAAAGAAGGCAGCATAGTAGACTTTCTTAGGAAGGAGGAGGAGGAGGAGGAGAAAGAAAGAAAGAAAGAAAGAAAGAAAGAAAGAAAGAAAGAAAGAAAGAAAGAAAGAAAGAAAGAAAGAAAGAAAGAAAGAAAGAAAGAAAGCTTCAGCAGCAGCCAGGAAAGTCATACTCCTCATCTCCATCAATCTAACATCATTCAAGGAAGGAAAGTTGAGCAAAGCCTCTTTTTAGGACTCTGCTATAGGAGGACTTTGATAAGAAAGAAAGGATATCTTAAAAATATTTTGTACCAAATTTTAAAAGAGAACTTTGCATAAACCTGTGACATAACTATAACATCCTCATTCTGACTTTCTTCTATAATTTCTGCATGAATTTTTCTACACTAAA
Organism: Vipera ursinii; assembly: GCF_947247035.1. Taxonomy (NCBI): domain Eukaryota; kingdom Metazoa; phylum Chordata; class Lepidosauria; order Squamata; family Viperidae; genus Vipera; species Vipera ursinii. The sequence continues at coordinate 177,467,631 of NC_139516.1, forward strand.
TAATAAGCAACCACAGAAGTATATGAATCAGAATTGTCCAATGTGAGGGTAACTCAGGTATGTTTAACAACAAACAAATTATATTCTTCTAGGAATGGCCACAACTGGAAAACAAACATATTCTTTTTTATCCTCAAAGCAAACCAACAGTTATGGACAGTTTTTCAGCTACCATTCAAATGTGATGATGCTGGACAAGTAAAACGTACTACCAGTCTTTGAAATTCTTGATATTGCAGTATCCCATAGTTTTGTGATTGCAATTTCTAATGTTCTCTGCTGACTTGCCACAAGAAAAGTCAATGGGAAAGCCCACAGGAAGTCAGAAGTTACAATCAGGTGAGGTCCTTGCTTAATAACCCATGTAGTCTTTGCTGAGCTTGTTGATCAGAAGGTCGGCAGTTTGGCGGGTCAAATCCCGAGTGCCGCGTAACAGAGTGAGTGCCTGTTACTCGTCCCAGCTTCTGCCAACCTAGCAGTTCGAAAGCACGTAAAAATGCAAGTAGAAAAATGGGGACCGCTACGGTGGGAAGGTAACAGCGTTCCGTGCACCTTTGGCGTCTAGTCATGCCGGCCACATGACCACAGAGACGTCCTCGGACAAGCGCTGGCTCTTCGGCTTTGAAACGGAGATGAGCACCAGCCCCTAGAGTCGGAAACGACTAGCACACATGTGCAGGGGAACCTTTACCTTTACCTTTAGTCTTTGCTTAACAATGGTAACCAATGGTACCAAAATTGCCATTAGTAAGTGATGCAGTTATACGACATCATGCTTTATAACCATATCTCTTAGCAATTACAATTCTAGTCCAAATTGCCATAGAAACCCAACCTGCAGTTATATTAAAAAGCATATTACATTAAAAGATGTTTAAGTCACTATCACTGAAAGGAGTGCAGAACAAAACAGAAGTTCCTTAAATATACCTCTTCCTTTCAGAAGACTATTAAAACCCTCCTCTTGCAACTCAGTTGGCTCTAATTTTGCCTTAAGTTTACTTTGTTAAACAAGCAGTAGTGGCTGGCTCAAAGAGCGATGAACTATAATTTGCAAAACATAATTATTAGAGCAGTTACTGTTTATTCAGGACTACCAGGTGGACTGCAAAAATCTCAATGACCACTAGGTGACAACGAAGAAATACAGAAAGATCTGACAATTAATGCCATCTAATGATGATCCAGAGGATAGTTCTAGTTTAGGGGAATATGTAGATCCAGCACTGAATCTTCTAGCACCATTTTTAAGGGTTCACTTAATAAGCTACAACATTATCGTAATGCTGCACTACCACTTTCCAGCACATTTGTGACAATCAGTGCACTTGTTGCAAAGCATGATAGAAGCTGGTGATCACTATCTTGATAGTGTTTGTCCATAGTTTCTCTCCCCTATGTAGACAGAATAAATACAGTACACAGCCTCTAATACATCTGTTTTTAAAAGTACTTGATAACTTGTTTGGGCCTAGCCCTAGATCCAAGCTGCCTCATTTCCCGAAGTAAGAAATGAATTCCTAACGCACACATTGCAGCTTTTTCAAAAATTTGAATCCAAATAAAATCAAGAAAGAACTGTTTGGCCAGGTTTTGGACAGTGCTGTAAGATAATAATTCTCTCCAGGTTCCCAGTATTAAATTATAGAATAAATTAAATACATAATTTGGTGGTGCATATTTTTTTAAAAAAAAAACTTAAATACCAACTATAACCCATTTGATGGGAGCCAGTTAAAATTGGGTTTATATCAAGAGAAACAGATAAAATCTCTTTCCCCAGAAAGTCAGTTTTTAGAAAGCTCATTTCATATTCACAATATTTTAACCCGGTTTAGTAAAAGATTATATTGCATAATCTGGTGCTTTCCCAATATATTTGGACTACAGCTTCCAAAATTCCAAACCAGCATGGCAGATTCCTTCATCAGCTAAATTTTATTAAATCCATTGTGGCAGAAGCCCATGCTAATTTTGTTATCACCTTTGCACAGTTAAGCATGTATCCATAAGCATTTTATACAACATGGTATCAAACACGCTCCCTGCAAAATATAATGTTTTGTTCATCTGTGTTTGTCATTAGCCTTGGGAGAGTACTCATTTATCAAAGTTTTCTTCTTTGCTGCACTTTTATATGTAAACACGGGAGCAGAAAATATAATTTGTTGTAGAAATATTTATTCACAATGTAATGTACTTATTGAACAGAGTACTGCTCACTTATAAAGATGGCTTTCTCAGTGGACTTATCCCAGTTTGGGAATGCATTCCCTAAATTATGAGCCTCTTTACAGACATTTTACTATCAAATTCAAATACCTTTATTCACCAGGCATTTAAATGTATGCAACTTCTAACTTGGCCACTTGGATTTATTTTCTTTTGATTGTTTAATACTTGTGTTTCATTGCATTCCATTAAGTTTTGAATATCCACATGTTGGTAGACACTCTGTTGGTGTCAGCTTCCATGAAATACAGCACAGAAACATTGAAATAAAAGAACTCACAAGGTGCATTCATTATGTTCTTGGTATTATAGCATTTCATCAGGATTAGTTTCAAAGCTAGCATTGTTCCATTTGAGTACCTTAAGAATGGGGAAATGAGAAACCATTGGGCTGTCTATTGAGTTAAATATTTAGTTACAGCAGCAATTTTACTCCCTTAACCTGCAATAAAAGATTGGTGGGATTTTGTCAGAAGGGAAAAATAAGTTCTGGGTATAATTAATGTACCACCCGCCTTTCTTATTCTTTCTCTTCTAATTTTCCCATTTCTTCTGGACAATGCTGAACTTAAGATAATAAACCAGTTACCCAGATTCAAGGATTCAGCAGCACACCGTTGCGATACCATCATAATCAGCAGCTGCATCAAAGTTGAGAATTTTTTGTAATCCTCAGCTACAGAAGCATAGCTTTAAGCTAGGATTACACTTAAAAAAACAATAACTATTTTGCTAAACAATTACACTTTTCCATAATAGCTAGCATCAGTTAAAAAAAACTGCTGTATGGCTTACAAATTAAAAAGACAAGGCAGTAAGGGAGTGGAGACCAAAAGAAAGAAGAGAGTGAATCTGTCAAGGACAGAATTGCCCATAAAGTGATATTTACATCTTGCCCAGCCTAAATTAATATTGTTCTTGTCTGAATATCTTTGTTAAATGTTGATAATCAATTGATAAATGAGGTGATGTTGCCCTTCAGTTCTCTTCAAAGCCTTTTTAAGTCCTCCAGAGCTCTCTGAAAACTCCAGGAATAGAATATTCATTTGAACCCTTTTTTATAAGATATAAAATTATTGTTATCTGATTTTACCATATCAAGGACAGTCAAGGAAAAAGTTATTTACTGCGCATTATATCCATTGAAACTAAGAGTTCACAGGAGAATCTAACACACTATCTTTTAACTAATTAATTTTTGTGCCTTGAGTAAGTTTATATTTCAACTGATTAATTTTAGTGTCATGAATGGAATTCTACTTTGTCTGATTAACTGTAGTGTTTAGGAAGTATATCTATATAAGGATAGATCCATCAGATTGCTTCAAATGTAGTACATTGGATGTTCAATAGCCCTCATTACTTTCTATTAAAGATGACTGTGAATCTCCAGTTGCAGAGCAACTATCAATTAAAACTGATTGTTTTTTCTGGCAACAGTCAGTGAAACAACAGCCAGTATTTGGTGTCCAATGTATCATCATGTTGTTTACATGAGACAAAAAGTAAAGACTTCCATTGACCCTAGACTCCTGATAAATGGGTGTGCCAGCATTCAGTTCTCCAGTCCAAGGCAAATGGCAGTTGCCTTTACAGATTTAAATGTTATTAGAGTATACATTAGGACAGGTAGTTCTCAATTTACCACATTCCAAGCTACAATGGCGCTGGAAAAAGTGACTTATGACCTTTTTTCACACTTATGACCATTGCAGCATTCTCATGGTCGCATGATCAAAATTGAGATGCTTGGCAACTGACTCATATTTATGATGGTTGCAGTGTCCTGGGGTCATGTGATCACCTTTTGAAAACTTGTGACAGCAAAAGATGATGGGGAAGCAAGATTCACTTAACAACTATGTTACTAACTTAACAACTGTGGTGATTCGCTTAACATCTGTGGCAAGAAATGTTGTAAAGAGGGGAAAAATTCACTTAACAACTGTCCCATTTAGTAACATAAATTTGGGGCTCAATTGTGTCATTAGTCGAGGACTATCTGCACTATTAAAGTCCTGTAAGTGGGTTCCAATAATGTATATGACTACTACATGGCAGCAAAGAGACATAGAGTAATTTTATCTCTTTGGGGCCATCTAATGCACTTAGACACACTTCAATTTAGAGAATATAAATCTTCCAGAATATTTGGAAGGAAATCTAATGCCCTGAGATTTATAGATATAGTAAATAATTAGTTAGACTACATTAGAGTTTATCTTGGATATGCTGAAAGTCTTGTTCAGTTCTTTCACAGTTATTTTGACCAAGGCTTGGTCTCCATTTTGGAGACTAGGCATTTTATCGTTGTTGATACTTCCTCCTGAAAGTTAAGTCTTTTCTTAAGCCCAATATTCAACTGTATTTTTCCTGTGTTTTTTCTTTCTTTTATTAACAGAAAGATGAAAGTATATTAATAAGAATAGCTTTGGTCCTATCTCTTTAGCTTGAAAGAAAGAGAGAGAATGTGCTGGTGGCATGTCCCAATGAAAACAAGCCTTCAGAGTCTCAAAATAAGATGGTGCTGGTATAGTTGGATGAGTGAAATTCTTCCAATATAAATATCAGGCATTACATCATATTTAAATTCCTCAGCTGGAGATCAGTTGCTGATTTATTAATGGATGAAGTGGCTTTTCAGAGCCTGTAACATTGAACAATTCATTAAAATATAGTAGTAGTATTAAAATAATACTATAACAATAGTAGTATTAAAATGGTAGAAATGGTCTATAAGTCATAGATGCAAGCTAATAACTAATATTTTATATACTGTATAATCCACCATTATAACTCAGAAATCATGTAATGGAATCTAATATTGCTGTGACTGTTTGCATAAGCAGATGTTGCCAGCTGTGTTGCACTACAAGCCTACTACTACAATGCAAGAGGTAAATAAGCATCCAGCTCTTTGGTTTTTTTTTAATGCTACAAGGAATACATGCTTGTGCAGGTATCTAGAACCTTTTGGGCATCAGGGGCCCATTCCATGGAGAGAGGTTTTTCCATGGATCAGAGGGTGTGTGGTTTTGTGTGCTGCCCGCATATTAGGGATGGAGCTTTGCTTGTTTGTGCAGAACGGTTGCTGGCATGCCGCAGCCCAGTACTGGTCCATGGACTCGGGGTTGGGGACCCCTAATCTAGAAGATACTGTGGTATGTATGTGAGTAAGCAAGTAAATAGTAGTTGTAATGATTTACAATAGTTTCAGGAATAAAGAGTTATAAATTTTCATGGAAGATATCAGTAGATGATTATATCTCCCCTTCCAAACAGAATGTTTCTGAATTCCAGTTGTTGGGGAACATGAGGATATGAATGCTGTTGGCTTTATGTCCTGTACAAGGGATTCTGAAAGCAGCTGGTTGGCCACTGTGGGAACAGAATGATGGACTAGAAAGACCTTTGATCTAATCCATCTTGGCTCCCCTTATATTCTTAGTCACAAATCAGAATCTACTTGTGCCATTTACTCAGCAGTTGGCCCACATTATCAGGACATCCCCAAACCAGATGGAAGCCTCCACAATATCTCAAATATATATTGTCTTAGACTGAACAGATCCTCTCAAATCTGCTCAGCTTTGGATGAAAGCAACTAAGGGTTTGTAGTATAAGTATTGTACCTGTAAGCAGCTTGAGCATACTGGTCACTTTACCTACATTTCTGCATATTATAGAAGAAGCTATCCAATATTTTTTAATTTCATATTTTTGACATGAGGAACAGGTAAGACCTAAAGAATTGTATCTGCTGGATTACCTTTTTTTGCCTGATTTTGTCACTTAGATTCTAATTCTTTTTTTAACACTATAAAATACAGACTTTGCCCTTCATTGGCAGCCTACTTAATATGTGACAGAATGTACTGCTTTATTAGTCTAGAAGAAAACAAGTTTGCTTTTAACATTGTCTGCAAAGCACTGTTTTTTCTTTGTACAACATCTGCTTAAAATGGTTTGGGATCATATCACTTCACGCACACAGATAGTGTAGCTGATTATCAAGGCCTTTATCTACCTAGTGTGATCTCAGTCCCATGAGCCAAAGTCTAGTTGTCAGGGGACTTGTTGTAAGTAATGGTCATTTGTGTTTCATAATTATCTTGAATAAACACAATTAGTTCTACATTCTGCTGTTTTCTTCCTAAGGCATCTGTAAACATTCTGTACTATCCTTGCAAACAGCTTTTGGCAATCATTGGGGGGGGGGAATCAAAGCAGAATTATTCTCTATGGATCCTTTTAATTTATTCCAAGGAATGTGCCCAGAGGAATAATGAGATCTACTATAGGAAAAAGTAGTGATGGATTATTTTACTATCATTGTATCCCATTACTTGAATGTAGCTAAAGAAATTAAGTCACAAAAAAGGACAGATATTATAATCGATTCTTTGGGTCATTCCCCATTCCATTATAAGTATTTTAAGTATTACATACTTAGTTTCAGCACAATCTTATATAAGTATATTCAGAAATAGCCACTAAATTCAGCAAGACCTGACTGCACAGAAACATGTAAAAAAAGAGCAAATTTGTTTTAGTGGTTAAAGTGTTAATTTTGAAAAGTAGGAATTCACATTTCCTATTACCAAGATTTTACTACGTGGTTTGGGAAAACATATTTACAATAGCGCAGACAGTGGACTGATGGTGGCAAAAGGAAGCTGAGATATATAGCATTGCTGTGGAACGTCTCTGTTAAAAATACCATGGTATGAAACATATAAGAAAGAATAATTGAGTTCTGGGTGGATATTAAGACTTAATAATAAAGCAGTACATTTTCTACCTGTTTTAAGAATGGTGAGTGAACTGAGATCATATTTTCAGTGTTTAAATATTTCTTCCCTATGGTCATATCTTTAATGAAAAAGGGAATGAATCTAAAAACATCCTCCTAACAGCAGAAATAAGCCAAAAATAAAGATGATAGAGATGATAGATAGATAGATGATAGATAGATAGATGATAGATAGATAGATAGATAGATAGATAGATAGATAGATAGATAGATAGATAGATTAGATAGATAGATAGATAGATAGATAGATAGATAGATAGATAGATAGATAGATAGATAGATAGATAGATAGATAGATAGATAGATAGATAGATAGATTGATACTTTAGATGAGAGAGAGAGAAAGAAAGAGAGAACTAGATATCTATAACACAGTAAAATCTTAATATTGATTGAAAAGAGAAGAAAAGTTATAGCAACTTTTGTCCTACAGTTGGATGATCACATCTGAAACAAACTTTTGGAGGCACATTCCTGAATATTGCCAATTTAGCAAGCTGTTCTGTGCTGCAAGGGACATATTTATGGACATACTTTCAACAAGACATACCTAGTGTGACCAAGCTGTTGTGTAGTAAAGAGCAGAAACTATTAGAAAAATAGAGGAGGTTTTTTTTTACATAAATGATTTCACACATAGAAATTATTAAGTTCAGATCCACTGAGCAAAAAACACTCAGTGATAAGACAGATTTGTCATAAACAAGAAGCTATTATATAGAGTAGAAAAAGCAAAATGGAACACATTATTCCACTATTAACCCATGCTGTGGTGTAGATCGTTCTTAATTGATTCTAAGGAGCTATTGTCTCTAAAAATTAATTTTCATGCTGATTTTTAAATAAGATCTTTAATATTTTTCCAAGGGGCTCACAGCAATGAATACAATATAAATATATTGATTACAAGAGAAAATGTATGGAGAGAGAGAAGATATTAAAACCTATAGCCATTCTTCAAACATTTATTGATTTTGTAATAAGCTTCTGGCCATTCCAATTGCTTTAAATTATCCAAATTGTCATTTCCAAAATAAAAGCTTTGTAAAAATTGGTGTTACTAGTGTGTTTCTGAACATAGGTCAAAGAAAGTTAGGTTTGATTTACATAAAGCCAGATTATTGGACATACTACATCTTCTATAGTACCTTGGAACCATGTTTGACATGAACTCACCAGGGCATTTTTAATAGCCATTTTCTGGCTCCAGGTGCCCCTGACAAGGCATGCAAGTTTCTTGAAATTCTCACACTGGCTGGGAAGACAATTGCTCAGTTTTGATTTTTAAGCTGAATCACTTCCTAAAATGGATTTTAGATAGCTGGAATGTTATCTAATATTGTTGTGTTTTTAGTTAATTCATTTTTGTTTTATTTACAATTTTTGCATCATTCATAATTCTGTATGTTATTAACTTCTGGGACTCAGTTTTTACTGGAAAGGCAAGTTATGAATTTGATCAAGATCCCCTCTGGATTTTGACTCTGGAGAAGAGCAGAGCAGATTTTATATTCTCACTCTATTAGCTCTGTGCATAAGCCTATTTGTCACCATCCATTATGTATACAAAGTGCATTTAATATGATGTTTTCCTATCTGCTACCATACAAAATTATGGGGTAATAATTTCCAGAATTCCTAGTCAATATAGCCAAATATAGTTTAAGGCAAGTGACAAGTGCAAGTAACACATCTCCTCCCAATCTGTAGTTAAATAGGATTTAATCACTGCCAAAGTATGATATTACGGTAATTGTGCTGTTGTATTATAGAATAGTATTACTACCTATCAGAGAGCTGTATTTATTTGTAATGTTATATTAACTGAGAGATTAAAAAAGACATATTATCACTTACAGGTAGTCTTCAACTAATGATGATTCATTTAACAACTGTTCATAGTTACAATAACACTGAAAAAAGTGACTTATGATCAATCCTCATACTTATGACCATTGCAATGTCCCGATAGTCATAGTGATTCAGACCCTTGGCATCTATTGCACATACATGACTGTCACAGTGTCCCACAGTCACATGACCACCATTTGCAACCTTGACAAGCAAAGTGAGTGGGGAAGCCAGCAAGGAAGGTTGCAAGTTGTGGTCACGTTATATCTCACTTAATAACCATAGTGATTTTCTTAACAACCATGGCAAACAAAGTCATAAAATTGGGTGTGGTCATGTGATGCTCACTTAACAATCACCCTGCTTAACAAAAATATTATCATCCCTATTTATTTATTATTTATCATTTTTTGATAAATCACTCAAGGTGGTGAACAAATCTAGTACTCCATCCTCCTCCTATATTCCCCACAGCCACCACCCTCTGAGGTGAGTTGGACTGAGAGAAAGTGACTGGTCCAAAGTCACTTACAGTAGCTAGGTTATATGCCTAAAGTGGGACTAGAATTCATAATCTCCTGATGCCTTAACCACTAGACCAAACTGCTGTCGTCATAAGTCCAGGCTATCTATATATGCTCCAAAGAAGTATTAGAACATTAGAAAAGGTTTTTCAGAAGTGACAAATGAAAGGGATGGTTGTGACTATGGGTACTAGTCAAATCGAC
>NC_139516.1:177482254-177869754 GCF_947247035.1 Vipera ursinii
GCTTGGGTATGATTGTATATCAAGACAGTGAATTTATAATTGAAACATCTCTCCTTTATAATAAGTTTACATTATTGTGTGTCCAGCGGGCATATCTTATTCTCGAGCTAACTCTAGTGGATATGGCTCAACTTTGTACTAAAAATTCCCTTTCACTGGGGAAATTCAAAGGCATACTAACATAGTGAATACATGTTAGTATACAGTATGGTAATAGCAAAGTTGCAGTACTGGCACAAAGTTTCAAAAGGGATTTTTAAAGTATGAGAGAAATCAGCTTCTCTTGTATTCAAAGGACAAATACTGTCATTCGCATAAATTGCAGCACCATGTTGGAACAGGACAAGGCTGCAGTTTGCATTCTACACACATATCATACTTTGCTCTTCTGGTATTCACACATTAGGACAGGGGTGTCAAACTGCTGGCCCAGGGGCCAGTTGCATCATTCAAATGCTGCGCCACCCCAGCTCTGGCAATGGAAAAAAGTTGTGATACGTCGCAACACATCACGTGATGCAGCAAGTTTGACACCTGTGTATTAGGACGTATTGCTTGCAAAAGAATTCCAGGAATAATATTTCTTTACAAGTAGACACTCTGAGTGATCAAGGATATCCTACAGGCAGGCAATCTACCATCTTGCAATTACATATACGTTGACATTCCTTTACAAATAAATGTGTCCCACATGCGGAGCTTGAAGAGTGGACCTAGGATGCTAGGATCAGAACTAAAGTTTGACAGTGCAGCAATCAAGCATTGCCAGAAGCATCAGGAAGACATTAGAGCAACCAAGGCTGAAACCAAAGGATGGGATGAGGATCAAAAAAAAGAAAGGAAAAGAAAAAGAGCATGAAGAAAAAATAATGGGTTTGTGTGGGAAAGCAGAGAGCAAAGAGAGCAAAAGGGACCATATAGATAAATATTGAATCCAGTAAAGTAGATCTTGAATTTGTCAAGTTTTTATTGCACATGCCTCAAAAACAACATATTTATATAATTAAGGACAAAAACAATATTGTAAAGAACAATGCAATGAGATCTGCCTCACTGAAGCCCTTTATATCACTTCATAGCTTCACCCAGCTGTTCCATTGACCAACACATGTTGGGCATCTACAGAAGTACTTCCAGCACATCCAAAAGCCATCTGGAAATTTATGAAAAGGTTTTTGTGTCTTTACAGAGGTGTCTTCTAATTACTAGAAACAAAAACCTCAGAAGCAATATAGCATTTCCCTTTTAGAACTATGGAGTGGGGCACATTGTTTTTCAAAGGTTGCTTTGCATGAAACTTTACTGAACTTCAAAACTTTGCATAGTTCTAAGAATGCATTAGGATTTGTCTTTGACCTGCTTGTTCATACATATCAAAGCAGCCATTTTGAAACTTCATGCAACATTTTTTTTAAAATTCCGAATGTCTCCACCCTTATATTTTGAGAATTCATTTAAGGGCACACATGAAAGATCCTGAATTAATAAATATATATGAAATGCATATGATCCCTTCACTAAAACGTAGTACATATCAATGCTTGTCTCAGAAAATACATATTCCAAGAAGACACAATTGCAATAGCATTGCTACGATTTGACTGCAAGTACTTGCTCATACAAATAAACAAAGAAAGCAGCTCTTTGGGGGCAAACCTCCCCCCTCCCCGGCTCCTTTCTTTAAAAAGAAGAAAAATACAATACTGGGTAGATATTTTACAAGAAGGCATCTATTTTTCTGTAAGAAACCTGGGAGAACATGCCCACATAAATTGTGCATACTTGTACCAAATGTTTCCAACACCCTGGGGTTAATGTTGATTAAGCAAATCCTGCCAAGTCTATCAACTTTCTTCCTTAAAACCATAAATATAATAAATGCCTAAAAAGCAGTTACTGCATTACTAATATAATGTTTTAAAACAAAGCATTTTATATAATACTATATAATAGGTTATGAATAGGAAACACAAGTCAGGAGAAAGATTTTGAAGACTTAAGCAACTGATCCAGCTGGCGAAAACATATTAAAGTATAATCATACTATTATTGAAAACATGAATTACATTTAATCCTAGATTTAAAAGAATATTATTAGATCTTAGCCAAACCAGTGTTTCTTAGTTTTAGTTTACCATCTGGAACATTAAAAATGATCTATCACACTGTCCTGTTAAGAAAGATGAAAAGTAAAAATAAAGCTTCCTTAAAAATGTTATCCTTAATCTAAGGTACAATTTGGCAATGTAGATAGTCCTTGACTTATGAGCACAACTGAGCCCAAAATTTCCATTGCTAAGCAAGACAGTTGTTAAGTGAGTTTTGCCCCATTTTATGACCTTTCTTCCACAGTTGTAAGTGAAACAGACCAGTTGTTAAGTTAGTAACATGATTATTAAGTGAATCTGGCTTCCCCATTACCTTTTGCTGTCACAAGTTTGCAAAAGGTGATCACATGACCCTGGAACACTGCAGCCATCATAAATACATGCCAGTTGCCAAGCATCTGAATTTTGTTTACATAACCATGGGGATGCTACAATGATCATAAGCATGAAAAATGGTCATAAGTCATTTTTGTGCTATTTTGAATGAATAGTTGTAGGTCAAGGACTATCTGTATCTGGATTTCTTATCTCTATTCACTTTTATCCAATTGGAAAAGCTACCTACAACCATTATCTCTCTGATCTGATGATTGAGACAAATAATCAATTTTTCTCGCATCTTCACACAAGAAAATGTATAGTCCCTCTTGAAAAAAATGGATATTATACCACAGATCTTGAGTCATATGAAGACCCATGCAATAGAAATAATTGGACTTCTAAAGTTTCCTAAGAATTGTCTCCCGTTGAATGATTCTATTAATGAGGAGAGTTCTTAGGCAATATTCTCTCCCTGGCTCTGAAATTCCAGTCATCTTCACTCTGTCATGGCCAAAAATTGCCAGAGTTAGGCGTATGCATATTACAATCCAGTCCTCGTAATATTTAGTAGATAGCAATAGCACTTAGGATTTAAACTTCACATTGCTTTACAGCATCCTCTAAGCGGTTTACAGTGTCAGCATATTGGCCCCAACTATCTGGTCCTCATTTTACTGACCTTGGAAAGATGGAAACTTAGTCAACCTTGAACCAGTCAGGATCAAAAAAATTCAACTCCGTGCAGTGAGCAGAGTTAACCTGTAATACTGCATTCTAACCACTATGCCACCACAGCTTCTACACCATGGTAGCTGTAGCGATAGGGCTTGGTTATCCATAGGACTATCTCCAATCATTTTGGTCCTCTCAATTAAACCTTGTCATCTTGTGGGACCAAAGAAATACATCTTTTCTATCACTGCTTCTGTTTGCAGGCTTTGATTAGTATGTTCTCGCAGATTTTTTTGTTATTGCTATGGTTATTTAGTTTGGCCTATCATTTTTTGCTGTCATGTCTTTAACTATTTTAATTGTATATTTGAATCTTATAAACCACCCAGTTTCTTTTGTAATAAGTGTCCTTAATAAATTTCATTACTTGGGAAGGAATTGATAGTGGGGCAAAAATGCCAAATCCAATCTGAACATCTGACTGACTGTGATGAATCATAATAAAATAAACAACATAACCAATAATATCAGTAATAAAATAATGGGGGGCTATTTATTCATTTATTTGTGTTTTTTAAAATAGCTGCCCAGTTCAACAAAGTGACTCTGGATTGCTTACAATTCTAAAATTATAAAACAATTAAAACAATTTTAAAAACATTAAAACAATAAAAACATCCACAAAATAAATAAATACAAACAGCAGCCACGATCAATCAACTAACAGTAAAGTCAAGTAACAGGGCTCTCAACACATTCTGAGCTCCAGGCCTGGTTACATAGCCAGGTTTTTAGTGAAAAGGCAACAGTATTGGGGTCATTCTAATATCCAAGGGGAGAATATTCCAGAAGACAGGGGCTACAGCAGAAAAAGCCTGTTTGTCTCTAGTCATCTTTCTGCAAGACTATATAATCTGGCATGGGTCCCAATTGTTTGGGAAAGTGTCTCTCCCCAATGGGATTGGACTGTCCCACCCACACCAGCGCAAGGGGAATGCTGTAGATCCCATTGGTCAAGAAATTCTGGCTGGTAGGGTGGCCAGAAAAGGCAGAATGGCCTTTTCTACCATGGCTCTCATCATCTGGAGGATTGTGCCTCCCCCTCCCTAATCCTAACCCTTTTGGCCTTCCAAAAGAGCCTAAAGACCTGACTCTGCCAACTGCCAATGGGGTATGTCATTCTGGAGGTGGTTAATGTATTAGGATAAGACCTTACTTATTTATTTTTATTTATTTAATTAAATTTTTATACCGCCCTATTCCCAAAGGACTCAGGGCGGTTTACAGGGCAACATAAAATACAATATAAAAATAGTATAAATTAAAATAGATTAAATTACTTAAGTCCAACAATTAAAACAATATTAAAAGCTAAAACCCCTTCAGTCCAGGCTTGATAGATAAAAAAAACCAGGTTTTCATATCCCGACGAAATGAACGCAGATTGGGGGCGGTCCGAAGTTCCACCGGTAAATCATTCCAAAGGGCAGGCGCACCCACAGAGAATGCCCTCCCCCTGGAGATCACCCACCGGCACTCCTTAACCGCCGGCACCCTGAGAAGGCCCTCCCTGTGGGAGCGCACAGGACGATGGGAAGTTGATGCCGGCAGCAGGTGTTCCCTTAGATAATCCGGACCCAAGCCATTTAGAGCTTTATAGGTCATTACCAGCACCCTGAATCTTCCTGCCCATGTGCATTTTGCTAGCTTCCTTCCCTTCTCGATTTTAACTCAATTTTAGTATTAATATTTATTGTTTTAATGTTTTATCTTATAGTTCTTTTTATGATTGTAAGCTGTGTATAGTAGCCTCTAGATGAGATGGGCAGCATATATGATAGGTAGATGTGTGTGTGTGTGTGTGTGTGTGTGTGTGTGTGTGTGTGTGTGTGAGAGAGAGAGAGAGAGAGAGAGAGAGAGAGAGAGAGAGAGAGAAGAGAGAGAATATAAAGCTTTTATCAATTTCAGAACAATGCTAGAGGAATACAATAAATTGCCTATACTGTAATACCATCAAGTATAATGTCCTTATTTTTGTGTGGATCTATTCACACTAAGGTTTAAGAACTAAGGCACTTCTGTTGATGAATCAGTATCCCTATCAAAAAAACAAACCAAAGCCCAGAAAACTTCTCTCTCTCTCTCTCTCTCTCTCTCTCTCTCTCTCTCTCTCTCTCTCTCTCTCTCTCTCTCTCTCTCTCTCTCTCTCTCTCTCTCTCTCTCTCATTTCTCTGTCTCTTTCTGGTCCATATTTTCATTTCAGCTGGGTGAGTGGGAGAACGAACTCTAAGGGAGGTCTTAGCAGATGGTTGTCACAAACTGCATACGGCAATTGAGAATTAGTGTGCAAGCATATGCAACCTGGTATAGTATGAAACATTCCAGCATATGAGCACTGAAACAAGCCAGACTTGTGCAGAATTTTTCTTACCAGTAACATTCTAACATAGCTTCCTTTTCTTCTTTTACCCATCTACGTTCTATACATTTTGATTTCAGCCATGATGAAAGCAAACATAAACTATATAATACCTATTTGAATCTAAAAATTTTAAATATAAAATAAAGATAAAAAACACATGGAATATATCATACAGAAGATGGCTAGTCAACTTTACATCTTGCTTTCTCATTCCTAATTTAGAAATGTAACTATAGATATATTACTTACAAGTAAAAGCATCTTTGGGCATTCCTAAAGAGAACATGTGAAACAAAGATGGATCCTTTGGCCCTGCCTTTCCACTTCAGTCTCTCTGCTTTAACAGGGCAGATCTGCAGTTAGACTTCAACCGGGTATTTTACAGATGTCCATAGAACCAAGAATCCTGTGCAAGCAACCTGTATAAAGGATCAATTCTCAATTACTAAGCCATGTTGAAATTTCCCATTTTTTCGATTTTCTCACAGGTACAGCAGCTGGAAAGCTCCTAAATGTTGGGTCTTCCTTCTTACCATATTATCTGCTTCAGTCGTCTTATATAATGGACAAGATGTGTAATACTTTTTCCAGGCAGGTATAATCCAGATGGAAGGCATTGCTTGCTCTTACATTCTGCTTATGCTGCTCAGTAATTCCTCATAATTTCTCACTGTGTCCTCCAAAGAGCTGAGACTGCATCAAAGGAAGATGCCTTCATGGCATCTCCCACTGTTTCTTGACCTTTGTGCTTTCCTTTTCCCCAGGATCTCAGGGGAATGGGGATCAAGGAGAACAAGGAGAAAGTCTAAACATTGGCATACAAGGCAAAGCAGAATTACATACTGGTCGACCAAAATACAAATCAACTCAAAACTACAGGAGTCCACCAATATGCACATAAATCATTTATAATGATAATCCAAGACTAGGTCCAAATCTCATTAAAGTATATGAATCCTTAATCTATTTTGGCAAAAGAGAGCCAATACACATTTTTTCTTTTTATCATAAATTACAGTTCTGTGGCACTGTGCAAATATTACCAAGCTGTAAGACAGCTGTGCTCCATTAAAATGTGTAATGGTCGCTGATTTCTTACAGCACATGGTCATCAGGCTGAATCTACAGCCAGTAATTAGGAAGATGAAATGTTTAATTGTGCCTTAATTTTGATAAAATTTATCTGTCACACATCCCGTAGTTGAGCATTATGCTCACAAATCAATGTCATCAGGCCTGAGCACCAGACTCTGGATCCTGACAGATTCATTTGAATATCAAACCACACACAACCAGGAACAGGAGGAAAGAATATACAAAAAAAACAATGCAGCCACACACAAAAAATAAAATAAACAATGCACACCTCACCACCTCTTTAAAAGCAGGAGAGATCAAATTGCTGCTGACTTTCTAAGAGGTGTTCCAAACACCATGTCCCCCCACCCCCTGTTTTCCTCTTTTAACTTATCCCCATTTTTCAACCTGCTTCCCTCCCAGACCAGCTCCATCCTATTTTCTGCATCTGTTGCTCGGCTGTAGACTCAACCAAAGCTAAGCCAGAGTCCATTGTGTGCACCAGAAGTGATCATTTACTTCCCTGCTGGCAATGGCATCAGCCAGCTTTGCAGCACTTGCTTCTGCGCAGATTAGTCTGAGCCCGAGTCATTTTATTACAAATGTTGTGTGTGGGGGGGGAGTTGTGCTGAGCCTGTGTGCAGTATGGCAGAGGGCAGTTTCAAACATGCCTGCTGCAATTACAAAGCTATCTTTTTTCTGTTTTGTACTGAAGCACCAACCATTCAGATTAAGATGATATAGCAGTTACTCATCAGGTTACATGGGAGACTTTCTGACCCAGAAATTCATACTTTGAGCCATTGAATTGTTTCTATTAACACAGATAATCTTGGCATTTTCTTCTGGTTCTGCACAAAGAAAATAGCTAGATTGTTGCCGCCGCCTTGAATACCCAACTGTTCCCCTGCAGTGTATTTGTTTAGGGACGATTCTCTTCTGCTTTCTGAACCAACAGGCATGATTAAACACAAATATTTTTACCTTCATGGATTGCTTTTTACAACCAACTTCCTTGCTCTTTTTTTTCTCCCCTTTTACACTCTTTGAGGAATTTGAGAACTGTAGTTCAAAAAAAAATTACCAATTGGCTTTTGTGTTGACGTCCTTTAGTATTCAGTTAACTTCTTTTTCATAACTGATGGGAAATATAATTGAAATGATTACTATTTACATGTTGTATCATACTTTTCAACATGTTGGTGCCAAAATCCTTTTAACACTGGTACTCCATTATTTTTTTAAAAAAATCTATTGAAACTTGGGATGATCTAGAAATGCCTTTGGTTCATATTTTAATGGGATATGATCTAAATTTACACTTTAAGACATGAACTTTGTTATATACAATATGCCGACCTTTGAAATTCATTTTGAAAAGAATATTTGCAGCTTAGGGTTGAAATGAAATGTTCTTGGTGCTCCCTGAACTCGGTTGTTTTCTTGGAGATTTTTTATTATACAAACTTTTATCTAGTTTGGGTAGTGAAATCCTGCAAGAAAACAGCAAAGCTCAGAAAGCACCAAGGAACCCTCAAATTCAAAAATTCTTTAAATTTTGCAATACAGTTCTCTCATTTAAAAAAATTCAGAAAATATATAAAAATGTACATAACTTGAAAAACTATTGCAACAAGCATAAAAGTTCCTAAACTTTTAGACAAATAGGCAAAACAAAAATAAATATATTTGCAGAAATACCAACAGAAAATGCACCCACTGTATAAAAAAAGCTTACACAGATATAAAATGTGACAGTTGAAAACTATAATAATGAATAAGAAACTAAAATTGATAGATAACCTTTCCCTATCAGAAATATATGTTTCATTACTTTCTCCTTTATCATTATCAGAAAGATCAGACACCTCCTTTCCTGTAATTATATATTTATCCAACCCAAAGTTATAAAGTGACATTGGGTGCTGGCACAATGGACTGTTTCCAGTCTCTCTTTTTTGTAGATTGTTTTTAGTTTAAAGAGTTGGCCAATCATTATGAATGGAATGGAATGCGATAGCTTATTACAAATAGATGTTTCCTTATCTAGAGCTAGAACAGATGCCTCCTTATTTATAGTTGAAACAGATGTCTCCTTATCTTAGAATTAAAACAGATGTCTCCTTAAATGGGCATTTTATCTTTTCTATATATATATATGTTTTCTATACATAAATATATGTCTTTCTTTACATGGGTTTTGCTAGCGATGTGCTCATTTGTTTATAATGGCAGTAACCAGGCTTTATAAAATGACATTACCACTGCGTATATAATCTTTCATCATTTTACAATTTAAACTTATTGTAAACATAAGAAATATATTCCAACATACCATATCTGAAGCCGAGATACTGTATTTTTTCTGATTTCATTTTTAAATTAACCTTTCTGGTTTTGATAGAACTGCACAGACATTACTTGAAAAGCAAACTTTATTTACAGTGGACAATATTTGTAACTCAGGGCTTACATCTAGCTAGCACCAATGATGCCATCTAGTTTGGGTAATGAAACATCAGCAAAAAACAAGCAAGCTCAGAGAGTACAAGAACACTTCACAAACTTTATTTTCCTTACCCTTTAGAAAAAGAATGCTCTAAAAATTAGATTCTTGGTCCATTTACAGTATTATATCTTATTTCTACAACTTCATTCACTTAATTTGTGTGGGTTTATGTGGAATGCTCTAGCAAAAGACAGGTATAAAATATGGCATGCAATGAATCTTGATGTAATCATCCATAATAGTTTAAAATGGATTGTCCTTTTTCTACAAAGTTTTATCAAAAAGCAGATGAGAATTGGTCCTATAAAGAAGGAATTAATTTATATATTCTGCCATTTACATACTGTCTGAAATCAATACATAATTTAAGTTGATTGTGACAAAAAATAAAACTAACAAATATAAATATAAAATCTCTAATGAACCACAGTTAGGGGTAAAATCAATACAGGGGATATTCCACGACAAACAAAATTGCTGCATCCTACATGGCTCATACAAGCCACAATGAAGAGAATCCTAGCCCACCATAGAAATTTAGCCTGTTCTGGATGTTCCATCTTGTTGATCCAGATAAGAGGGAAGAATATAACGTATGGTTTCAATGTGGGTTATGTTAATAATAGGAAATTACTCTGCACCTGTTGGAAGTGAAATCCCATTGATTTAAAACCTTTTTCAAAAGAGTTTTGAAGTATATCTTAATTCGTCAAACTGAAAATTTAACATTGTTTTCATGAACTCTTTTTCAATAGAATTTGAATATGTTAAAGGCAGCATTGTATTTTTAATTCTAAAAGAAATTAATGAAGAATTCTATTGTTTGAGTTGCAGAAATGCAAAATAACAATAACAACAATAATAATAGAAGGGATCTTGAAGGTCTTCCAGTCCAACCCCCTGCTCAGACAGGATACCCCATACCATTTCAGACAAAAGGTTGTCCAGTCTCGTTTTAAAAACTTCCAGTATTGGAGCATTCACAACTTCTGGAGGCAGGTGTTCCACTGTTTAATTGTTCTAACTGTCAGGAAATTTTTCCTTAGTTCTAGGTTACTTATCTCTTTGATTAGTTTCCATCCGTTGCTTGTTTTCCTGCCTTCAAGTGCTTTGGAGAATAGCTTGACTTTCTCTTCTTTGTGATAACCCCTGAGATATTGGAACACTGCTATCATGTCACCCCTTGTCCTTCTCTTTATTAAACTAGACATACCCAATTCCAGCAACCGTTCTTCATATGTTTTAGCCTCCAGTTCCCTAATTATCTTTCTTGCTCTTCTCTGTACTCTTTATGGAGTCTCAACATCTTTTTTACATTGTGGTGACCAAAACTGGATGCAGAATTCCACATGTGGCCTTACTAAGGCATTATAAAGTGGTATTAACACTTCACGTGATCTTGATTCTATCCCTCTGTTAATGCAGTCTAGCACTGTGTTGGCTTTTTTGGCAGCTGCAGCACACTGCTGGCTCATATTGAAGTGATTGTTCACTAGGACTCTGAGATCCCTCTCAGTTACTACCAATGAGCAAGGTACCACCTATACTGTACCTGTGCATTGGGTTTTTCTTGCCTAAATGTAGAAGCTTACTTAAATCATGAGCTTAATAGAAAATTGCAGATTTTTCTTCCATTCAATTGTATCTGACTTTCAGAGACATGTCTATGCTATATAAATGTTATCAATCAGTCAATAAAGTCTCTACAGTTTTCTTGTCAAGGTTTTTCAGAAGTGTTTTCAAAAGTGCTTCCTTCCTAGGCTGAGAGAAAGTGACTGGCCCAAAGTAACCCAGTTGGCTTTAGGTCTAAGACAGGCTTAGGCCTAAGACTAGAAATTACTTAGGCTTTAGGCCTAAGACTAGAAATTACTGTCTCCCAGTTTCTAGCCTGAAGTTTTAACCATTACACCAATATAAATACAAAATATTTTATTTTTAAAACTTAGAATCCTTTGATCAAAGATACTTCATTCATGTTATCATGTAAATTTTACTTTATTTTTGTTTAAGATGTTACATTGTTCAAATTCTATGATCAAGTTAACCTGAAAATAAATGGGTCACAGCCTCTTTTGTGTCAATAAAAAGTAAATTTCACAATGGTTGTATGCATATTTCTGAATCTTAGCACCAAATTGCACTTTTGACAGACTTCTTTAGCTTGCTGATTTGGCACTACATCTAACATCATACCTTTCAAATACCTGATAAATTGAATTCTGAATGTAACAGTGATTACAACAAGATTGATCACTCATGGTATTACAGTCTACATTCTTTCATAGCCTGATAATTACATTCCCCAGCAGCTAAATAACTGGAGTAGATTTTACCTTGAAAAGGTTTTTTCACTATCTGACGCATGACCATATAATGAACTTTGGGGGACAGCATATAGCTGAAATATGACTTGGCTTTCAGTCCATGGCCTAAATGCCTCCTGCTTTGCTTCTGGGTGCCAGCCACATTGGAAACTGACAATGGATTGTTCCACGATGCCAATATACTCCACCTTCACAGGGAAGCCTTGCCTCACCCGCTCTAGTTATGCCACACGGCATTTGGATTTGCAGGTCTGGCTCTGGCAGGTGGCAGCACAGGAGGCAGAAAGCAGTAGCAAATGTAGCATAGCTGTCCCCAATGCAGCAAAACAATAATCAGCACCCGACATCAAGCAAACCAAGGAGACCTGATGATTTTTGATCTTTCAGAATTATAAGTTAATTGTAGCTTTTAGATATGAAAGGAAGAAACAAGTTACAACTGCTTCCACAAGAATGCTACTGGTATGGATGAAATCTCAAATCACTAGTCCTCTGATTCCCACAAGTACTAGTTCCTCACATGGGGGCCACTGTTTTCCAAATATTATAATGAGCTGAGAATTGTTAAATGGTCATAGCACAAGAATCCAGTAAATTATTTCATGTAAAGTTGATCCCTATTTTACACATCTTTCAATGGAGCAGAATGCAGAATGCAGGATTCAAGAAAATAAGTAACCAAGAGAAAGCAGAAAGGAAAAAAATCATTTGGGGAAGATAAACCAGCATCTTCCAATCTGCAATCTTCCAGATTTGCTGCATTATAATTTTCAGACCCCTTCATGGATTACTGCCTTGTCGTGGCGAAGGGGCTTGCGTAATTCAATGAAGCTATGGGCTATGCCGTGCAGGGCCACCCAAGACGGACAGGTCATAGCAGAGAGTTCTGACAAAACGTGATCCACTGGAGAAGGAAATGGCAACCCACTCCAGTATCTTTGCCATGAAAACCCTATGGACAGTACCAAAAGGCAAAACGATATGACGCTGGAAGATGAGCCCCTCAGGTCGGAAGGCGTCCAACATGCTACTGGGGAAGAGCAGAGGGCTAGTACTAGTAGCGCCAGAAAGAATGAAGCGACTGGGCCAAAGCCGAAAGGACGCTCAGCTGTGGATATGTCTGGTGGTGAAAGGAAAGTCCGATGCTGTAAAGATTTTTTCTCCATAGGAACCTGGAATGTAAGATCCATGAATCAAGGAAAGCTGGACGTGGTCAAACAAGAGATGACAAGACTAAACATTGACATCTTAGGTATCAGCGAACTAAAATGGACAGGAATGGGTGAATTTAATTCAGATGACCATCAGGTATACTACTGTGGGCAAGAATCCCTCAAAAGAAATGGAGTAGCCTTCATAGTCAATAAAAGAGTAGGAAAAGCAATACTGGGATACAATCCTCAAAATGACAGAATGATCTCAGTTCGAATCCAAGGCAAACCATTCAATATCACAGTAGTCCAAGTCTATGCCCCAACCACCAGTGCTGAAGAGGATGAAATTGACCGGTTCTATGAAGCCCTACAGCACCTTATAGAACTAACACCCAGAAATGATGTCCTTATCATCATGGGGGATTGGAATGCTAAAGTAGGAAGCCAAAAGATAACTGGAATAACAGGCAAGTTTGGCCTTGGAGTACAAAATGAAGCAGGGCACAGGCTGATAGAATTTTGTCAACAGAATACGATGGTCATAGCAAACACTCTTTTCCAACAACCCAAGAGACGGCTTTACACATGGACATCACCAGACGGTCAACACAGAAATCAGATTGACTATATGCTCTGCAGCCAAAGATGGAGAAGCTCTATACAGTCAGTAAAAACAAGACCAGGAGCTGACTGTGGCTCAGACCATGAGCTTCTCCTTGCAAAGTTTAGGCTTAAATTAAAGAAAGTAGGGAAAAGCGCTAGGCCAGTCAGGTATGAATTAAATCATATTCCTGTTGAATATACAGTAGAGGTGACAAATAGATTTAAGGAATTAGATCTGATAGACAGAGTGCCTGAAGAACTATGGACAGAGGTTCGCAACATTGTACAACAGGTAGCAACCAAAACCATCCCAAAGAAAAAGAAATGCAAGAAAGCAAAATGGCTGTCTGAGGAAGCTTTGCAAATAGCTGAGGAAAGGAGGGAAGCGAAAGGCAAGGGAGAAAAAGAAAGATATGCCCAATTGAATGCAGAATTCCAAAGAATAGCTAGAAGAGATAAGAATGCCTTCTTAAATGAACAATGCAAAGAAATAGAAGAAAACAATAGAATAGGGAGGACCAGAGATCTTTTCAAGAAAATTGGAGAGATGAAAGGAACGTTTCATGCAAAAATGGGCATGATAAAGGACCAAAATGGCAGGGACCTAACAGAGGCAGAAGAGATTAAGAAGAGGTGGCAAAATTACACAGAAGAATTATACAAGAATGAGCTTAACGTCCCTGATAATCACAATGAGGTGGTCACTGACCTCGAGCCAGACATCCTAGAATGTGAAGTGAAGTGGGCCTTAGAAAAGCTGAGCAACAACAAAGCTAGTGGAGGTGACAGTATTCCAGCTGAGCTATTCAAAATCTTAAAAGACGATGCAGTAAAAGTGCTACACTCAATTTGCCAGCAAATTTGGAAAACTCAACAGTGGCCACAGGATTGGAAAAGATCAGTTTACATTCCAATTCCAAAGAAAGGCAGTGCCAAAGAATGTTCAAACTATCGCACCATTGCACTCATTTCTCATGCTAGTAAAGTTATGCTTAAAATTCTACAAGCTAGACTCCAGCAGTATGTGGATCGAGAACTACCAGAAGTACAGGCAGGATTTCGAAGAGGCAGAGGAACTAGAGATCAAATTGCTAACATACGCTGGATCATGGAGAAAGCTAGAGAGTTCCAGAAAAACATCTACTTCTGCTTCATTGACTATGCTAAAGCCTTTGATTGTGTGGATCATAACAAACTGTGGCAAGTCCTTAAAGAGATGGGCATACCAGACCATCTTATTTGTCTCTTGAGAAATCTATATGCGGGCCAAGAAGCAACAGTGAGAACTGGACACGGAACCACTGATTGGTTCAAAATTGGGAAAGGAGTCCGGCAAGGCTGTATACTGTCACCTTGCCTATTTAACTTATATGCAGAGCACATCATGAGAAAGGCAGGGCTAGATGAATCAAAAGTTGGAATTAAGATTGCCGGAAGAAACATCAACAACCTAAGATATGCAGATGATACCACTCTAATGGCAGAAAGTGAAGAAGAACTAAAGAGCCTGGTGTTGCGGGTGAAGAAGGAGAGTGCAAAACTTGGGTTGAAACTAAACATTAAGAAAACCAAGATCATGGCATCTGGCCCTCTCAATTCCTGGCAAATAGATGGGGAAGAAATGGAGGTAGTGACAGATTTTATTTTCCTTGGCTCCAAGATCACTGCAGATGGGGACTGTAGCCAAGAAATTAAAAGACGCTTGCTCCTTGGGAGGAAAGCCATGGCAAATCTAGACAGCACACTAAAAAGCAGAGACATCACCCTGTCAACAAAAATCCGTATAGTCAAGGCTATGGTCTTCCCAGTTGCAATGTATGGCAGTGAAAGCTGGACCATAAGAAAGGCTGAGCGCCAAAGAATTGAAGCCTTTGAACTATGGTGCTGGAGAAGACTCCTGCGAGTTCCTTGGACTGCAAGGCGATCAAACCGGTCAGTCCTAGAGGAGATCAACCCTGACTGCTCTTTAGAAGGCCAGATCCTGAAGCTAAAACTCAAATACTTTGGCCACCTAATGAGAAGGAAGGACTCACTGGAGAAGAGCCTAATGCTGGGAAAGATTGAGGGCAATAGAAGAAGGGGACGACAGAGAATGAGGTGGCTGGATGGAGTCACTGAAGCAGTAGGCGTGAGCTTAGATGGACTCCAGAAGATGGTAGAGGACAGGAAGGCCTGGAGGAACATTGTCCATAGGGTCGCGATGGGTCGGACACGACTTCGCAACTAACAACAACAACAATTTTCAGAATTTTCCAGAAATATGTAGTAGCTGGGAATATTGAAAGTTCTAGTTCAACATAAAGGGCTGGAAGGGACATTAGTCACAGTCTCTATCAGTTATTTCATAGCTTGACTGAGAATATGAATGAGGTTTATGTTTACAGAAAGGTTTTCATATTGTATAGGCATATGGAATGGGATAAGATTCAAAGATGTTTATTAACAAAAATATCTTCTAAGAGTTTTGAAAACTAGTTTTCAGAGCAATAGATCCAGAGAGCAGTTTTGCAACATTTTTTCCATCATTATGTTTGAAATGACTTGGACAAATTGTATTTGTAGGCTTCCAGATCCTCTCCTTAGCGTTTGATGCTGTTGCTTTTATGGCAGTTTGGAACTTATATGTAAAGGATTTTGTTATGATGAAATTATGCATGCATAGCTGGAATGTTTATTATTCACAGATCAAGGATGTTACTTCAATAACACCTTAGAGTTCCAATCTTCTATTGTTTGAAGAATAGCTTATAGATTAGACTCTTTGGTATGCAGGAAAAGGATGAAGGCAGACCTTCTTCCCTTCAGCAGTTTACAGAATATATTTCATAATTATGCAGGTAAGTGCTTTGGTCTAGAAAAAAATCTTTCTATACACAGACATACAATAACTGCTCTGAAGTAATTTCTTGTATTATTCTTGATACCTTGGGTCTGACAGTAACTCCTAGAATCAATTATTTACAGGGACCCATGGGATCTTTATTGGCATTCCTTATTAAAGATAAACTCTCCTGATGTATTGCAAACTGATGTATTCTGTAAATTCTTGCTACAATGTGTTTCTTTTCCTCTGATTATAACAAAGCTTTATTCTATCTGCCCACTTGAAGACACTGAAAATTCTCCATTTTTATGTACTTTCTCTTCTATGCACTACTAGGTTTTTCAGAATGAAATACAGCTTTTCAGTTAGTCATATTTTGTTGCACAAGTACCCTGTATTTGACTTGAGGATTCACTAAAGAGGTATGATTATCCTGCCACAAACAATAGCTGATCTAGTTTGGTATCTGTTGAAGCACTACATTCATCGGGTGATGAAGCCTTGCAATAAAGAGAAACTAATGGAAGCAATTAACAAAGAACACCTGTCAGTAGAAAACTGCAACCTCTATATTGACCATAGCCAGAAATTGTTCCCAGTTGTTATTCACAACAATGAAAGGCCTCTGGACTGTGAATGGAGGCAATGATGGACTGCAATAAAATGTGCAAATGAGTTTTCACATTGTCCAATAAAATTCTATGACTCTGACAATCTGTGTTGACATAGACCAACACATGGTTAAACAATAAAATAATGTAACTGCGAGGCTACTTATCACAAGGTTTGCCAACTGGCCAGTCAAAGAAAGACCACAGCCAGAATTTCTTCACCAGTAAGATTATCTTGGGGGGGGAACCCTCTTTTTATTTCTCATGTCTATTTCCCTGCAAAGTGTGTCATTCTTTATAAAGTAATTTTGTTAATGCGTGCCAAAAAAAAGAGCCCAGAACCCAGATAGTTAAAAGGTCATTAAATAGAGTGGTATAGTGGGTATTGTCTTATTTATATTCCTTCAAGAATTGTAGAAAAGAGGAATCAGAAATATTTAAAATCTTGGGCAATGCATACCAGTTTTCAACAAACATCATTTAATACGTCTTTAATATAGTAGAGCAAAACAGGACAGATTCAGAAATAACCCCAGTACCATTAGTCTAGGTTAATCTTCCATTAGTCTCCCCGTGGAATGAATTTAGCACCATTCCTGTCTTTCACTGACCTCTTGCCTAGGCCTGGTTGTGTTGTGGTCCTGGGGTGGGAGATTGTTATGATGAGCAGTCTTAGCAAGCAAATAGTTCTCTCCAGAAGCATCTAACTAGCATCCCTTAGCTTGCTTCAAAGAGTGAAAACATATAACAAAGATTTTGGGGAAGGAATATTTTATTCTAATGACTTATTGGCTTACTGAATGTGTATATGTCTGAAATAATATCAGTGACGAAACAGTACTTTTTATTTATGACCTATAAAAGACAAGCTAGAAAATGTGCTTTGATATTTTCTTACTGCACATACTGACCTAGTACAGTTTACATATTACTCAATCCAGCAAAATGGTTTACAACAGGACCAAAAAATCATTCCTCAAAGAAATAACCAAAATATCCCAACTGAAAACAGGAAGGTTTCCCTCATCACCAATCTATTCCCAATATTTCCAACAAAGCCAGATTTTAATGGCTTTTAAAAAATTCATTAGGTTTGGAGACAATGTAATCTGGAGACGAATGCTCTGCAAAGAAAGGAGGGGGCAGCAGCTCAGAAAACATGTTTCTGTGATCCCTAAAATTCACATTCCTTAAAACAAAGACATGTGCTAATTAATCATGAATGGAATTAGCATATTGGATAAACACTTAAACCTAACCAGCTGCAGGACACTCCATAGAGAAAGCATTTGTATTGTTGTTGATGATGATAATGGGAGGTGGTGGTGATGATGATGCCCTTCACCAGTCAAGGAAACATCAAAATCCAGCTAAAGTGGAATAGTTGCCCATCTCTGCCTATTCAATCCTCTAAGAAAAACAACTGGAGCTATAGTGTGGCCAGAAGAATCATGTCTCCATTATAGAACTCACTGACAGGTTTCTGGCAACCTGATCAGCTATAGAGCTAGCCAAACCACAGAGAAAGAGACCTTGCAGTTCTAAACTTTTCTAGTCCTTTCTGCTGTAAGAGTTTGTAAGAACTTTGTGGAGAAAATTAGCAGGGGCCACTAAATTTCCAAAATGAGATTTCTGACCCAGTTAATATATTGCCAGAACTTGCTATCGGGAGATTTGATTTGGTTAGTGATTAACTGAGTCATGCATATCAAGGGAACCTGGCCAACCTGTCAAAGTTTATTTGAGTTATCTGAAATTAATTATTTTATATTTACTGGCCCAATACCATAACATGCTTAACAAAGTGAGGTAGTAAGCCAGAAAAAAATATTTTATATCTGGTTATAGCAGCACACAATTACAAAGACTCAAAAATCAGTAATTTGGGAACGCAAAACCCCTGTCCACTTTCGCAAAGAAATGCCTGGTAAACTTTAGACCAGCAGAATACTGGCAAGTTTCTTTGCCTTAATCAGAGCTTGGCCACTGCTTCTGGTCAGTGTCTGTGCTACCAGATTTTGACAGTCACTTCTGTAATAAGCCTTGTTGTGTAGCCGGTTCTTTGCAGGCAATAAGCGAGACGGAAGGTTGCAAAGAGGAACATGCTTTATTCAGGCAAAGAGAACTGAAACAGAGGCTGCTGCGCAGCTACTTATATGGATGGCCAATAGGTGGTGGCCAATAGATTTAAAGGAACCCATTCCTGCCCAAAATCGTCCAATGATCATCTTGGAGACAGCAAGTCTGGCTTAGTCAGTGACCTTACACAGACACACCACTGAGCAACCATAAGCAGCATTCAAACAGACACATGAACAGTTCAAGTAAAATCCCAATACATTACAGCCCTCTTTATTCAGCACCTCTTACAAGAGACTTCAGCTATGTTTCTTACAAGTTTTAACTCAGCCAAACAGGTCACTTGAGTGAGTTTTGACATTCTTACAACAAGATTGACTGGGTCTCTTATGAGTTAAATTTAACTTCAGGTTGGCTGACTGGAACAATTGATCCCCTGACATATTTTTTTAAAAAACACCTCCCTTTGAATGAGTGAGTAGATAGGAAAAGGACCACTAATTGCTCCTTTTATTCTGTCCCCATCCCTCCAATTCCTTTGCTCTTCTTCTCTGTTAAACATTTAACCTTCTTAACCATTTATCTTCCTACTCCTATCTTAAAGGAAAAAACCTCCTTTCATTCAATCTGGCACAATGGTAGAAATTTTAAAATAATATTCCATTATTACAGTATATGCATAAGAAGAGGAGGAGGAGTATAACCTGTTTATATGAAAGAATGTAAGAACACGTGTTTTTTTTCTTCCTAACTAAATGAGTTTTAAAAATTCCATGAAGTTCACTCCATTGCACCCAAACAATTCCAAATGGGTCTCCTGTTCTCACATGGCTAATTATGCTGTCCCACCAACTGGAGTACTGTACTGTCAAGACAATTCCAGCACTGCTTGTGGATCAGAAGAGAAACCAAGTCTCAGTGTCTTCTGCAAAACCTCTCATAGATGCCCCATATGCACAAAGCCTGGTTTATCCAAAGTTTACCTTATTGTATTTGATACATTTTGTATATGATGTAACGGTGAGTCTTTCATTTCAAAGAAATTGACTTTTGGGAAGTGGGTTTCTTTGTATTTCTGAATTCTTCTGGGACAAGTTATTAAGTAAGGCTATGATTCTTATTTGATGAGGGATGCATTATTATTTTTTTAGAAACATGCAATTCAATAGCTTCAGCACAATATTAGCTCCCAGGGTGATGTTAGGAGGAAAGTTTCCGGGACTGAAAGAGTTTATTAGAATAGACGTATTAAGTCTATTAGGGACGCGGTGGCTCAGTGGGTTAGGACGCTGAGCTTGTCGATCAGAAGGTCGGCAGTTTGGCAGGTCGAATCCCGAGTGCCGCATAACAGAGTTGAGCGCCTGTTACTCGTCCCAGCTTCTGCCAACCTAGCAGTTCGAAAGCACGTGAAAATGCAAGTAGAACAATAGGGACCACTACGGTGGGAAGGTAACAGCGTTCCGTGCGCCTTTGGCGTCTAGTCATGCCGGCCACATGACCACGGAGACGTCCTCGGACAAGCGCTGGCTCTTCAGCTTTGAAACGGAGATGAGCACCGGCCCCTAGAGTCGGAAACAACTAGCACGCATGTGCGGGGGAAACTTTACCTTTACTATTAAGTCTATTGGAAACTTGGTAGACCTATTTTATTGCTTTTTTTAAAAAAATGGCATTGTAATTCACTGATTTACAATCACATTTTAATCATGTGACCTAGGAGTAGAGGTAGTCCATGAGCTGTTTTCCCTATCAGCAAAACTCAGGTGCAAAGTCCAATGAATCTTCAGACATGCATGTAGGGTTTTTGTCTAAAATGCATAATGTAATTGACTCTAAAATAAAACAGGTGTTGAAAGTGGTTGGAATATTTCCTCTCCAAGCCACTTTTAGAATGAGATACCATTTAATATAGAATGCATGCTGTTAAAGCCCAAGCAAATTAGCATTGGAAACCAATACATTGTGAAATAAGTCCTACTGTGTCTAAGCTCCACAATGACCCTTGGACAGACCTAGTTTGTGGCTGGTTTCCCTGTCAGAAATAGCTCAGCTTGCTTTGTGTCAATATGTGTTGAGATAAAGTTAGCATATATGTGAGGAAGTGGGAGTTCCATACTTTATAACAGTGTAATACAGGAGATAACTTTATTTGAAATTGTTTCTAAATATTTTTTTAAAAAAAACAAGTTGATGGAAAGTCAGCAGGGAGGGTGCTTCTCAGTTTACTGCATAAAATGTCAGAGATATATCCCTGTGTGCCAAAAACTGCAGATTTGTGTTCTCTGAGTTTGCTCCTGGATCTCAGGGAGAGAATATGTACTGTAGCTTTGAACTGAAGAACTGGTGAAGATGCTTATAGAACAACAAAGATCTTCCAGTTTGTAATAAGTTTGTCCTTCTCTTAGGGGCACTTCCTCACTATTAGGAAAAGAGTATTAAAGAAGGGCATCATTTTGAAGATAAACGAGATATTCTAATAGGAGGTATCCAATCCTTGGATAATAAACTTACATCCTTTTGCAACTAGGATGCTTCTCTGAAGTAGGGGAGGCAGAAGGCTTTTGGTTGTGAGTGAGTCAACCATTAAAAATCTCTATCTGTTAAAATTGTTGTAGATGTCACATGCCATCCAGATAATCCACTCAACAGTGGTGGAGAGGAGGCAGCAGGGTTCTTCATTGACACCAATTACTTTGAGAAATGTAGTCAACCACTTCTAGGGCAAATGTAGACTGTTCAGTATCATGCTGAAGTTCAGAATTACCAGTTCTATGTTCACGGGCCAACAAAATAGGCATAGGTATGAAAATGGTTCCAGGCAGAGCAACTTGAATTTATTAAACATCAGAAAACTCTGCACAACCTAAACCTGTACCAAAGGGATGGATAACTGATCCCTGAGGGAAAGCCAACATGTGACAACATTTGTTTCAGGAGAATATAGATGCACTAAAAGGGATACAGATAATGTTGAGATATGATAATGGATGGATATGATGTTCAGGAGACAAAAAGGTCTTGGAAAAGGCTCATACTAACATTTTAAAAAATGAGGTACATAGATATGCCAGTAACAAACATTTCTGAGCTAAGATGGGAAAAGTAAAACACTTCAACTTCCTGATCTTGATCAGGCTTATCCGTTGGGCCATTATGAGTGCCCAGATGTTTGGCTAGAAATGGCCTTTGGCCACTGCCATAAAGCCATTCTTATCTTGTTATTACAAAACAAGAACCATTAAAAATGGTCTAGACAACATTAAGAAGTTTCTATATTTGCAACAAATATCTTTCTCTATCAAAATCACCATTATGATCTTGTCATCCATTCAAAAGGCATAACCTGGTAATCTCTGAATCCAAAACTTAACCCCTACACTTCTTCATTCCTTTGCCACCAAGGTATTTTTTCAACGAGTTTGTCTTCCTCAACATGCTGACATGTAATGCTGATAGCAATAGCAATAACAATTAGACTCATATATCATGCCACAGTGCTTTACAGCCCCCTCTAAACAGTTTTACAGAGTCAGTATATTGCCCCCAATACTTTACCGACCTCAGAAGGATGGTAGGCTGAGTCAACCTTGACTCACTCAGAATTGAACTCTTGGAGTGAGCAGTGAATTCACCTGCAGTACTGCATTTTAACCACTGCATCACCACAGCTCTTACTGTTGAAGATGGGGTTCCATGAATTTGGCACAGAAAGAATTAGTCCAAATCATCTGACCCAATAAAACTTAAAACATATTCTGAACTGCTGCCCACAATGCTGGGTTGGAACCTTATACCGTCAAAATAATTTAATGTGTAATCTCCCATTGCAGATTTTGGTTTTCAGGATATTATATCTAAAATCAAAATATTTGATAAAAACAATTAGCACTGATATTCCCCCTTCACTATATGAGAATATTTCTCCCCCTACTGCCAATCCTTCATCTTTGGCATTCATCATCCCAAGGACAAAATTTGTGTACGTGTTTACATGTGATTTCCTGCATACATCTACATATCATTCTATTTCTCACTTTCAGAAGTTGCTGTTTTTCACACACTCCAGCAAATAAGTACATGTGAGAATAATACCTTTACACATCTGAAATGTCTCCAAACTTTTAATATTCAGGCCATTTATGTCTGTAAAGTCTCCTCCTTTCTTGCAATGAACAGAAACTGTGCAGTAAGAAATAAAAAAGGTAGAATGACATATAGTGTGCAAATTTCTTTACACAGAAATGAATATACTCATAAAATTAAACCAAAAGCATGGATTAATACAATTTATCATGACATTGAAATAATTAAATAGTTATTTGTAGCTACATGCTCATCACGAGATGTTCAGCCCAATTCTGTGTAATCAGAACGAGATCCTTCAGTGGGCTTCACTTTTTATGAATGTATAAGAACATATTTTCCTCATGATATGCTCATATCAGGTATACCACATCTATAACAGAGCAACTGAGAGTTAGCTCTGAGGCTTCATTAATTTATTGCATGTGTCTTGTTTTTTCTCAAATAATTTGAGATACTGTGCATTATTCTCTAGGCACACATCAATCACAAAACTATTATTTTAACTCCCCAGGGATTATGATAGCCAAGCTAAACTGAAAGATAGGCCAAAAAAATGTAAATATATTATAGAATACCTGAATATACAATAAACCATAACCTTAATTATAACAGAGGTAACAATTAAAGTACATAGCAAATCAAAGAAATTTTCAAACTGAAATGTCAGAAGAATATAAATATTTTAGTTTACTATCTATCTATTTAAAAAAATGTAAAGTAGATTACATGATTACCTTTTTAGGGAGAATTTCTACAGTCAGATGCCACCAGAGAAGGGGTCATCTCATTGTTGTTTTATAACTGTATACCTTTAAATGAAGATTTCAAAAACCTTGGCAATTTGTATATAAAAAACAACTTCAAGCTTTGAACCCCAAACCAAGGACCAACATCTTGAAATTGGACTTAGTACCAATATAGGTTTTTAAAATAATTTTAAATTAATAATAATTTAATATTATAATAATATAAAATATTGTAATATTATAACAACAGTTTGCAAGCACCTTCTCCAGTAGGAAACTTCCATGCTGTTGTCATCAAGGGAAGCCTTAGCAACTACATAAGTGTAATCCAACAACAGAGCATCAGAGAATGAACCACTCTAACCAGACTATCCCTGTTCAGGAATGCTTGCCAAAAGAAGACAACCAAAAGAAGGCACTGTGTGACCCAAGGCACTCTGGGTATATGCTAAAATTTGCATTAGAATAACAGAATAACAGAGTTGGAAGGGACCTTGGAGATCTTCTAGTGACAACTCCCTGCTCAAGCAGCAGACCATATACCATTCTAGATAAATGGCAGTCCAGTCTTTTCTTAAAAGCCTTCACCCAAAACTTCTGAAGGCAAGCTGTTCCATTGGTTAATTGTTCCCAGTGTTAAGACATTTCTCCTTAGCTCTAGGTTGCTTCTTTCCTTGATTAGTTTCCATCCATTGTTTCTTGTCTTACCTTCTGGTGCTTTGGAAAATAGATTTAGCCCCTCTTTTTCATGGCAGCCTCTCAAATATTGGAAGACTACTATCACGTCACCTCTACTTCTTTTCACTAGACTAGACAAACTCAGTTCCTACAACTGTTCTTCATATGTTTTAGCCTCCAACCCCCTAATCATCTTTGTTGCTCTTTTCTGCACTTTTTTCCAGAGTCTCTACATCTTTTTTTATAATATGGTGATCAAAACTGTATGCAGTATTCCAAGTATGGTTTTACTAAGGCTTTATAAGCCCTACTAATACTTCATGTGATCTTGATTCTGTCTGTTAATGTAACCAGGGATTGTGTTGGCTTTTTTGGCTGCTGCCACACACTGCTGGCTCACATTTAAGTGATTTTTTTTCCCATTAGGACTCCAGGATCTGTTTCAAAGTTACTGCTATTGAGCCAGGTCCCATCTAATCTGTACCTGTACATTTGATTTTTCTTGCCTAACTATAAAACCTTGCTTTTCTCTACACTGAATTTCATTTTGTTAGATGGAACCCAGTGTTCAAGTCTGTCGAGATCCATCTGGCTCTTGAGCCTATCTTCTGGAGTTTTGGATATTCCTGCCAGTGTAGTATTGTCTACAAATATAATGAGTTCCCCTTCTATTCCTTCATCTAAATTGTTTATGAAGATGTTGAAGAGTACTGAGTATAAAACAGAACTTTGACCTACCCCACTGCTTCCTTCCTTCCATGTAGATATAGTTCCATTGAGGACTACATGTTAAGTTTGTCATATTGATATGATCCCACAATTTCAGAAGGAGGACAATCATGTACAGATTGTCTAGAACAGATCCTTGTAACTAAGATAGATAATAGCGAGATAGACAGATAGACAAACAGACAGACAGACATAGACAGACATTGTCTTTGTGTGGCATGGAAAGGCAATATTGTGTATATTAAAGAAGGTTCTGCAATTGGAGAACCAGCAGGAAGCAAGTTTTAAGAGAGAAATCTGCTAAATGAACCGGCTGGTAGAAGAAACTGGAGGTTTTGGAGAACAGAGCTGATATGTTTTATGTTTTATGTTTATGTTTTATTTAATTTATATACCGCCCTTCTCCCTGGGGACTCAGGGCGGTTATGATATCATGAAGCACAGCTGGACAAAGATACTGGAATCCAAGAAACCAAAACCCTCTTTGCTTTTTCTAAGTAGAAGTGAGTTCAAAAGTGAAAGGACAGAAAGAAGCTGTGCAAAGTAAAATGGGTAAGACATTGTAAAATGTGTGTGTGTGTTTGTGTGTGTGTGTGTAGTGTGTGTGTGTAGTGTGTGTGTGTGTGCATGTGTATAGAATACACATATAGTAGACATACACACAAACATACATACACACAGACACACAGACACACACGTGTGTGTGTGTGTGTGTGTGTGTGTGTGTAAGTTAAATTAAGGCCAGAATATATTAAGTATCACTGTAAGTATCACTGTGATAGAAAAGAACTATATGTACACATCTGGAAAGTTCCTGTCCCTTTTTCTTACCCTCCAACAGGGAAAAGGCTAAACATTCTCTGTGTATAGAGAGATACTAGATAAATCCAATAAAAGTCCTGGATCGTCTATATTTAAGTGTATTTTACAACAAAATGTCACCTCTCTTTAGCAAACAATTAGGACAGGCCACATGGAACTTCAAAAACAGACTGCCTGAAAATCCTTTTCCTTCTATGCATGTTTCAAACAGGCATCCAAACAACCAGACAAGCTGTCTCTATTGACATCTGTTCCCTCTTCAATGCACAAATTATTCTCTTGGGTAATTCTATCATAAGCTGCTTTAGCTTCGATGCTATCTTATGCATTATCTACTCCAATATTTCTTCCATCATCAGCACAACTAATTTTTTGGGAAAAGCCCAAAAAGAGGGGAAATAGAAGAATCTGCCAGTTCTCTATTTCCTGTCATGCTATTGGTGTTACCAAGAAATGCATTTACAGATAAAGTTGAGAAAGACATAAAGTGACAATGCTGAATAAATTCATCCTTTGCTGATTGTTAATGTGAGCAGACCATTCATTGTCTCTTGCAGCTCAAGAAGTAAAATTATTTTTGTCTCCTATATTTTCAATGGACAAAAAAAGCTATTGTGCTATTGTATTGCAGAATGGGCTATTGTAAACTGTATAGTAGTTATCACAGACTTGCTATTGGTCAATGGTTTTAGTCATGCTGCTAAATAGAATAGAATAGAGCTGGAAGGGACCTTAGAGGCCTTCTAGTCCAGCCCCCTGCTCAAGTAAGAGAACCTATACCATCTCAGACAAGTGACTGTCTAGCCTCTTTTTAAAAATCTCCAGTGATGGAGCGCCCACAATTTCTGGGGGCAAGCTATCACACTGGTTAATTTTCCTCACTGTCAGGACAGAACTAACTTTAAAAGAAAAATGACTGCAGAGTTATTGCATTGAAGATGATGTATTTCAGCAAATATTAGCTAAAAACAAATCTTAGTACTCATCCATCTCCACAAATACTAGAATTCTTCGGAGAGAGCTTAGTGTTATAGGCGACAAAATATTAGTGGACTTCCTTTCTACATTCTGGAAATCACTAATGAGGTTTATTCATTGAGAGGTGATGATGCTTGTGGCTAATATATGCAACTGATCTCTTTACAAGACAGCCTAGATGCAAAATTGCATTCTCATGTCACGAAACTGGTTTTTGATTGGCTCTAAATAAGAGGCTACTTTGGCCACCTAATGAGAAGGAAGGACTCACCGGAGAAGAGCCTAATGCTGGGAAAGATTGAGGGCAAGAGAAGAAGGGGACGACAGAGAATGAGGTGGCTGGATGGAGTCACTGAAGCAGTAGGCGTGAGCTTAAATGGACTCCAGAAGATGGTAGAGGACAGGAAGGCCTGGAGGAACGTTGTCCATGGGGTCGCGATGGGTCGGACACGACTTCACAACTAACAACAACAAAATAAGAGGCTAATTGGGGTTTTGAAGTCATGACATGGCTGCAAAAATTTTGGATGTAATTTTTAGAAGGAAGTATGGCAAATAGAAAGATTTTATAACTCCACTGAATATAATTTTACTTTGAGCAAAGGTATACATAAAATGAATTTTGAAATTAAGCCTTCTACAATTTGATCCATATTGACTAAGAATTGTAGGAGTTAAAATGTAGCAATTATGGAAGATACCAGGTTGAAGAAATGCAAATTTAAAGAATAAATATTTTACAAATGGAACAAAATTACAGTCAAATAATAGGAGTTATTATTAAAAAGCAGTGAAAAACAGATTCCAGATATTAATGAAATGCGGTTTTCAGCAACTCTAGCTGACATAACTTGAGCAACAATGTTGTTGAGCAATGTTAGGAATAGTATTTCACCACTATTTGGAAGAATACAAGATGACCATCCTGATCTATAAATTTGTTTAGTGGCTAGCAATCTGCTGAACTCTTTCCAAAGTGATTAGTGGGCATTGTCTTTGAGTCCATGTTCACACCCACCTAGTCACCTCATGAAACAAGTCCCAATAATCCTTTTTATGCTTTAATTGGGTTCTCATAATTATCCCACAGTAAGGATAGGTTAAAGCTGGCTTTAACTGTTTCAGTTTTAAAATATTGGTTTACTTCTTCCCCCAACACTAGGACCATGGTGACTCATAAGGTTAGGATGTTGGGCTGACGATCAGCAGGCTCATGTTTGAGACCCAGTTGTTGACATAGGATGGGGTGAGCTCCCATCACATGTTCCAGATCCTGCTAAACCAGAAGTCTGAAAGCTGATGATTATGAGTAGATAAATGGGTACCACTTCTGAGGCAACTTAAAGGGGACATGAAAGGAATCCACAATTGGGCATCCCTTGGCCAATGGTAATGTCACCATTCAATCCTTTCAACCCAGAAGCACTTTGGGACTCTTAACACAATTGTAGCATCAGTTCCCTCAGCACAATTTTTGCCCTGAATGCCAACCATCATACTTCACTAATCATGTGGTTGTTGACATGATCAAGGAATGGGATCTTCTCTGTTGCTATTGATTACTTTAGGCTATTGGAGTACTCCTAAACTGCCCTGCATGGGGCTGCAGGAAAGATTAAATATTTATTTAATTTGTTCAATTTATTTGCCACCTATCTTGCCCTGGGACTACTCTGCGTGGCTTACAATAATAAAATAAACCAAACAATGAAAAAATACAACGAAAATACATTGATTATGCTAACTAAAAAGATGGGTGGGTAGAAAGCCAAGATCTGGGAGGGGAGGTGGAGTCTGCCATCATTCAGCAGCCAGCCACTCCAGCATGGAACTCCCCCATTTGGTCCCAGGCCAATCGGCAGAGCCAGGACTTCATTCTCTAGCCGAAAGATAGGAGGGTAGGGTAGATCTTATCTCAGAGGGTAATATGTTCCAAAGGGTGGTCACTGCAGCAGAGAAGTTTCTTCTTTTGGATCCCGATAATCAGATATCTTTGACTGACAGGATCCAAAGTAGGCCCTCTCTGCTGGCATGAATAGGATGGACTTGTTCTAGAGGACAAGGTGATTCATCAAGTAAATAGCTGTCTTCTACAGATAACTTAGTCATCTGCCCAGGTAATCTCTGAACAGCACTTTACAAAGTCGTGCTCAAGTTTTACATGAGGTCTTAAAAACTTGCTATAAGTTCAACACTCTCCTAAGAGGGCACAATTCCTGTGCTGCCCAGAAAGCCAGTATAAATCAGGCTCTCCCAGCCATGTGTTGGTTTTGTCAGAAGTGGGTGCATGACAAAAAATTTAATCCACGTATCAAAAATGAGTCTCATGCATTTATACTTTATTCTTTAGAAGAGTACTAAACTTTTCATTAAAAAACAGTTGACATGTAACTGGCTGAGAACACTTCCATGTTTTCAATCTATGAGCTGGGCAATATGATAACCAACTAAACCACCCATTCTAAGCATCCATCTATACTTGCCCATCACTATCCCATCATACATTAAGGAGCACCATTAAGGTGGTTGCGTTTTCTGCCAGAAGCTGATACATTGGAGGAGAAAAGCCAGGAGTCTCCACAAATTGCTATCCTTGACCACAAATTGCTATCCTAGTATTAAAATAGTAAGTACACCACCTGGCCTCATTGAGATGGAATAGAGAACTGCCCACTTACACCTGCAAATTTGCTGCTGGCTCAAGGACTCAAGAAGAGGATTTTATCACAGTCATCTAACTTTGTGTTTGTTATATTGTAGATCACATTGGGAGTTTTTTTTTTTAAAACAAATGCAAGACTCAACAAAGAGGAATAAGGCAGAAATGGGAAAATAAGAGATTTCTTCAACTTCTTAGGAGAATGGAAGGAAAAGATTGCTCAGTTTTGGAAAGAGATTCAGAAAAAGGAAGCGCCTATATTTTTTTTCTCAAAAACTTAGGAGAAATGTTTCCCTTAATAACTGCTTTTCTTTGCAGCTTATGGTAGGATATGACACATACTGTACAGACACACAAACACACACACACATGCGCACACACAAAATGGCTTGGTTCAGGCTTATCAGGAAGTAATTTGTTTGATTCTGACTTAGCAACCACAATCCAGTTGTGATTTACAAACCTCGGTTTATGATTAGCACAATGTATAATTCCATGGAACCTTTGCCTACATGATTCAACACAGTTATAGCATTTTTCATTTGCATATTCAAGAGGTGATGATCATCAGCATCATCTAACCTACCAAATGTTTCCTTTAGAAATTTTACATTTAAAATAGGAGACTAAAAATGAAAGATTGAAATAAATAAGTGCAATTTGTATCTATTTCCCTAGAAGCAAAGGATTGTGTCACATTTACCTAAAGACTTGATATATTCAGCATGTTTATTTTTCTTTTACATTTGTTACTGATGTATTGGCAATAACATATTGTTATGATAAAAAAGAAAGTTCAATAAAAGATATCATTTCTTAGATTAAAACTCAGTCTTAGAAAAAAATAATTATCATATTATTGTGGATAAAATATAATTCTATAGCAACAGTACTGGGAATGTTGCAGAGAGTTTGTAAGCAAACAAAATGAATAATTGAAACTCCATGACTTTTATTCTCCATGTAGGGAGACAGACCAATATTTCATGTCATGTAAAATTATTCAGCGTATTTGCATAAAATGTGAATTATCTGTACTGACCAATACAAAAACAACTATGAGGGCACTTTGATTTAAGTTGCAAAGAACATTCATAAATAATCTTAGAAAACAAGATGTAGCTACATTTAATCAGCACTTGTTAAAATTTTATTCCCTACAGTTATTCAACAGGATTCATGATATAAGAGCATAATTACAAAAATCAGATTTGAGCTCATTTGACAACAGAAGGGTTTTTATGGTGACCTATCTCCAAATGTTCCTATTTGTAATTAAATGCAGCAATCAGCAGTAAGGATTCTGAAGCTGTTTTAGTAGTTCCGCTATTCTGCTTAACATGTGGCACCCGTAATAATTAAAATGATACTAACACATGCACAATTTTATGGCCCTTATGGTGCAACCCATTATGCCAAGTAAGGGCCTCTGTTTTCACAGCATACTGCACATGGTCTCATTACACCCACTTTTCTTTTCCTGTCTTCACACTAACAACTGTTAGAAGTGAATCAACACAAGAAACGTACTGTAACAGCTTAGTGTTTATGATATGTGTGCTGTTAGTCAGTGAACAGGAAAATCTAAACATTTACTGTTTATGTAAAGAATAGTGCTAGTGTTCATGAATTGCTTAGGTCTGATTATTTTATTATTCAGATCCAATGTACCGGTGAGTTTCCTCACCACCTATCTTTCCTCTCCAGTTTTTACTTTTGGGTGCTAGCAGGCTGTTGTGAATTTGTAGAGCCTCAGTTCAACTTATCCCAAAAAGCTAATGCTTTCTGGATTAGCATGCTTTTTAAAAATGTGAATAATTTTGTAATTATGCAGCTACTCAAAGACCCCCAACACTCATTTTACAGTCATCAATTCTGAATGGTTTCCAGTCTCTCTGGTCTGGGATACATTCCAAAGTCAGTCCCCCAGGTAGAACTTCAATGGATGAACTAAATCTAGCCTCTACATTTTCTCTTATGGCTCTTTGTGAACATTAGTTGAAACTTCAGATAAACAGCATAACTAGCCATCATTGTCACTTCTTTCACTTCTGCCAATAACAACTTAATCCTAACAATTTCATACATTTTTCTATATTATCTATACTTTAAATGAGGCAGGCACTTTCTGTCAATTA
Source organism: Vipera ursinii (assembly GCF_947247035.1). NCBI lineage: Eukaryota > Metazoa > Chordata > Lepidosauria > Squamata > Viperidae > Vipera > Vipera ursinii. Next base: position 177,513,795 of record NC_139516.1, read on the forward strand.
AATAGAATATTACACCAAAAGTAGTCCATCGGATAATAGCAGTGTTCTGTTAAGCTTTAGCATTATTTCAGGAAGGAAGAGAGGGAAAATGGAAGGAAGGAGGGAGGGAGGGAGGGAAGAAGAGAGGAAAGGAAGATTGTGCTGCATTGTTTATTGAAAGATTTAAAATTTCTTGTTTTGTCATTCAGGGAAGCCACTAAAAGACAATAGATATGCAAATTATAGCTCATTAAGAACAAGACAAAATGTTGTTATCAGTGCAAATATTTTTTTCTCAACTGGATTTTTTTCAGAATATGAATGACTAACACTTAAAGAACCCTTCTACTGTAAATATTAATCTAACATAACATGATTGTAGTGCCATTTTACTGATTTTGATGCTGGTCATGAAACATTTTTTTGCTTGTTCAATAACTCTTGAGATACATTTTCAGGGCAAGTGGTCATGCTGATATTTTTCCCCAATGACATGCTCACCTGTCTTATATTGAGGGAGAGAAAGACTTCCAACAACAATGGAGAATTAACTGTAAAGACTATATAGCTGATTATGGCCCACCAGATTTAATCTCAACTGCATAGAAAGGATTGGATGGATCTGTTTCTTTGACCCTCCTGCACCTTTGATATCTGTTGCTGTTTTGCAAGTCTTTTTCCAAAGCCTGACATAATGAATGATAATTTAAAGACATGATAACCAAAAAACCTGGGGGGGGGAAATGTGGATAAATTCCTCCTTTTGTCATACCTTGGCTAAGAATAAGCCTGCGTTTCTGGGCAACCAATTTATAAATTGTGTTTGAGCATGAATGAAGGTTGACACTGATGCTTAAAAAAATAACTTGAATAAAAATTGTATTGTTGTGATCAGCACCAGTGCTTGCTCACCCATGATCAAAAGCAAATAAGCCACTTTGTTTGTTTCTTCCTGCAAATGAATTAAATTAGACACCATTAAGGGAAGTAGCTGTTTATATCCTGGTTTCAGCAGTAGTAGTATTTGAAGTTTCCTGCGGTAAGTTCATTACGCGTATTTTGTCCAGAATTAGTGAAGCGTGCTGAAAATTGCTAATGACAGATGTTTCTCCACTCTGTCACACTTCTTGTATCATTTGATTTGGAAAGCAACATACGGTGTTCTGCTCTATCAGTATGTCACAGACTGTCTGTAAACAGCTGGTCATAACTCAGTTCAGTGAAAACCATTACTTTCCAATGAAGTCCTGGACAATCTCCAAATTGCATTTTGGCATGGCCTGGGCTGCATAATGCACAAAGTTCTTCTTTTCTGAGGTTACCTAAGGAAGGATTTCCTTCACTTCTCTCCCATCTCTCCCTCTCACAATCTCCCTGAGCTTGTTTCAGGAAAATAAAGGATTGTTGCAAAGATCAAGGCATTTTTTCTGTCTGAAGAGTCCATGGCACTTGTATGGGATATTAATTAAAATTATACTAATGGTACTAAAACAATTGTTGCTGACTTTACTTTGCCGTGATTTTTTTTTCATTCTGTCTCAGAATGCAGATGAGCATGATTCTAGAAAATAGAAAATGGGTACTTTGGAATAAGCAAGACTTGCTACTGGGTTATTCTTGATCCATGTTACAATTTCAGTTTAATTTAGTTTTAAAGGTTTGCATACAACAATGGTTCAAAGTAAATTTATATGGAGTGTTCAAGAGATGGTTTACCTATAAGATGGTTGCTGCAGATTGGAAGCCATGAATAGTGTTCATTATCATCTCATAGTATCTTAGTAAAAAATATGCTTCTCTGTGGAAAAAAATTATTTCATTTTTGGAATGTGTTTAATTATAGGGTGGGGAACAAAGATATAACTGTAATAAATTTTAAAATGGATAGAATTAGCTGTGTGTGTTTATGGATCTACCACAACATGCCTAATGATTCTTTCAATAGAAGTTCTCTATTATAGTCTGTCTGTGTCTGTCCGTATGTATAACCATCTACCCATCTATCTTACATGTTGTTAATCTGAAAAGCAGCTTTCAAATTCACAGGACTGACACAGGACAATTTACAGTTTGAGAGATGTGATTGGTTTATTGCTGATCTATTGCTGAGTAGTATTGAGCCATAGCCATATGATGACCTATCATGGATGAGTGTGACTGCTCAAATCTTCTGCCTTTGCTTGGCTACAACTGACAAAGCACCATCAACAGTGATAATAAAGAAGCCCTGCCAATAGATGAATCTGACTTTAGAGGGTCCTGGCTTGCCTAAATTCAAAAGAGTTGGGGCAGGGGAGGAATAGCAGCAAATCAGCCTTCTCTCACCTGATGTTGTCCAGATACACTGAGAGTACAATTCCTAGATTTTTTTTAGCCAAAATGTTTATTGGAAATACCATGACTGATAACTCTGGGCTTCTAATTCTTATACACCCAGAGACTATCGTTAGTAAGATTGTTTTTAGCCATTTTTTTCCTGCTGTCTCATCATCCATCCAAGACTTCCTTGCTGAAACTGAAACAAGTGTCGTGTGCTAGCTTTGATGCTGAGAGGAACTGTTAGTTTAGATTATCCTAGGACACTTCTTCTTAGTAAATAAAAGAACAGGCTAAAATGTCATTGAAGTGGCAACAGAGGAGACACTGGAAAGCAGCACGAAGAGGCATGGCAGGATGCCAAAAGAAAATAGAAGAAAACAGAAGAGAAGATTTATTATTTTTTAATCAGGCAAAGGAAAACCAGCTGCCAGATTGACTAAGAATGACAAAATTGCTACCCTTATTTGTAAGTCCTTTCTTAACTCTAAATTAGGAAGTTGATGGGGTTAGAAATAGAGCAGTTCACTTAATATAAGCACACATTATAATCTGCAAGTACAGTATACATGCTTGTTGACTTCTCTATCTTGAATACAGGGAAAAGAACAAGACAGGTTTAACAATCAGGTCATGATTTCAGAGATGAATGGGAAATTGCTGAAATGAACTTGGCTTTATATATTGCTAAGCACATTGATTTGTGCTTTAAAATTGTAAGCCACTCTGAGTCTTCGGAGAAGGGCGGGATATAAATGGGATTAAAAATATATATAAAAAAATAAATAAGCCAAAATAATCCTTATTAACTCCTATTGGAGAAATGTGTTTGCCTAAAAAAAATGGAATTCTGTGTGTTTTATCAAAGGTCTGTATAGCTAATAAAATTTGGGGGGAAATGTAATGAAGTTTTTAGCTTCAGTCAAATGCTGAGAACCCCATGACTGCTGCAGTAGATGAGCCCATTTCTTTGAAAATAACTCCTTGAGTCAGTCATGCTATTGAGACGGCTTCCTGCCCTTGACTTAATTACCTACATGATGGACTTCAAGAATTGCCTCAATAGTATTCTCCTGATTAAGGTTTAGTTAAGAATTCCAACAAATAAAAAAAACTGAGAAACAATTTGACTTTTTACCAATATACTATGGTCCTGAAAAGAAAAGAACATTTCCTCCAGCTTCTTATATCATCAGGAACAATGACTTTATTAGTCTCAGACTAGAATGGATTCAGAAATCCACCATAAACTGTTGGAATGTTTGGAGAACAACTGCTTCACAAGGGTAATATCTTCTCGGAAACCAATCTCAAAATTATTTATAGATGTGTTTATTCAATTAATTATTGCCAACCAAATCTGTGCAACTTTCAGATTTTCAAAATTTCTTACAATGAACATAACATATAGGTAGTTTCTTTTAAAACACAGAAACTGTTCTGAGTTCAAGAAGCTGGCTGAGATAAAAGCTTCGGGTTTTGTCCCATTTACCTCTTTCTTACTCATGAGTTGGATTTTTTTCTCAGTTTAAAATTTTTGACTTTTATTCACTTTATATTTCTCTTTTGAAGCTAACCTTTCTTGTTACTTACCCATTTGGGACAAACAGTCTCCCTTTCTTGCTTATTTCTTAATTTCTTCTTTAATCAACAACAAAGAGAAAAAGATTCTTTCTCATAACTCAGACATGTCAAACTAGCAACGTCAGATGATGTCACGTGATGTATCAGAGCTTTTTCCCCATTGCCGGCAATGGGGTGGGCGTGGCTGTGTCATGACGCATCTGGCCTGCGGGCTGGCAGTTTGACACCCCTGTTGGAACTGTACACTGTGTACCTGATAAAGTATAACTTAATCCACAATGTTTATATAAAAACACATTTTTTAATATTTAAATGCCAAAAGACTCTTTGCTTTTGTTATTTTGATCATCATTGATTCTGGAGTAATTCTAGAATCTTCTAAAGTAGTTCTGTTAATTCTGTTTCAAAATACAAATACACAAAAATGATGTGGTTTAAGAAGTCCATTTTAATTTTAGTTCAAGATTTCTTTAAAGTAATATGCTCCAGTTTCCCCAGTTTTAAAAAAAAATATCTACCAGGACCCAAGAAGAATACCTTCCCTATCATGGTGCCATGATATCTCCCTAGAAATCCATGAATATTCACCCTGATGATGCTATAGTTGTCAGTAAAAACCTGCCTGTTTTCTCAGGCCTTATAGTTGGCTGACTGTGAAACTCTGATAGTATGTTTGATGTACATTTTATCAGGATAATTAGGTTGTTTAGGAATTTTTTATTTATTTTTAGGTGTAAGCTTGAGAGGCATTCAGGAGTTGTATAACCTCCAAATCAAATAAATAAATAAATAAATCTTGTCTTTTATTTGAAATAAGAGTCCTTCATCCACTTTTTTTGTAAATCAGTGTTCATGACAATCAATTATTATGGTTGCAGTATATGAAGTTTGTAGCATAAAAAATGTCACTTTACTCTGGGATTATAGTTTACCCTTTAAAGCTCTTTTTTAGATATCCAGTATCTCAATATCAGGGGCTGTTTTCATTCCAATTCCCATACTCTACAAAGAACAAAGTTAGTTCATGCACAATTCTTGACACTGACAAAGTTATCATTTTCTACGGGAAGTCCTCCTTTAGTGAAAACAACTGGAACTAGCCAGTCAGTTGTTAAGTGAAAGGGAAAACATATCAGTTCTTATTATCTTACTTCAGCTTTTCCTTGCTTTACAAACCAGCAAAGATCATAAATATAAAGATTTGTCTTTTCAACAATCACTAAATGAGGCACTCACTAAACAAGGGCTACCTATAATTTTAACTTATTGTATCTTCACTGCTCTTTAGAAGGCCAGATTCTGAAGTTGAAACTCAAATACTTTGGCCACCTAATGAGAAGGAAGGACTCACTGGAGAAGAGCCTAATGCTGGGAAAGATTGAGGGCAAGAGAAGAGGGGATGACAGAGAATGAGGTGGCTGGATGGAGTCACTGAAGCAGTAGGCATGAGCTTAAATTGACTCCAATGGTAGAGGACAGGAAGGCCTGGAGGAACATTGTCCATAGTGTCGTGATGGGTCGGACATGACTTTGCAGCTAACAACAACAATCTTCATTGTATCTCTCATTGTTGGATAATAATTATTGTTGAAATTAAAAATAAATAGAAAGGATACGTGTGAAACTGAAGTACTAACTTTCCTCATAGAACATTTTCTAGTAACAAGGACCTTATCCCTAAAGACATTATTGATAGAAAGCAATAGTGAACTAAAATTATATGACTTTAATATTTAGTTGCTATCAGAAAAATATCAATCTGAAAAAATGATTTTATTTTGGAAAAGAAGACTATGAAATATCTTTTCACTAGTGTGAAGAAATAATTGTTCTATCCTGAAAAAACTAAAGAATACAGTTTTGTGTAAAATCAGGTGTTGAAAAAGAAATGAAGACAACTATGACTGATGTCACAGTCGTGCAAATATAGAATAGTAACTATAAAGCAAAATATTTGTAGCTCAGGGTTGAAATGTTACCTAGTTTGGGTAATGAAATGTCTGCAAGAAAATAACCAAGCCCAGAGAGCGCCAAGGACACCGCAAAGAATAGTAAGGACACACAATTACCAATTTTCTAAAGATAAAATAAGGAAGGGCCATGCATTTATTTAGAAAAGTCCACCTTGGTAACCCTGCTGGGGAAGGATTCATTCCATAACACTAGAGAGTTATGATAGAATAAGAAAATAGTTGATGCTGAGGTTGCCAAGGCACTGGACACATTCTCTTTTCTTCCAATTACACATATAACAAATATATATGTATAAGATAAAACAGGGCTACTGAGTAGCAGTAATTCTTTGTCCTACATAATTTCAACAAAAGGAAAGTTATTTTCCCTAATTTCATGTGCATCTCTTCTGTTAACAACCTCTTAGATATGTGCATAAAGTCATTAAGAATGGAGTATGCTTAAGTTTTTAATCTAACTTCAGAAATCAAGGCTCAGGATTACTAAGTATTACACAGACATATACTGTAACATAAATGTTGTCCTCATTTTAAAGTAAGTAATAACCAGGATGTGAAGCTAATGATGGGCAGTTCTGAAATGGCAATGATTAATAGACGCATAGAAAATAGTTCCTTAATCATGCCAAAAGATAGAACATTAGGCAGGTGATTCATGGTCATTTACTAGTATAGAATCATTATATCACCTGAAGCAACACTAATATAATCGATCACAGAATTGCTTCTGCTTTTGCATAAAAATTCTTTTGTTGATGATTGATTGACTGAAGATTTAATCTAGGAAATGCTTCCATTTGGATGAAGACAATTGGACCAACACCCTCCCTCCCTTTGAACCAAAATATTAAAAGCAAATATTCTCATGTTCATGAATGAACATATATTCAGTAGTGAGTATGCCATCCATGTTCACTATTGGTCAGTTAGTTCAATATTAAGAGATAATTTTGCATGTGTTAACATAGTTACCAATTGATATCAGATCTAAAGTTTCATCTGAACTGGCTGTTGAACTTTCAAGATAAAATATTCTGCATATTCTCAGAGTTGACTTTTTACTGTTATTCCAAATATTCATGTCTACAATATAATCCTATCAGTTAATAAGAACTATTCAATTAAGCTTTTTGGAGGGGGAGTGCATTTCACTCACCAATATAAATATGATTATTGTTTCATGCTGTGAGAGCTTTCCTCCTAAGGATGGTTAGCAGCAGGAGCTTTGTTTGCTGATGCAAATTAGAACCCATAGTTTAGATTCCTGAATATAAAAGAAAGAAACCAGGAAGTTAGAAAAACATTACAGATTCATTTCGCCCCCTTTAGATCTCTAATTAGAAATCACCAAATGGATTTGTGATCTCCAACAATTATTGCTGACCTCCAAAATGTGTTACGTCCATTTCTTTCAAAATGTATTAAACTACAGACTTCTACTTCATTTTTTTAGACTTTAATCTCAGATTTACTTTTTAAAATGTGAAAGTAAATAATTTTCTCCTTAGTCACAAAAGACAAATGTACCTTAGACTTGGTACATTTGGTTAACGCTATTTATAATTCAAGGTTTATCATGAAAAAAGCTAAAGATCTCTGCTGGCTACACAGTAGCACCGTGCAGCTTCTCCAAAAGCCATTATTGAGTTCCCCAAAGTAGTCAATGTCAACCCTCCAAGTCTCAGTGGAGCTATCCAAAGGCTCATTGTTGTTGGTATTGTTATTCATAGTACTACTAGTTAAAGTAGTATTTATTATTTTAATAACATTTGAGAGTTATTGAGCAATCTAAAACTTCATGAAGGGGTCAGTAAGGTTGAAGAGTTTGGGAACCCCCTGTTGCAAGTCTTGTCATATATTTATCTGCCCTTATATAATCAGAAAAACAAATTTAGAATAATCTCTGGCTTGCTTTTTTGTCCTCTGGTTGATATCCACTGTGTACTCAACTACTATGGGCAGTTGGCCCTTTTAAAAATGCAAGTAGAAAAATAGGGACCACTACGGTGGGAAGGTAACAGTGTTCCGTGCGCCTTTGGTGTCTAGTCATGCCGGCCACATGACCACGGAGACGTCCTCGGACAAGCACTGGCTCTTCGGCTTTGAAACAGAGATGAGCACCGGCCCCTAGAGTTGGAAACGACTAGCATGCATGTGCGGGGGAACCTTTACCTTTACCTTTATGCTTCCATCAATATTTGTTTATTACTTTCTTTGGATGCAAATTATACAGATTGAACTGAAGCACTAAACTTCAGTGTGCAGTGACTATAATGAATGAAAAAATAATTGACATAATTGTTATTTTTAAAAAATAAAACTTGAAATATCGAAAAGGGCAAAGATTAAAGCATTGTTGTGGAAGCAGCTCTTCCAGTACAGTAGTCAACTTAATACTAAATGCACAAAGATACTGGATTTTAGATACTGAACATCCCTATCACAAGAAGTTCCTTCAATATAAGCCATGGGGAAAATTATTTGATTATGCCATGATGGCATACAATTTCTTCTTCCTCAGATTACTCAACTGTTACCTGTCCACGAAATTTAATACCTGTCAGCTTAAATATCAATTTGAATTCTGAATACTGAAAGGCATAAAAAATGTAGCCAAGTGAAATTTCTTTGAAAAATCTGCCAAATAATTTAACTGAGGAAAAATAATGTAGAGTTAACATGAAGAAGAGAAGATGCTGCTACTATTCCAGATGTTATCACTAGGAGGACAAAACTATATAGGTCCTAGGTTTAAACAGATCCTTCTCTGTGAACATTTCCCAAAATATTACCATACAAAACTTAGAATTACCAAGAGTAGCATTTGAGATAGTTGACACTTCTGTCATAGTAATTTCATGTATGCAATTGTCACAAGTTTGCAGTCATCAAATAATACAAATGGATGAATACTTTTTAACTAGGAAGAGGTCAATAAACACTGAGGAACCTCAAAGCCTTCAGAATCCATATGCTTATGGGTTGTTTCACACTTTCTCAAAGGTAAATTACATTCTATAATATTTTTTCCTGTGCTTACCTTGGCTATTGAAGAAATGCACCTTTTTCCAGAGGCTGGAAGGTTTACTATTACAGGTGCTGAGGGGACTCTTTGCCACTCATGGGTTACCTGATGTAATTGTATCAGACAATGGGCCTCAATTCACCTCTACTGAATTTCAGGACTTCCTCAAGGCCAACTGGATTAGACACGCAACATCGGCACCCTTCCACCCCTCCAGCAATGGATTGGCAGAGAGGAATGTGAGGTCAACCAAAGAAGCACTACGCAGGATCATTGTACGTGACTGGCACCAGAGACTATGCACAGCGACAGGAAAAAGCCCAGCAGAAATGAGGTGGGGTAGGAGACTCACAACCAAATTAGATAGACTCCACCCGGATAGGGCAACGGTCGAAACAGAACAAGACTACACAGCCAGATCATTGAACATAGGGGATTTAGTGTGGGCCAGGAACTACGGCCAGGGGGACAAGTGGACACAGGGAGTGGTTGTGGACAGGCTGGGACCACTATCGTACATCATAGAAGGGGAAGGGGAATGCCAGGTCAGGAGACACATTGATCAACTCAGGAAAAGGGCTCCCGAGAATACCCCTCAGGCAGCCAGAGAGACACAGCAGCAGCAGAGTAACACACACTTCGAACCACTCCCAGCTCGGACACCCCGGCCTAACACTGCGGGCATAGCCAGATCTCCAGAGACCGGATCACCAGGGACTAACACAGCTGGACCAAGGTCATCAGATCCAGTCAATGAGACAGTGCCAAGAGAACTCACCAAAATCTCACAGCCAGCGGGTCATCAGCAGAGGGGGAGCAGCCAGTGTCAACAAGGCCAGTCCAGGGAAGGGAGGCTAGGCCAGACAGTCCTCCAGGTAGATACCCTGCCAGGGCACACAGGCCTCCGGCATACCTAAGGGATTATATAAGAGAGTGAATCAGGGGGGGCGTATGAACAACAAGGTATAGATTAGCTTACAATTGGGGGGAAGGGGTATTCTGTAGGCACCTGTACTGCCACCTGATTGGCCCACCTGGTCAGCGGGAATTCCTGGTCACCGGGTTGGGTGACCATGGCAAGGCGGGAGATCGGGGCCAGCAGGTTGGCTAGCATCTAGACGATGCCGGGCATATAAGGGCAACCCGGGCAAGCAAGGCCAGTTCAGCCACGTGGAGTGTAATAAAGCAGACTAACCATAACCCTGTCTCTGAGTCATCTGTCGCGGCACCGGACACAACAAGTCTATTCTCTAATGATATAAAAGAAACACCAATTTCAGTGTCAATGGAATGTGTTTCCTGCCTGAAACTCATTAAGAGATCTATCCACTGATCCTGGATTGAGGAAAGATATTCCACTGTTTGAAGGTGTACTGAAAATCTACTTTGTAAATTAAAATACCTCTAATAAAATTATTTATTACTCCTTTAAAAGTTTATGTCTACAATTATATGTTATTGTTTACTGTCCCAAAGGTGTTTTTTTTCAAAAGGCAACTGGACTATCTTTCTTTTTCCTTGAAGACCTTTCACTTCTCATCCAAGAAGCTTCTTCAGTCTTCTTTAGTTGCCTTTTGAAAACAACACCTTTGGGACAACCATGACCTGGATGACTGAGAATCTCCATAGACATTATTGTTTACTGTTCTGGTTACCTCCTAAACTTTAATTTTGGAAAAATGTTTCTTAGATTATGAGCCTAGGAAAGGGAAATGGCAAGGAATGGGACTTGAAAATAAAGGTAAAATGGAAACTAATCAAACAAATAATTTAGAAAAAATGCTGACAGACCCTCAAGCCTGACTATAAAAAATGGAATAAATACTCCACAATTGTATGCTTCATTTCTGTGAAGAAAAGTCAGCTTGTTTTAAGTATATATGTTTTCAGGGATAAAAAAATCAAATTATTTCTTGAGATAATGCTAAGACTAAAAATATAGGTTATGAAAGTGTGTTGTGAATTATGTGAACAGAATATCAATTTGCAGTCTTTCCATGTTGCAAGTATTCTACCATTCCTGTTGATACCATCATGGCTTTTAAACAAAACAATCAAACCAGAAAACATAGTCATGAATAAAATGTAATCTTACGAAATTGTGCTCTTATGCTATCTATAAAAACCAACAAAACACAGTGGGTCTAACATCTAGGTAAATGAATGCTGGATTTTATGTTAATGGACTTTAACTATATTACTTTTCACTTTCATTAAAGTCTGCAGATTTAGTTGTGATTAACATTTACTAGATTGTACCTTACAGCTTTAATTTTAAAAAATTACTTCAGTCTAATGATGAATTTAATTAGTTCAGTAAAGGACCAAGGAAGTTACCTGAGATATGGCTATTAATAAAGTCCCAACTATTTAGCAGGAATTTTGTCCCAAATTAGATGGCTCAAATTCAGGAAAAAGTAATTAGTCAAAGATCTGAACTCATTATGGAGATTCCAATTAAAGCCTCTTTTCTATGTGGCAGTAAAACAAGTAAATTTTAGAACTGAAAATGAATGTGACAGGAAACCCTGGAATTATGCAGCTCTATTGGTATTTTGCCCTCTGCTACAATGACATGATCAGTTTTAATTGATCTGATACACATAGAGAGACAGCAACACCAATAACTAAAATGAATATTCTGAGAAAGTCTTCCAGGGAAGAATGTTTGCTCTTCAGGAAATGATGACTAAAATAAGGATGTAATAAATACAGATAATCCTTAACTAATGGCGAGTCAATGACCATTGTTTAGACCAGGCGTGTCAAACTAGCAATGTCACGTGATGTGTCGTGACATAACGCAACTTTTTTTCCATTGCCGGCAATGGGGTGGGTGCAGTTTTGGCATGATGCATCCAGGCCATGGGCTAGCAGTTTGACACCCCTGGTTTAGACAGACCAACCTAAGGGCTACTTACAACCCAGATTTGAAGTTCCAGCAATCAGGTTTCTCCCCACAGTCATGTGACCACAATTAGGGACCCTAGCAAGCAAGCCTTATGGTATTTATAGCCATTTGCAGCATCCCACAATCATGTGACTGAGTTTTGCCAAAAACTGGCAGTTACTTCCAGTTTTCAGCAAAACCAGACCTATAGCAAATCACTACTTTGCCTAGACTGTGGCATTCAGTTAATGACTGTGGATTTGCTTAGCATTTTTAGGAGCGAGGAGCTTTTATATGGTTGGTAGTTGGAGTGGGAGCTGCTGTGGTTGGGGCCTTCTTGCTTTCCTTGTGGGAGAGATGGCGGGGGGCTGGATGTGCTGCCACCCAGTCCTTTTAGGAGTGTGTGAGAGGGTAGGGGAAAATTTGGGTTTGAGTGCTGGAGAGTTGTGTGAAAGAATGTTTGGATGAAATATTTGGATAGAGAGAATATTTGGATGTTACAGAAGTGCCAGAACCTCAACAGAGTTTGTCCATCTAGTTTAATTTTTTTTATTATTTATTGTATTTGTATAGGTTGGATGTGTCTTTGGAGATGGGAGATTGGGGGAGAGGAAAACCAGATTGGAGGAGGAGGAGATGGTAGGGGAGAGCACTGCAGTGGTGATGGGCATTGGAGGGCATGGTTTGAGACAGGGGGTGAACCACTCTTGGGAAAGGTGATATTTAATACCAGTACTGCATTCTGCCCCCTTGTGGTTATTTACATAACTGCTTCTTCCTAAGAATAATTGCCCATGCCACTAGATCCAATAGGAAAGGCATGCTCCAGATCCCTTCTCTGAAATCCTGTCATGTAGTGGGACCTGGGAAGCATATCTTTTCTGTGGCTTCCCTCCCTCTAGCGATTCAGTGGACCTCAACCCTTTTAACTTTTTGGAAGGCTATCAAGAACTTTCAGATATGGGAAGACTGCTATCATCTCTCTCTTAGCTTTCTCTTCTTTAAACTAAGCATATCTGGTTATTAACCACTTTTTGTAGGATTGAGTCTCCAATCCTTTTACCACCCTTTCATTCTTCTCTGCACAATTTCCAGTTCCTTTTTGTATTATGGTGACTATAGTTGCACTCTGTAACTCAGTATTCCAGGTGCATTCTGACCAGTGCACCATATAATACTATCACTTCCTGTGATAGTACTATACAGGAAGTGATAGCACTACTCAAGTACTACTCAACACAACCCAAGATCACATTGGTTTTTTGGTAGCTATGGCACATTGGTGGTTCATTTTTAATCTGTGGCTTACCAAGACTCCGAAATCCTTGTCATAAATGCTATTACTACTAAGCAAGGTATTACCCAACTTGTATCTATCCTTCTGTTTCTTTTTACCAAGTGCAGAACTTTACATTTCTCACCAATGAGCATTTGAATAGAGTCCAATGCTATAGACTGTGAAATCCTAGCAATCCCTCCCCTTTCCCAGTTTTGTATAATCCACAAATTATATGAGCATCCCTTCTCTACCCTCATCTAAGATCTAAGCTGTTGAAATGTGCTGGGCTCAGGACAGAACCCTGAAGTACCCCAAATCTTCCTCCATATGGACATAGACTAACATTGGCTACAAATGATCAGCAAACTGCTAATCTATCTGATAGTGAGACTATCCATCCCATATTTCCCAGCTTATCAAAAAGAGAGCTATGAACTACTTTATCAAATAACTTACTAAAGTCTTAAGTACACAACATCCACAGCAATTGTTTGGTCCATTTATCTAGTCACATTGTCAGAAAAAAAACCCAATAAGTTTTATTTCTCGCTACCTGTTTCTGACAAATCCTGCTGGCTTCTTCCAATAACCACAGGCAATAAACTAAGAAAAAGGGAAGTGCAAGAATGTCAGAACTAGACATAATGCATTTTCTTTCTCATAAAAATTCCTGACTATCTGAGAACTATAAATATTGGAAAATTGTTGGACAGATGAAAAATAACCAAAGAAAACATAAAAAATAATAACAGAGCGTTCAGATAGTGTCTGGACTTATTTGAATTATTCATTTATTCACTTATTCAAATTAAGTTATACAATTGATTCAGATGGACATTTTGATTCAAAGCATCAATTCAGATCAGTTCAATTTTGTATATCAATATGAAAACAAAATAATTCAGAGCCATTAAGAACCCAACTCAATTCAGAAAGCCAAAGTGATCCAGTCAAATCATTTTAAATTAATATTTCAAAATTAATGTGTTTACAATCCACTTACAGAACAAAATTTGGCCAAGAAGAAATCAGAGGGCAGAGATGATTTATTACTATAAACCACTTAACATTTTTGGGAATAAGTAGTATAAAATGATTACATAAATAAAAAATAAATACATAAATCAACTCTTTTATAACCTGACCCAAGCTTTCATAAACCTATCCCAAAACCATGTCTTAAAATTAATGACAGCCTCATTAATCATGGATTTTTTTCAAGAAATTTGGATTTTAAGCAAAATATAGAAGTAGGATAGAGAAGGATAGTTAGAGCTGCTTCCTCAAAAGAATTCTGTGAGATCACTTTTGAATATATTTTAGCAGATTTCTTTAGATCAATATTCCTGAACTTTAGCAACTTTAAGATATTTGGACTTCAACTCCCAGAATTCCTCAGCCAACATGGTAAAATTCAAAATCTTAAAGTTGTCAATGTTGAAAAACACGGCCTTAAATAAGCAAAGGCTAGGTTAGTCTGTAGCTAGAGAAAATGTGGAAGGAAATGTTGAAAACTAACCGCAGAAAACATTCAGTAGTTGCTCTGAACATACAGGAATCAAAAGGCCTTCATTCAATAAAACAGAAATTGTCACCATTGTGTTGTGCCTCTGCCAGAGCAACATATGGTAGCACAGCTGACACCTATAATCTTTCCTTTTTTTCTGTTGCACATGTGCACTGCATTTGTGGAATATGAGAAGTTTATAATTTGCCTGTTAACTCCTTAATATGACGGCATCCACTATTTCAAATATACAGCCTTCTCCAAACTAAAAATTCTAACAGAGTTAATTGAGTTGGAACATTCAGAAAATTTATTTGACACTTGCACCAGTAGGGACTGGAAATTCTTCAAATGTTTATAAGAAGTTGTTGTTTTTCATCTCCATCTCTTTATTGCCAATATCTATAAATCGAGAAAGAGGCAGAAACAAGCAGAACTGCCTTCATTCAAAGACAATGCAAATATATTGAGGCATAAATTTGTTATCCTAGGATTCTCTCAGAAGTTTTATTAAATTCCTACAGAATATTATTTACATCTTATTTATTTTATTCAGTGAATTTACATAGCTGACTGACTATCTTATACAATGGCTCACAACGATCCAGAAAATATAATTAAAAACATACATTTCCTCAAGATGCCAAACCAAACTTCCTCACAGCTCACCCCCCCCCCACCATCATACTCCAATGTTTGGGGGGAAGATCCAGGTCTTCACAGCCCTCCAAAAGTCTAAATAGGTGTAACTCTGATCTCTGGTGGGAGGCTGTTCCAAAGGATTGTGATGGTTACCAAGAAGGCATTCTCCAAGGTCCCATCAGATGGCAAAATTTAAGGTAAGGTAATCCTGAAGCATCCTCCCCTATCTAACTTAGTATGACAGGCAGATACCTCCAGGGAAAAGGTAAGTATGTATTGAACACCTTTGCTTCCATTTTTTCAGAGAAAGAAAGAAAGTAAGAAAGAAAGAAAGTAAGAAAGAAAGAAAGAAAGAAAGAAAGAAAGAAAGAAAGAAAGAAAGAAAGAAAGAAAGAAAGAAAGAAAGAAAGAAAAGAGGAGTGAGGGGGGAAAAGCCCTCTAATTTCCATTTTGACAAATTATAATGGAAAATAGCAGTAGAAGTGGTTCCAAATAAAAAAAAAGAGTTCAGCTGTACTAAATAAAAATGTAGATCAGATTTTCAGACCTGAAAGCATAATCCAATTTTCCAATTTGTAAAATGTTTTTTACCATCTGACCCATGAAACTATGGAAATTTGGCTATACACATGCAAAAGTTGCTCCCAAATTACTCCATATATTGGACAGACAAACCCATTGAGTCATTGAGTAGAATTCAGCAAATAAATAAAGAAAATCCATAACACTTGCTATCTATTTACTGTCTTGACCTTCAGCTCTGCTATGGTAACAGTCGTACGTGGTCCCTGCCACACCATCCTCTTCACCACCTCTATTCATGTATTCTATACCCTAATAATCAAACTCACTCACACATTAAGTGCATTCTACATGTCATATGTAGTCTCTTAAAAAGGTGCAGAAAAGCCCTATTAGGATTGAGCAATAATGTATGGAATAGGATTATTCTTTTTTGTTCACATTAGAGTCCTATCAAATCTTGGAACTGTCCTTTCCTATTGTGGCTTTGAGACAGGGGATTAGTTGACGGATGGGGAATATGTAAAATCACATGCATGATGACATCGTACAAATGACTTGAATTCTGTACTGTATGTTATTTGTGACATGACATGAGTGACACAAATTACTTTATTAGAGTCACTTGTACAATTATATTATGATGCATAGTGTATCATCATGGGATTCTCCAGATGCCTGTGCACAAGGAACATCTGTTGTAGGAAAGGGCTATTTCAAGTACACCCATAGCATGAGCTAAGGGAAGAAAGCTTTTTCTTAGTATCATATTTTTTATAAGACTTTTCATGCTTAAGAAATTTGGCTCTGAGTCTAGTTACATGCTATATATATTTGCAAAAATGACTGTGACATTCATATTTCCTATGTGTACAATTAAAATATTGTAGGCAATATGAGTCAACATTCTATTGCATATCCTCATTTGGCTCAGTTAATCTTTCAACTGTATCTGATTTAAATGCATATGTGATTAATATTTAAGTTAGTGAATTCAGTTCATTTGAACTGCAGACCAACACTCAACTTTAAAATTGAGGGTCTATGTGAAAATAAAACCCATGCTTCCATTTCCTTGATATCCATTTCCTTCTCTCTTTTTCTAAGAATACTGTCATATTCATCTTTTCAGAAGTTTTGTCTATGAGAAAATTTTTTAATAATAATAGAGTAGGAAGACTGACAGCATGTGTTTTAATTCAGGCTTTATCAGCCCATGATGGTATGACAAGGAATTTTATAAACTGAAATCTTAAAGGATACAATGTCCTTGTCTTGTTATTTGCTCCTTGTATAAAGTTTGAGATGGTGACAAATAGAGCTACAAAGGACTTCTAATGATGAATTTAGTCTGGTTGTTCAGTAAATTTTTACATTTTGTAATTAGAGTACTGTATGTAGCTCATCTTAAAAGTTATATTCTCATCTGAAGCAGAAAAATTGTTCTACCATTTAAGGGACTTGAAATGATTTTCAATATTAATTTAATTTTGGGTTTTTCCAAAACTTGTTATTGGTGTTGAAGTCAATATGCAAAATGTTGAGATGGATGTTGATTTGTATTTCATCTTGTTAGATGCATAAACTTGCCTTATCCTAATTTGTTTTGTTGTTTCTCCATTGACTATTACTCTTCTAATAGACTAAATAAATAATAAAAGTTCAACTCCACAGAAAATGTATCATATTTTATTATCAGATATATAAAAATCCTTAGAGAAACAGTACATTATGTCAACAGTACAAATCAATGCATTTTTACAGATGTATAGTATGTTAGGAACTTGACACAAAAGATGTGAATTGAGTTAACGAGTCTGCCTGCATATTTGCCAAACTGTGTGGTCAATTTGTTTGAATAAACTTGACCTTTCCTGTTTATTGACTTTTTATAGGGAAAAAGATATTGAATCCATAGCCAATCATCATGATGATCATAAGTCTAATCAGGCACCTTGACAGCTGAATCCCTACCCCATCAAGAAATTAACCCTAAGGCAACAGCTAAACTGGCACACATTTGTTGATTCTCCTTTTTTCATATTAAATATCTCTAAGGTTTTCATATTTTTCATGTTGTTACACTTTTCACTTCTGCTTTGCATAGCATTTGCAGGCAAAGATTTATATGGCATAATACACCCCATTAGCAGTCCTCAAGCCCTAGTTATACAGATGAGAAACTAAATGCAAAACTGTCAAGTTTCAGTTTTTCAGGGAGGAGTATGTTGCTTCTTATGGTTCAAAGTGGGGAAATTGTTTGCAAAGGGTTACATTCTGACAAGACAAGAGGAGCATCATTATACCACTAGAATCAACAATTCCAATATAGATCTGAAAGAACAATGCAATTGCTTCCATATGGCCAACCAGGATTGGTGCTTCTTATATAGGACAGTAGCTCCCCCTGCCAATGATAAACTAATTTAAAGCAGAGGAGTATTTCCAGGGAGTTGGAGATAAGCACTCATTTCTGCTGTCTAAAGGAAATCTATTATTCTGATGAAAATGCTCTGATCTTGAGCTATGTCTAAAGTTACTGGGTGAAACTTTTGTTTTAAGTAACGAAGCAGGGGAATGAGTTTTATTTCAAATCAAATCAAATCTTTATTTCATTTGTAGACCAGTGTAAAATAATATCAATAATAATTGCAGCCATTTATGATAGAAATATACTTAAAGGTGGGCATTACCAACACAATACTATAATAATTAATATAATGTTTATTGTAATAGTGTAATTCATTCAATATCTTTATATGAAAGGTCTTAATATTAAGACTAAGTCTTTAAACTAAGAAATGAAAATAGAATATGAAATGAAATAATATAATGAAATGATTAAAATTAAACTACACTAATGGATATGTAAAAATATGGAAACAGTTTGTTCTATGTATGTGTTTATTTATGATCATAGATCAGATATAATGAAACATGAACTATAAAATATACTGTGATACAATTAACATTTTCAGTTCATCTGTGTTACCTACCTGTGGATTCCCACTGCAGCTGCATTGAACCTAGCAATTGCAGCAGAAACCTATTGGTCTGTATGAGAGAAGAAACGTTTGATTGAAAACTCATCAGATATCCCTAGATGTATCCTTATTATGTGTGTAAAATATTCTTCATTGGGGTCTTTGTAGAAAAAAACAATATAATAATGCGGGTTGAATAACTTCAATTTCACTCGATTGACAGGAACAAAATACCGTATATACTTGAGTATAAGCCGAATTTTTCAGCCCACTTTTTGGGCTGAAAAATTCCACTTCGGCTTATACTCCAGTCAACAAAAAAAACTTACTGAGGACTTGTGCGCGGCCGAGGCTTTGGTGCTTCCGGGATCACGCGCACCTCTCCCAAGCCACCGCCGTCCGCAGACCTGCCGAAGTTTGGGGAGGTTTGGGGAGGTGCGCGCGCACCTCCCCAAACCTCCCCAAACGTCGGCAGGTCTCCGGACCTCCGTGCTCTCCCTGCCTGCTTCTTTCCGCTGCGGAAAGAAGCAGACCTCCATGCCCTGCTTGCCTGCTTCTTTCCGCTGCGGAAAGAAGCAGACCTCCGGAAAGAAGCAGACCTCTGTGCCCTGCTTGCCTGCTTCTTTCCGCTGCGGAAAGAAGCAGACCTCCGGAAAGAAGCAGACCTCCGTGCCCTGCTTGCCTGCTTCTTTCCGCTGCGGAAAGAAGCAGACCTCCGTGCCCTGCTTGCCTGCTTCTTTCCGCTGCGGAAAGAAGCAGACCTCCGGAAAGAAGCAGACCTCCGTGCCCTGCTTGCCTGCTTCTTTCCGCTGCGGAAGGAAGCAGACCTCCGGAAAGAAGCAGACCTCCGTGCCCTGCTTGCCTGCTTCTTTCCGCTGCGGAAAGAAGCAGACCTCCGTGCCCTGCTTGCCTGCTTCTTTCCGCTGCGGAAAGAAGCAGACCTCCGGAAAGAAGCAGACCTCCGTGCCCTGCTTGCCTGCTTCTTTCCGCTGCGGAAGGAAGCAGACCTCCGGAAAGAAGCAGACCTCCGTGCCCTGCTTGCCTGCTTCTTTCCGCTGCGGAAAGAAGCAGACCTCCGTGCCCTGCTTGCCTGCTTCTTTCCGCTGCGGAAAGAAGCAGACCTCCGGAAAGAAGCAGACCTCCGTGCCCTGCTTGCCTGCTTCTTTCCGCTGCGGAAAGAAGCAGACCTCCGGAAAGAAGCAGACCTCCGTGCCCTGCTTGCCTGCTTCTTTCCGCAGCGGAAAGAAGCAGGCAGGCAGGGCACGGAGGTCTGCTTCTTTCCGGAGGTCTGCTTCTTTCCGCAGCGGAAAGAAGCAGGCAAGCAGGGCACGGAGGTCTGCTTCTTTCCGGAGGTCTGCTTCTTTCCGCAGCGGAAAGAAGCAGGCAGGCAGAGCACGGAGGTCCGGAGACCTGCTGACGTTTGGGGAGGTTTGGGGAGGTGCGCCCGCACCTCCCCAAACCTCCCCAAACTTCGGCAGGTCTCCGGACAGCGGCGGCTTGGGAGAGGTGCGCACGATCCTGGAAGCACCGAAGCAAGTCCTCTGTAAGCTCCGGGCGGTCACTTGCTTCACGTCTCCTGAGGGAAGGTGGGGCGACTGGAGCAGGCGTGTTTCCTCGCCTGCTGGGCGCCGCGATTTGCCCGGGGAACGCGCGGGCCCCGAATGGCAGCGTGGAGCGAGGAAGCGGACAGCCAGGGCTTCCCCGAGAGCCGCAGCCACACAGGGTATTCCTGTGTATTCAGGCTTGCAAAATGGCGGATCGAGCCTCTGCTGGCGGCAGAGGCTTGCAGAGCGCGGATCCAGCCTCCGCCGGCGACGGAGGCTTGCAGAATGGTGGATCGGCTTATACTCGAGTCACCAACTTTTTCCAGTTTTTGGGGGTGAAATTGGGGGTCTCGGCTTATACTCGAGTCGGCTTATACTCAAGTATATACGGTATGTTCCAACAAAGGAATGTTTGCAAAACTATGAAAGGAAGATTATTCAGGTGATCCAGAGGGCACACATAAGCCTCAAAGTGGCCTCAACAACTCTCAGAAAGAGTGCTAACAACCAGCTGACTGTAAGGAATATAAATCATTCCATTCTCTGCTCTTTAGTCAGAATTGAAGAAGCTCCTTGGATCAGAAGCAAAATGTCTTCAAGGAAAACAAAGAAAGTCTAGTTGCCTTTTGAAAAAGCACTTTGGGACAACCATGACCTGGATGACTGAGAAACTCCATAGACATGAAGATCATTACACTTAACTCCAGAAAGGGAAAGTGATGGCAAATAATGTGTAGTTTAGCAGATATAATCTGTTACCAACATTCTGATATTCCATGTCTCGCAGTCTTTGCCACAGCTCTTTATCTATCTGTTCATTTGTACAATTTAGAGGCCACCAGATTCCAAATATGTTGGACAGCTTAGAATAGAAAAGAAAACAGTATTAATAAAAATATATATCATACCTATCCAAAAAAGACATATACTTAACGAAGATAACATCCTACAGGGCTCAACACCCATCCTGCCCAAGACTGGGATAATAGCCAGTTTTTCACAAATTTCTGACCATCATCAGGGTGGGAACAATAAAGATCTCTGGGGGAGGCTGCTCCACAGGGCAGGTACCATAACAAACAAGGCAGTTATCTAGCCTAATGATATTCTAACAAAAACAGGCATTCTGTTATAAATTCATAGGTAGCTAACTTCTTCATTACTTCTGTTTTTCAAGTGGACTTATAATTCATCTAGTAATATTAATGAAGTGAGCCCTGATAGAAATAACTACCATTCTAATCTCTCACCTGTATTCTTGGCATCCTTGCTTCTAATAAGTACAACATTTGAGATGTAACTGGAGTAGCAAGATGGGATCTTTGAAATTTAGTTTGGAGTTATCTGATTAATTATTCAGTTGTGGTATGTTGCTGCTCATGCCCCATAAATAATTTAAGCAAAAGATTAAGAGCTGCTGAAACTACCTGTTTACCTCTGCTAAAACAAATTTAAGCAGCAGAAGCAAAGTGGCAAACAAAATACAGTGTAAAAATAGTTTTATCTTTAAAACATTGCACTGGTGAAACAAGTACAAGAGGTGGCAACATTAAGTAATACCAAGGTTACTGGGGTCATCATGAATGGTTTAACAATGTATGCAACAATCAGAATACTGAGTTCTTTCTTTCTTTTTTTCTTTCTTTCTTTCTTTCTTTCTTTCTTTCTTTCTTTCTTTCTTTCTTTCTTTCTTTCTTTCCTTTCCTTTCCTTTCCTTTCCTTTCCTTTTCTTTTTTCTGGTGACATCTTCTCAGGTATCAGAAGAAAGCTAACATGTCCATTCCTCTTTCATGGACCATTATCTTGTAGTGATTAATGACCTCCGATCATTCCGCCGGGGCCTGAAGACCTGGCTCTTTGAGCTCTCAGGCCCAGGCTGAGGAGAAATTTTTAACTGGGGTTTTAAGTATACAGGGTCAATTTAATATTTTTTAATTTGGTTTTTTAACTTTTGTATGGTGGATTTTTTAATTCCCTGTAAACCGCCCTGAGTCCTCAGGGAATAGGGCGGTATATAAATGTAACTAAATAAATAAATAAATTAAGGGACTTGCATATCTCAATGAAGCTGTGAGTTATACCTTTGGGAGTGTACACAATTATCTCAAATTCCCATAGAGCACAGGTGGAATGCTGTTAATAACATTCTAATCCCTCCAGCAAGCATCAGGTTAAAGAAAGCTCTTACAAAGGAGAATTAAGGAATTAAAAGCACAGTTGTCGTTGTTGGCTATAGACTGATTCACAGCGCATATTGGCTTCCTAGTGATTCAAGCTGGTTGTCCACCTTACAGGACAAACTCAATTGCTAAAAAGTACAGCAGCTGTGGGATTCTAATTATAGCAGAAGATGAACTGAAAACGGTCCAAATATTATTATTTTTTTAAAAAAAAACTGTATTAGCCATGTATTTAGAAATGTATTAGACATAGCACTTTAAATTCTGGATTAATACTTGTCCCATGACACAAGCATTTTCTGTTCATCTAGCACTAACCAATACTTAGCATTCAGCCAATCAACATTCATTAAATGAAAATAAAATTAACAAATCCTGACTCTTCCACAATGAAAATGAGAAGATAATTCGTCTACCTGCCACCCCATCAAAGAACAATAGTAAGCTTTGCTTGGCATTGCAATCAGAAAATCTTATCACTAAACAGAAATGTTGTGTGAGGCATTATTAGTCATCTGAAGGATTTTTAGAGCAGAGAGCACCACCAATGTGCCAGAGTGATATTACAAAACCTGTAACATCAGTCATCTACCCACTGGTCTTTGCTTATTTTACAGGATGTTTTGCTCAGATATTGTGAAAAATATGCTAAAATATGAAAATAACATTTATCTAGCACTTCTAAATTCTCAGTTGTAAGACTACCTAAGAATAAGTGGGGAAAACATTTTTTTCAGCACTTCTTAAATTACATTAAAGGGACAGAGAAATGTAATCTATAAATTGAATAAAAAATCAAATATCTATGCAAGAAATTTGAATGTCATCAGTCCTTTGCTTCAGAATTGGATTAACTACTTAGATTGGATTTATCATAATAATTAATTTGTCACTCTTTACAATACTAGGAAAAACTTTTGGTTTACCCTTTGGCTTCCTCTTTAAGAAATAAATTTTTCAGGGCTCCACTAAAGGTAAAGGTAAAGGTTCCCCCGCACATGCGTGCTAGTCATTTCTGACTCTAGGGGCCGTTTCAAAGCCGAAGAGCCAGCGCTTGTCTGAGGACGTCTCCGTGGTCATGTGGCCGGCATGACTAGACGCCAAAGGCGCACGGAACGCTGTTACCTTCCCACCGTAGTGGTTCCTTTTTTTTCTACTTGCATTTTTTACGTGCTTTCGAACTGCTAGGTTGGCAGAAGCTGGGACGAGTAACAGGCGCTCACTCTGTTACGCGGCACTCGGGATTCAACCCACCAAACTGCCGACCTTCTGATCAACAAGCTCAGCGTCCTAACCCACTGAGCCTAACCCACTACTTAGCTTTAAAATCTTGCTGACCCTCATTCCAAGATGTCATCTTATTTACTTCTCACTCAACTGTGATTTGTTTAAAGGTTTTCAAAAATCCCAGCAATCTTCCCAAATCTCTAGCACCCACATCTCAAGTGGGTCCAGCAAGGCTGTTTACTGTCACCCTGCCTATTTAACTTATATGCAGAGCACATCATGTGAAAGGCAGGGCTAGATGAATCAAAAGTTGGAATTAAGATTACCGGGAGAAATATCAACAAGATATGCAGATGATACCACTCTAATGGCAGAAAGTGAAGAAGAACTAAAGAGCCTCTTGATGCGGATGAAGAAGGAGAGTGCAAAAGTGGGCTTGAAACTCAACATTAAAAAAACCAAGATCATGGCATCCGGCCCTCTCAATTCCTGGCAAATGGAATAAATGGAGGTAGTGACAGATTTTGTTTTTCTGGGCTCCACCATCACTGCAAATGGGGACTGCAGCCAAGAAATTAAAAGACGCTTGCTCCTGGGGAGAAAAGCTATGGCAAATCTAGACAGCATACTAAAAAGCAGAAACATTACCCTGCCAACAAAAGCGTGAATGGTCAAGGCCATGGTTTTCCCAGTTGCAATGTATGGCTGTGAAAGTTGGACCATAAGAAAGGCTGAGCACCAAAGAATTGAAGCCTTTGAACTATGGTGCTGGAGAAGACTCCTGCGAGTCCCTTGGACTGCAAGGCATTCAAACTGGTCAGTCCTAGAGGAGATCAATCCTAACTGCTCTTTAGGAGGCCAGATCCTGAAGTTGAAATTCAAATACTTTGGCCACCTAATGAGAAGGAAGGACTCACTGGAGAAGAGTCTAATCCTGGGAAAGATTGAGGGCAATAGAAAAAGGGGACGACAGAGAATGAGATGGCTGGATGGAGTCACTGAAGCAGTAGGTGTGAGCTTAAATAGACTCCAGAAGATGGTAGAGGACAGGAAGGCCTGGAGGAAAGTTGTCCATGGGGTTGCAATGGGTCAGACACGACTTCGCAACTAACAACAACAACATATGATTTGTCTAGTGTATAGGAGATCCCATATACAAGCAAATGTTGGGGGAAAATAATTTTTATTTTCACATTTTTGAACCTCCCGTCTTCCTCAGAGAAAACGCACATTAAAAGCACAAAAATGGGAAAAATGCCTTCAAAGTATATGTCTTCCAAAAAGAGTGTGTAAAAATTCTATTTTTATGCTGATTTCAGACCATGAAATTAACTTGATATTTTAATCAAAATTACAAAAAGTGAAATATTCCCCTTAAAACAATACTTGTAGTTAATACCATGAAAAGTGTAGAGAAAAATGAAATAGATGGAATGGTCTATCACTATTTTCAAGAATAAGAACCATAAGTAGCTGGCATATCCCACATCAAAACTTTTAAAGTTTCAATATTTGTTTGTTTGTTTACTTGTTTGTGTGTATCCTGTCTTTATAATTTTACAAATAACTCAAGATGGCAAACAAATCCAATACACCTTCCTCTTCCTATTTACTCCACAAAAAGAACTCTGGCTGAGAGAGAATCAAGATCACCAAGATCACTCAGTTGGCTTTTATGGCTAAGACAGGATTTGAAGTCATGGTCTCCACCCTGGTTTCTAGTCTGGTGTCTTAACAATACTTAACAGCCACATGGAATTGAGCTATTCTAGTTTTGGTTTAAATGTTAGCTTCTTGTCTAGTTGCTGTGATTATTAAAAGTAAAACTATTAATTTCTGCTCCATGGAAAGAGCAAGTTTCCTTAAACGATCTCTAAAATTAAGGACTGGCTCAAACTGGCAATAATCCTGTTCTAGTGAAATCAGAAAGGATTGCTTTGTTTCAGATATTATGTGTGAGTAATATGCAGTTAGAATCACAGTCTAAGATTGGTGGAAACTTAATCATTCAGGTCCTAACCAAGAACCTAAGAATTAATAAAGTAGCATCTAAGAATATAGACAATTCCAAAGTGGATGCTTTTTTGTAAAATTAGGGTGTTCAGGTCTGATAAATTCAGTATTTCCAGATATCAGGGATGTCCTTTGGGTATCATTCTGAGGGCTAGAATCCTAATTGGTATAACAACAGATTTTTTATTATTGTTATTATTTTAAACAATGAAATTAATCATCTTTATTTCAATATACTGAAAATTAAAATGGATTTTTTTCATAATCCAATCTGATGTTTAAAAAGTATCCCAGGCCCTTATAAGGAGGGGAAGGGAAGTAAAAGAGTAATAGAGTAATAAAGCCTTGGTGGAGCAGTGGGCTAATGCCTCCTTAAGTAAAACCAGCTGCCTGCAATTAGTGCAGGTTCAAGTCCCACCAGGCTCAAGGTTGACTCAGCCTTCCATCCTTCCGAGGTAGGTAAAATGAGGACCCAGATTGTTGGGGGCAATAAGCTGACTTTGTAATAATGCCGCTTGGGGGGGGCGAAAGCCCTAATAAGCAGGCATATACATATAATGAAGGCTATTGCTAAGCACATTGATTTATGCTTCTTAGATTGTAAGCGGCCCTGAGTCTTCGGAGAAGGGTGGGATATAAATGGGATTAAAAAAGAAATAAAGATTAATTTATTTATTTTATTTTATTTATTTATGGGACTTATATGCCGCCCTATCTCCTGAAGGACTCAGGGCGGCTCACAACAATAAAACAGCTATAAAAAAACAGTAATACAAATATTAAAAAAGAATTAAATTACAAAGCCCCATAATTAATTACTAAAACCAATAAATTAAAACAATATTAAAAAAAAACCCATCCTCAGTCCAGGTCAGCCAGTTTAAAAAACCTACACACCTCTAATGAAAAATTAAAAGTTCTAGTTAACTCAATAAGACTTTATT
Source organism: Vipera ursinii (assembly GCF_947247035.1). Taxonomy (NCBI): domain Eukaryota; kingdom Metazoa; phylum Chordata; class Lepidosauria; order Squamata; family Viperidae; genus Vipera; species Vipera ursinii. The sequence continues at coordinate 177,540,404 of NC_139516.1, forward strand.
CCAAAGGAATGGGATGATGGCTCAATGAATGAATACCATAGTGACATGTCCCCAAACATTTATGGTTGTGAAAATACTTGGTAAATTTCATATTTTGGTTGAATCATTTCTATTACTAGCGTAAAATTAAAAAGATACTTTAAAAAAAGAGTTGAGCTGTTAAGTTCTAAACTAAGGCACGTAGGCACTTTGGAAAGGTAATTTGAAAGCGAGTTGAGCCATGACAAATAGGGACAGCTGGCCTAATTGAATCATTTGATCTAAGGCAGCTCAACTTGGTTATCTTCACTGCAGCTCACATTGATATTAGTGAGTGAATCATTAGCCATGAAATCATGTCGACTTCTCCCACTGCACCATTTTTGACATGACAGGGAGCATGGACTGCCTTTCATTAGAGCGCTAGTGAGTTTTTAAGTCTACCCTGGGTCGGGGAGGATATTTTTGGAATGAGGGAAAACTTTTTGGCACAATAATAGAAAAGAGTCTGCTGTAACATACACCCAGGAGCCATTCAGAAGAAGACAGTTGTTGTGGCTCAGGTTATCTGTTAGACCTAGCAGAAAGGTTTGGCATCCAAGCTTGTTGTGCTGACTGCACTCTTGGTGCTTTAACCACATAATGCAACATAATTGGCACAGTGTACAAATACCCAGATCAAATTCCTGGTTTCTTGGTTTTCTTTGAGGAGACTGCAAACTGGTTTACATTTGGGCTTGTGCTTATTGTCCATATTCTTCAGCATATGAAAAAAATGAGCAGTGGATTAAAGGCCCACATCAAAAGCTGTCTCCAAAGTCCCCATATAACTAGCTAGATCATTGTACATCCATCCTGAAGATTGGCCTATTTTTATTGTTTATATAATGAATAAATTTCAGATGATTAGATTCATGTAAAATGCAATAAACCATCATTTTACACAGTATATTGCATACTGTGTAAAATGGGTGAATTTGCGTAAACAAAATACAAAGTAACACACATTATGTCTTAGCATAATGAATGGAATAAGATATTTGAGTTTTCATGCTCCTCTGAAATTGTTATGTTCTTGTTGCCGCTAGTTCAGGCAACTATATGGACACCTAAGTTAAAAAATCTACAATGCATGTTAAAAAAAATTGGCACTCACATAAACTTGGTATTTATGTTGAGATGTCCCAAATAATTTGCATCATGAAAGAAATCCATTTGAAAAAAGACTGTGTTGTTGTCTACTATTCCAAAATAGTAAAAAAGCAGTTTTTTTACACTTCAGTATAGTTTTTGCCTAACCATAGTTTCATGAGTAAACCATAATCAGTTGGCATTATACAATAGGATTAGCTTACAAACCACAATAGCTGTGAGCTAAAACCAAATAAGCCATGTTATAGTCTGCTCCTATGTATATTTAATGTGAATATTTTAGAGTTTTTATGGTTTTACTGCTTTATTGTTTGAAACATTATTAATTTTTAACTAGATTTTTTTAACTGTAATTCACTGATTGATTGATGGACATCCATAAAAATTGAATGAATGTATTAATGAATGATTTAATCTAGTGAATAAACCCAGTCACAATCCTTTATTCCACAGCTCTCCATTCTAATCCTGTGCATTAAATTGCAGTTAGTTTTGGCTAAATAGAAGTTGTGGAACTTTTATTCTGAAAAATCCATAGATTTTGTTTGTTGTTATATACAAAATTAGGTAAAAGAATATTTTTGTTGATTATGTAACCTGTTCAATAGGACCAAGAATCCTGAAATGTCTTCTTGCACAACTCTTAAAGGAAGCAACATACTGTTCTCTTTTATCTCCTGTGACTGCCACACTGACTTGTTTTAGCAATATGCAGAAATCTGTTGATTTAGCACTAAGTGTACTTTTGAAATCCCACTGGGAAATAAGAAGCTTGATTGACTTTTGGGAAGACATAAATATCCCAAAATGTCTCATCAAGTTGCACTTAAAGGTACAAAATGTAATAATGACTTGTTACAATTGCTGCCTGGTTGCACTTTGATTTAGTAGCTATTCTCAATTAGAAACATTGCAAAAAAAAGTATATTTTTTAACGCTGATGAATTTGTACACCAGAATGTTTATCATACTCAGTACCTTATGTCACCTGAATCATTATAATTATAATTCCCTCAGTAATGCATGAACCCAGAGGATGTGATGAGCTGTTTATTAATTATCTGATTCTTGTTTATAAGTGATGTCTTTTCTTTCTGCAAAGGAAAACTAGTGAACTTACCTTAATTATAGATATGAATTGGCAATACTTCCTGCACATCTGCATGATAGTCATTGCTGTTTGCATCAACCTGAATTTACAATAGTCCCAGCTCAACAAACAATTAGGCACAGTAATCTCATTATTTTATGCATATGTACTACTTGATGTTCGTCTAATAGCACATAAAAACCAAAGCCACCTATAGTGAGTCAGACATTCAGACTTCCTAGTTTAATGCCAATTGTTGTTTTTTCAGCTTTTAAGAGAATTTCCTAGCTCTAGCTGGAAATAGAATCAATGTGGCACTTTTTTCATGCAAACAAAGGCATTTCTTTCAAGACAGAATAGAACCATAATCCTGATGATTCTGTAGTCAACATTTCTACGTTACCCTTAAACTGAATTATTCTGGTAGATGTTCTATAAGACTGGTTATTAAAAAATGCATGATATTTTTGTCATATTTAGTCAATTAGAAACTATTGAATAGCTATTAGAATTGAAAACTGTAAATGTATTCACATCTATGCAGTAAACATCAGAACAGTAATTCTAATAGCCATTCAGTGATTTGAATTTCAGTCTATATATAAATGCAAAGATATGAAATGTATATCTTTAGATTTATCTCTGAGATATGAAACACAAACATTTCTCAGGACATCAGAGGACTACTTGTTTATAAGGAATTTACAAGACAGCTATGGAGTCTATCAATCAATCTAGATGTAGAATTAATTACTGTTATCAAATCCATAGTACTCCTCAAATAGTCTGTGGGTACTCATTAATGCATGAGAACAGTTTCTGGGCAGAAAAGGAAGTGTTGATGGAAATGCAACAGAGTTTTGTTGGATATCCAACTAAAATAACCTAAATACCGTATTCTTAGCAATAAGAATATAGCCTCCAAAAAAGGCAAGGAGAAGGACTTTTAGATCTCTGCAATTTAGCACCTTAGATTTACTTTAACACAAAGATTTGTGCCATGCAAGTGATGCAATTTCCTTGCTCAAAGTATAGATTAACCTTAACAAAATGATTTATAATGCTGATGCCGCTCTTCTCAGTACTGACTGAAGATCTTCCAGCCTGAGAAGTTGTGACACACGTTGCAGTATTTAGCACTGGCACAGCTGTGTAGCCTGGAAGACCTTGTGAGGACACTTCAGGCTGGTGGCATTGCCTCTTCCTATAGAGACTCTTCTTAGCCTTTTCCATAACTTAACTCTCCTAAACAATCAACAGACAGAACTGTGGAGCAGAGCAATACAAGACAACACAGTCGTGCCATCTTACTCATAGATGAAACGATCATAGAATGTAACCAGATGATCATTTTGTACATAAAGGAATGTCAGTTATAAAGAGACAGATGAAGGAAGAGATGTGTCATAATGCTAAAAAAGAAACTATTAGATGGTTAAGCAAAATATAGGAATGGATACAGCAGATCTTCAGGGAAGAAGATAACTTTATCTGACTAAATAAGCCTGCTAACAACCAGGACTAACTTAACCTTTGGACACAATAAGCAGACTGCCTCAACCCATAATTATTTTCATGTGTTTTAGTAAACCTAGGCAAGAAATTCAGAAAATGTGAATATAAAAATAATTTTCTTATTTGTATCCTATAGCATAGCAGGATTACTAGCATTTAGTAATGTTGACAGTTCACATAGTTGCTATTGACAAATAATGTATCATTTCCTATTTCCTGTTAAAATATGAAGAGTACATTTAAAATCACACAAACTATGATTTTTAGATTATTACTTTTATGGTGAGAGGGACCCTCAAAAAAAAAAGTACTAGGGCCCACAAAAGTCATAATGTGCCCTTGCTAACAGTCATCCCTAGATTTAACGGCCTTCAGATTTTTTTATCCTAAAATTGACAAAATGAAAATAATTGTCCAATATATCTGAATTGTGCCAGATTAGAGAAGACTGTGAGAGTGATATTTTGTTTGCTCATTTAATGTTTTAATGAAAATAGTATGAAAGTATTTCTCCAACAGTAGTTACTCCCATTTAAAAAAAAACCTATCTATGGTGCTTCAGTAAAAAGACTTGGTGTTTTATTAGATACTGAGATTAATTTTAATGTTTTTTCAGATTACTTTGAGATTAATATGCCTTCAGGAATTCGTGTGATACTCTGGCAATATCTTTCCTCTTTATCATCTCGATCATTTTCTAGACAGCAAGAAAGAGAAAATGTATAGTTTAGATCTGTCATGATAAAGCAAGTAGAAGGAGATTTAATTACAGTAAATCATTACAACTCTTGTCCTTACAAGCATGAAAATGTAAAAAAGAAACATAAATCTGATTATGATGAGAAAGTGTTAAGAAACCAAGTTTTGTTTTTGTTAGCTCTATTAAATTATCAATTTTTAATCCAGTCCAAGTAGCAAAACAATTTTCCACATGCATGACACTATATGCAATGCTATACAAAATGCTGATAATTCAAAACTATTGCCTCATATCATACAATTTCATTGCTTTAAATTGTATGTCCATGTCCTAAAGTAAGGCTTTTTTTCCATGGTTTATTTCAAGTGCTCTCCTCCCATATGTGAGCCAGCAAAAAACTAAACAGCTTGGATTTTGTTGCCTCCATTGCCAATTCCAATACTCTTTGTTACAATTTGCAACCAAATAATAGTGTCATCATTTCTTATACAGAGATGACTGGCTTCTCCCTCCTTCTTCACATCACCAATTAGTGGAAAAAACATCTGTCTATTACGGCACTACTACAGTTTTAGTCAACTAACAGAAGTCATGCTCTGTTTCCACCACACCTCTTCCAGGCTGTGGATCAGCTGTCTAGGTTAGGAGAGAAGGTAGGTGATTGGTGGAGGAGGTTCTTCATCCAACTGGTCTCTGAACCAATGTCCAGCTCAGAATTCTGAATCAACCTGAACAAGTAACCATCCAAAGAACAGCTGAGAAGCTCAGGGAAAGAAGTTCTGTTAGCTGGCTTTCTCTCTGATATTTCATGGTGCAACCCTACCATTTCAGTCAACTGTTTCTTCAGTCTGGCTTTGAACAAAGGCTTGGCACTCTTGCAGAGGAGCACTAGATCCATGGGCCTAAGAGCTGCCTGAACAAAAGTTGGCAGGCATGGCCAGAGATTGGACTATGAAATTGCAGCCCCATCATTATTGCTGGTCAGCTGCTATTTAAGCTGATCCAGATCACCAAGTCAAAGTCCAGCTCAAAAACCTAGTGAAAGAATCAGGCTTTCCTGCTGCTCAGAGCAGAGTATCCATGGAACACACTGCTTAAAAGAGAGGGGCAATTTCCATGCTACATTAAAGAGGCCAATAGGTCTTAGGCTGTTCCATGATTATACTATGATTTGTTGGCTTCTTAAATGACCAAATTAAATCACTAATTTTGCCTCAAGTATAAATTGGAGACAATATGAGTAGAATAAAGCAGCTATCTGAATATGTTTGCAACATGTTAGATGCAAGGAGGAAAAGATCCATTCCCACTGCTGCCTGCCTGGTCAATATGGAAGAGGACAGTAATGTTACTATTAATAGTTAATATTTCTCCACCTTTCCTCCTCCCCCCTCACCTTCTTAGATGTTATGGTCCAGGCTACTGCAAGTACAGGTTATTGTAAGTACAGCAGAGATGGGAAACCTCATAGTATTGATCGATAGGAAGAAAATTAATTAATTTATTTATTTATTTATTTATTTATTTATTTATTTATTTATTTATTTATTTATTTTATATACCGCCCTATTCCCGAAGGTCTCAGGGCGGTTTACAGGGCGAATTAAACAATACAAGTAAATAGAATTAAAATAGAATTAAATTAAGACTAGCCCACGATTAAAACAAATTAAATTTTAAAATTTAAAATTAAATTAAAACCCCCTCAGTCCAGGCCAGAAAGATCAAATAACCAAGTTTTCAGGTCCCGGCGAAACGAGCGAAGGTCCGGGGCAGTCCGAAGTTCCACCAGCAGTTCATTCCATAGGGCAGGCGCGCCCACAGAGAATGCCCTCCCCCTTGGAATCACCCACCGGCAGAACCTTAAGGAGGCCCTCCCTGTGGGAGCGCACAGGACGATGGGAGGCTGATGCTGGCAGCAGGTGCTCCCTGAGATAATCTGGACCCATGCCATTTAGGGCTTTATAGGTCATCACCAGCACCTTGAATCTCACCCAGAGGGCAACTGGAAGCCAATGCAGCTCGCGGAGAAGAGGCGACAAAATGAAAATAATTGTCCAATATATCTGAATTGTGCCAGATTAAATTAATTAATTTAAATTAATCATCCAGCCAAGCATTTTCTGTACCAAGAATTGCCATCAAACTGCACACAGCACCCAAACCCCTTTCTGGCAGCCTCTAAATCAGTGGCCTGATTTCCAGAGACAGAATTTCAATTTGTTTAGATTATGATGATTTTAATATCTTAGCTGCTCAATTGGTAAGAACAGAAATATTCTGCTCTTATCAAATTATTAAATCTTTCTGTACTAGATATCCAGTTTAAAATTTCATTATTGTCAAATAAAAATTGTTTTTATTTATAATCTAAAAATACAAAATATTTACCAAATGTACAACAATGAACAATCTATTAACACTAGTCTGGTAGCTTAAACACATGGAATGTGACAGAACAGCTGTTAGGATTAACCTACTCATAAAGAAAGACTTTATGAGTCAGTTAGGGGTTTATGAATTAACACTGCTTTCATTAGTGATAGAATAAGCACATGGGCTTCTTAACATGTTTTATTACTTGGTATATATTTAGATAATGTAACTATAGAAGGGTAAATCCTACAGTTGCAGTAGTCAATTCTAAGTGCATCAAAATCTATTTAACACATATATGTTATGCAAGGGACGCGGTGGCTCAGTGGGTTAGGACACTGAGTTTGTTGATCAGATGGTCGGCAGTTTGGTGGGTTGAATCCCGAGTGCCACATAACAGAGTGAGCGCCTGTTACTCGTCCCAGCTTCTGCCAATCTAGCAGTTCAGAAGCACGTAAAAATGCAAGTAGCAAAATAGGGACCGCTATGGTGGGAAGGTAACAGCATTCCGTGCGCCTTTGGTGTCTAGTCATGACCACATGACCACATAGACGTCCTCGGACAAGCGCTGGCTCTTCGGCTTTGAAACAGAGATGAGCACCAGCCCCTAGAGTCGGAAACGACTAGCACGCATGTGCGGGGGATCCTTTACCTTTACCTTACGTTATGCTGACTAATTTTTGAAGCCAGAGACCATCATTCTCTGATTCCTGTTCTAAGTACTACATAATATTGACCAATATAATGTAGCAGAAATTTATTTATCCTTATTACCTAATAAAATATTTAACTAATCACATTTCAGGATAAAAATGATTGCACATACCAAACTTGATACATGGCACTCCACAAATTCCAATAGAAGAGAGGTAATCCAGGGTTGAAATATTGGGTTCATTAAGCTCTTTGAGCTTGTTTTCTTGCAGACATTTCATTATTTAACTATGTAACATTATCAACGTGTAAGGGAGAGTGAGGTTTGCTGGCTGTTTAGATATGGTAATTTGCCCTGCCAGTTTTGGTGAAGGTGTGGCTTTATTCTTGATGATTCCTGATTTGAATACTCCTTTTTCCCTGATTGGTGGTTGCTTCCTGAATGTACTGAATGTTTGCTGCTGGAGGGGATGTGTTCTAGACTGTTCATTTCCTTCCTAGCCTTTCAATTTGGTTTTTCAAATGATATGTAAATCTCAAAGTGGCAGTTGATCACTGATTTATCCAACACCAAACCTTCAGGAATTCCTTAGCAGTTTTTGATTTGGCCTGTTCTAAAATGTCAACACCTTCCTAGTTGAAACTCAACATGTTGTAAGATTAAATTGTTTTCATCATGTCTTCTGACAGCTAACTGGTGTTCATGGATACAATCTTTACTTTAGTTGTCTTATCTTACATAGTGACTATTGTTGTCCCTGTCTGTTATAGATGACCTGTTTTTTTATTTCTTTGGTTACTAGACCTCTGGATTTGTTTAAGAAGTTTTGGAAGAACTTTATTGATTTATGTGCTACAATCAGGTTGAGTGGTTATAGCAATCTCTTGTTTATTTTGAGATGTTTTTGATGTACAGGAGCATTATGCTTTTATACGTTTCACTTGGGATTACTTCTGTTGCAATCTGTTGTGCCATTAGATTTATTTTTAATGAACTTGTGTGAATATCTGTTATGTTGGAAGATGAATTCAGAGAACACCAAGAATCCAACACTACCAAATCAAATATTGAATGATACATATGAAAATGTTTAGGATTTTTTTTAAAAAAATTATTGGTAGCAATAAAAAAAATCATTCAAGCAGTGAAGAAATGAAATTAGTATAGCTACAGCATTTTAATTATGACTACATAGTTAACTTTTATTAAATCAGCTATGAACAAGAGTAAGTGCAAATTGTCTTGGTTAACTAGTGTAACAACTGTTGGCATGTTGACAGCCAGTAGAGAAAAACAGCTTTGTTTGAACATAAGAGAAACAAACAACATAATATCAATAACTTTTAGTATATTGTTTAAAACTCAAAGCTATAGACCAGGGGTGTCAAAGTGGCAGCCCATGATCTGGGTGCATCATGCAGAGGCCATGTCCAACCCAGCTCCGCAAAAGCAAAAAACATCACAATATGTCATGATATGTCACGTGACATGATCGAATTTGACACTCGTGCTATAGACCTCCCAGACATAACAACTTCAATCATATATAGGAACTGAAGTGTATTATATGTGAAGGTAAAATGGGTTGGGGAAGACCTTTCTAGGTGATAAATGTGTAAGAATTACTATGTAATTCCAGATAGAATCCAATTTTTCCAAGCTAATTTCTCACTTCAATTCCTGTCTCTTAATGTTTTGGACATCATGCTGTTGGAAACAATCATGTGATTGTGAATGATAGAACGTCATCATCTCTTGAGAACATGAGGTAGAGGAACATTAGACTAATATTCTTAGGCCACAAACATTAAGCTGAATCACTGGAAGATTTCAAGAAAAACTCTTGGCTTACCTCTTTTGCATATGAGGGTCATTCCAGGACACAATGACAATACAATTTCTACCTGAAGATTGCTTAGCTATCCAAGTGGTAGAAGTGGAAAGTGTCCTTTAAAAAATGTTTTTAATTGAGCCATACTGCTGAATGTCATGTTCCAGACAAGCAGCATTTCCATGGGACAGTACAAAAGTAGATTGCATACTGTTGCTAAGCAACAGCACATGCCAACTTAAATTGAATGGAGGCCAGTGGAATCAATAGAAACCAAGTGGCTTTAGAGAAAGAAGGCTCACACCCAGAATGCCAAGTTCTTCTCTCGATAATGGTCATTTGGTAACACTGCCATATTGTACTTGCTGGGACTGGACTCTATACAAGACCATGCTTCTCTGTCAGATATTATAATTCTGTATTCAGTTGTACTGATTGATAATGGCAATATGTTAATTATAGTATTTGTTCATGAATTGTGAATTCAGCAACACATTGCTGCACAAAATGTTCTAGTCACTCCAGTAAGTGTCCACCCACTTATTTTCTTTCCTGCTTCAGTGTTACAAATTACTTGCCTCTCATGTGCATATTTTTTTAAAAAAAGAAAAGTGCCTTGCAAAATACTAAAATGATTCTACTATTGTAAAATAAGGTTGTCTAAATACAAAATATATGAAAAATCTATGAAATGCAATTATTGTCCAAAATGGTTAATAATAAAAATGGTTTTAAATGCAACAACAAAAAGAACAGTAGGACTCTTTCAACAACTTAAAAGCTAATCAAGAACATACCACATCAAATATTCTTACCGGTAGTTTTGGCAGCTAACCACATCAAAAATTGCTGTTTTGGAAATGTCATGTCCCCCTTTACTCTCCTCCATCTAGGGTGCCTGGTATCTCCATGACATTACTGGCCTCCTCCATATTGACCAGGCAGGCAGCAGTGAGCATGACTGAGATACTACAGTCAATCAATATTGGGCAGGTATGTTTAATTTCACCAAGCCTTGACAATGAGTTCTGTAATGGGGATGCTTAATTTTTCAGCTGCTCTTTCCCTCCAAATCTTGTTCTTGGAGGACTCACAATGGAGGCTTTGATCTTTCAACATGGCTGAACTGGATAAAGTTAGCTTAATTCCATACAAGATTGGTCTAGTTGGGATGTTACTACAACATGCTGGCCCCTGTTCTCTTGATCTGAAAACAGGCCCTTTGTGAAGAAGGGATATAGTATAACTGTATGTCCTATATGTTATAATAACTTATCTAGTCTCTTGAGAAACAATTATAACAAGTAATTAGCAACTGAAGAAAAGCAGCAGTCAGCAGTTCTAGATAAGAATTGTGTACTGGGCCTAATCTTTCTTCAACCAAAGTAGTCATGTAGCACCAGCAATAGAAACCTGATCAGGACAATTTAGAGACAATTGTTCTATATCTTTCCCAATAACAGTTGCATATTCAAAATTAAATATATTCAGCCTGATTATAAAATGCTATAGTAGTCATAATTGTCTATTATTCAATACTGTATATTTCCCACACTGCAATCAAAATTACACTTGGCAGCTTACAAGGATATAAATAAAACAATTTAAAATGTCCAAATTTAAATGTAACCTAAACTGACAAAAACAATTATTAAAGCCACAATTGAACTAAAACCAACAAAAATAAATCAATAAAAAGGAAAGAGGAAAGAAAAGATAGCATCAAATATAAACTCTGATGCTATCCACTCTGAACTCTGAAGAATTCCATCTTCAACAATTTCCAAAAGATCAGCCAGGAAAAGGCTTTGCTGCTGTTGTTAGTTGCGAAGTTGTGTCCAACCCATCGCGACCCTATGGACAACGTTCCTTCAGGCCTTCCCATCTTCTACCATCTTTTGGAGTCCATTTAAGCTCACGCCTACTGCTTCAGTGACTCCATCCAGCCACCTCATTCTCTGTCATCCCCTTCTTCTATTGCCCTCAATCTTTCCCAGTATTAGGCTTTTCTCCAGTGAGTCCTTCCTTCCCATTAGGTGGCCAAAGTATTTGAGTTTTAGCTTCAGGATCTGGCCTTCTAAAGAGCAGTCAGGGTTGATCTCCTCTAGGACTGACCAGTTTGATCGCCTTGCAGTCCAAGGGGCTCGCAGAAGTCTTCTCCAGCACCAAAGTTCAAAGGTCTCAATTCTTTGGCGCTCAGCCTTTTTTATGGTCCAGCTTTCACAGCCATACATTGCAACTGGGAAGACCATAGCCTTGACTATACGCACTTTTGTTGACAGGGTGATGTCTCTGCTTTTTAGTGTGTTGTCTAGTTTTGCCATGGCTTTCCTCCCGAGGAGCAAACGTCTTTTAATTTCTTGGCTACAGTCCCCATCTGCAGTGATCTTGGAGCCCAGGAAAATAAAATCTGTCACAACCTCCATTTCTTCCCCATCTATTTGCCAGGAATTGAGAGGGCCAGATGCCATGATCTTGGTTTTCTTAATGTTAAGTTTCAACCCAACTTTTGCACTCTCCTTCTTCACCCGCAACACGAGGCTCTTTAATTCTTGTTCACTTTCTGCAATTAGAGTGGTATCATCTGCATATCTTAGGTTGTTGATATTTCTTCCGGCAATCTTAATTCCAACTTTTGATTCATCTAGCCCTGCCTTTCTCATGATGTGCTCTGCATATAAGTTAAATAGGCAGGGTGACAGTATACAGCCTTGCCAGACTCCTTTCCCAATTTTGAACCAATCAGTGGTTCCGTGTTCAGTTCTCACTGTTGCTTCTTGGCCCGCATATAGGTTTCTCAAGAGACAAATAAGATGGTCTGGTACGCCCATCTCTTTAAGAACTTGCCACAGTTTGTTATGATCCACACAATCAAAGGCTTTAGCATAGTCAATGAAGCAGAAGTAGATGTTTTTCTGGAACTCTCTAGCTTTCTCCATGATCCAGCGTATGTTCGCAATTTGATCTCTAGTTCCTCTGCCTCTTCAAAATCCTGCCTGTACTTCTGGTAGTTCTCGATCCACTTACTGCTGAAGTCTAGCTTGTAGGATTTTAAGCATAATTTTACTAGCATGTGAAATGAGTGCAATGGTGCGATAGTTTGAACATTCTTTGGCACTGCCTTTCTTTGGAATTGGAATGTAAACTGATCTTTTCCAATCCTGTGGCCACTGTTGAGTTTTCCAAATTTGCTGGCAAATTGAGTGGAGCACTTTTATTGCATTGTCTTTTAATATTTTGAATAGCTCAGCTGGAATACTGTCACCTCCACTAGCTTTGTTGTTCCTCAGATTTTCTAAGGTTACCTTAATATTTTCTAGGATCCTGTTCTACAGCATTGTGCTGCCACAAACATCTTGTTTCAGCCCCACAAACCTCTCAAAAATATACAACATGCTCAGGTTTTTTTCTTATTATTTCAATAGATGCAGCTGATATTGGTTGGAATGGGTGATCTGCAGGGTATGCATGTACATGTAAGGGACTACATGTCATAACTTGGATGAAGAATGCAACCTTCAGAGATATTTAAGACCCATTTTTGCTGCATTATTTTCCCAGCAGAAAGGTAAGTTTCTTTGTTACCATTGGCTGCTCATTCTATTGATTAATTTAAATCATTAATTCAGATTTATATTTCATCTTTCCTCCAAGTGTTGCTTGAAGGATCTCTCTTATTTTATCAAAACAAATCTGTGAGATGGGTTGGGCAAGAGGGCATGTTGATTCATATTTACCCAATGAATTACTGTGGCTGAGAGTAGATTTTTTTCACTTCCACTCCACAACCGCTATATCATAGTGGCTCCTTAAATGTTTGAAATTGTCCCTAAGGTCTGTAGCAATGCTGTTTCCAGATTTTAAAAATAACAATTCAAAGTAATTAGGGCACCGCAAACAACAGTGCTTACTCTGAAATACCAACTTTTTTATTCAAAATATGGAAAAAGTCTGTGATGCTATTATCACCAGATCTTGGCTACTTTTATTGTCACTTGAAAAGTTCATTAAAATATATTCACCATGTTGCCTTCATTTCATACAAAACAGCTGCTAATATGATTGCTGCACTTTCATTCCATGCCTCAGAAGCTAATCACATCTATATATTGAAGGTATTTCTGCAATTTCTGTCTGATCGACTCATTAATAAAACTAATCACAAATCAGGTTTAAGGCACATGACTTTTGTTATGTAGTTGGAAACCACATGGAAACATGAGCAACTTTGGAAATATATAACTAAGGTGAGGAAAAGTGAACTCTTTTTTTCTCTTTGCCACAATCATGATAAAAAGCTGTTATGTTTTCACATAAAATTTCTCAGGCCACCAAGGAAGGGTGAAAATAGTCTTAAGAGCTGTTCATACACCATATCATCAAGATAGTTGATTAGTTGACTGTTGTGTAGCAGGTTCTTTGGCGCAGGAATGAAGACGAGGCAAGTGAGTACAGGAAAACTCATGGTTTATTGCCTGCAAGATCTTAACTGAGAATTGGGCTGTAACCAGCCACAATATATAGTCTAGCCCCTAGGCGAGCTGTTAGCTGCTCCAGCAACCCACATGGTATTACCATTGAGCCCAATACATAACACCCCTCCCCTCTTAGATCAGACAGTATTGTAACACAATTTAGTCTTAATACAATTATCCAGATTCATTATCAAAACAATCCTAGAAAATAAACCCATATCGGTTACAAGGTTAACTTACAGCACTTGAATGAATAGGCTTCATTGACAGCACACTAGACAGTTAACATCATAACTCCCAGTTTCTGTAGTACAGTGGCAAGTTGCAATACAACAACATTATTTTACAACGTAATCAGCAAGATATGAAGGAGGCTTGTATGCCCTAGTGCAGGGGTGTCAAACTCAATTTCATTGAGGGCCACATCAGCATTGTGATTGCCCTCAGGGGGCCAGGTGGGTATGGCCAGGGTGGGCGTGGCCTACTGGGTGGGCATGGCTAGAGTGTGTATGGCCTACTGGGTGGGCGTGGCCAGCTCTACATCTTTCACATCAAGGGTGCCTATGGGGGGCCTGGGCAGGAGTGGGACAGATCTGAGGGTCTCTGGCAGAAGGAGGGTCTCTGGGCCAGGGCCAAGGCAGTGGGGGGCATTCCCTCACTGTTTCCAGGATGGCTTCGTGGGCCACATGAAACCACTTCGCGGGCTGGATCTGGCCCCCAGGCCTTGTGTTTGACACATCTGCCCTAGTGGAACATCTCAGAGTTCCAGTCACTTTGTGGTCTACCAGCTTACCCAGTGGGCTGGGTAGACCCATGTCCCTTGTTGCTCCTGAGTCAAGGGGATTAGATGCTCTCTGGTTGGCCTCTCCAGGTTGGCCCATCCCAGAGTCAGACTGATCAGCAGAGTAGGCACAGCAGTTGCTGAAGTCTAGTTGGCTTGCTCCTTCTTGCATTCCAGGACTCCCCACTTCTCCAACTGGTTCCTCATCAGTTATGAAGGAAAAGTCCTGAGTCCAACTGAGGACTATCTTGGCCACAGGTTTGAGGACCTTGGGAGGGACTTATGACACATTCCTCACTTAGTGGCCATTCTGGAAACCATTTTTTGAGTTGATCAATGTGGCGTCTGACAACTTGCCCTCCCTCCAGCCCCACTTCATAAGATAGGGGCCCAGATGCTTTGGTAATTTGACCAGGAACCCACAGATTCCCATGACCATAGTTCCTGGCCGAAACCCAATCGCCCATTTGCAGCCCCCTAGGGGGTTTTGGTCGAGAGCTTCTGCTGCCACTCTATCTGGATGCAACCTGTCCAGTTCAGTGATCAAACGCCTCCCCCTATGCAGCTCTGCAGGACTTTTGCCTGTAGCAGTGCAGGGCATAGAATGCTGGCAGAGTAGAAAATCTGCCAATCTGTGATGCCAGTCACCTGTTACAATGCGCTTGAGTGATTCCTTCGTTGTCCTCACCATGCGTTGAGCTTGACCATTAAAGACGGATGAAAGGGCACAGACGTTGCATGTCTGATGAGATTTGCTCTAAGGAAGGCCTGAAATTCAGCAGCAGTGAATTGGGCCCCATTGTCTGAAACTAAGACATCTGGCAACCCATGTGTGGCAAAGAGTTTTCTCAGCACCTGGATGGTCCTAGCAGTAGTCATGTTAGGGACTGGAATTACTTCCAGCCATTTGGAGTGGCTGTCCACCACTATGAGAAAGAGCTGGCCCTGAAAGGGCCCAGCGTAATCTATGTGAATTCTAGACCAGGGAGTGTGCGTTTCCTCCCACCTGTGAACTGGAGCCTGTGGCATTTCAGGCCTAGATTGCTGGCATGTATAACAACCATGGACTTGTGCCTCAATGTCCTTGTCAAGGCCAGGCCACCAAAGGTAGCTTCTAGCTAAAGCTTTCATTCTGACAATGCCTGGATGGCCTTCATGTAATGATTGTAAGACCCTGTCTCTTAGGGAAGTGGGAATTATGACTCTATTTCCCCATAAAATGCACCCTTTGTGGGCAGAAAGCTCATGTCTTCTGACAAAATAATTCTGAAATTCAGAACCTGGGCTTTTATCCAACCACCCCGTGTATACCCATGAAAGTACTCTACTAAGTGTTCTATCTGTAGCTGTTTCAGCAGCAATGTTCCCAGCATGAAGGGGAAATTCAGGCAGGTCCTGTATGGACAGAATGTTGGCAGCAGGGGCTGGATCTGGTTCCATTAGTGGCAGTGGTAGTCTGCTGAGGCCATCAGCATGGTCCATTTCTTTGCCCGGTTTGTGAATCAATTTAAAATTGTGTGCAGAAAGAAAAATAGACCATCTCAACATTCTTGGGGACAGTATGTGGGGGGTTTGAAAAGTCCCAACAGTGGCTTGTGGTCTATAAAGACCATGAAGTCCCTACCATATAAATAGTCATGGAATTTTTTAATTCCAGCAACAATGGCTAGGGCCTCTTTGTCAATCTGAGCATAGTTGCACTCAGCAGAGGACAACATCCTTGAGTAGAATGCTATAGGAACTTGTGTTCCATTCTTTTCTAAGTGACTTAAAACTGCCCCCACCCCATAGGGAGATGCATCACATGCAAGACATACTGGTTTAGACACTTTGTAATGGGTTACAGTGGACTTTTCTGACAATGGTGCTTTTAAGTCCTGGAAACTTTTTTCATGTAAATTAATCCATTAACATGGAGCTTTCTTATCTAAAAGCCTGTGCAAAGGTTCTGCTAATGCTGCCTTATGAGGTAGAAAGGTGTGATAGAAGTTAAGGAGACCCAAGATTGCTTGTAGCTCACCTTTGGATTTGGGCCTAGGAGCCATTTTAATGGCCTTCACTTTAGATTCAGCAGGGTGAATGCCGTTAGCATCAATTCTGAATCCCAAGAATTCTGTTGAAGGAACCCCAATACTACACTTGCTCTTTTTTAATTCGAGACCTGCTTCACGATACCTCTGTAAAACAGCTCTGAGCCTGCTGGCTAACACTTCTGGGGATTTTTCAGCAATAAGAACATCATCAAAATAAGGGCAGACGCCCTGAATGCCCTTAAGTGTGCGTTCCATTATTCCCTGGAAAATGCCTGGGGCAACACTGACTCCAAACTGTAAGTGTTTAACTTTGAAAGCCCCCCTGTGAGTCAGGATCATCTGAGCCGCAGCTGTGGCCTCATCAACCGGCAATTGCTGATAGGCCTGTGCTAAATCAAGTTTAGCAAAAATAGTACCCCCTTGCAAGGAGGCTAAAATGTGGTTGACCACTGGAACTGGGTACGCATGTTGTTTGAGGGCTTTATTTAGAGTGCATTTATAATCAGCACAAATGCGAATTTCCCCGTTGGCTTTAAGTGGGGTGACTATAGGAGTTTCCCACTTCCCCCCCCATCAACTGGCTGTAAAACGCCCTGTTCTACAAGATTGTCAAGTTCAGAATCAATTTTATGTTTTAAGGCAAAGGGGACACTTCGAGGCTTAACCCTAATTGGAACTACGTTGGGGTCTAGCTTGAATGAGATAGGCGGGCCTGTGTATGTTCCTAGGGCAGAATCAAAAACATCAGTATAGTCCTCACATACTGATGAGAGGTTTGCAGTTTGTGTCCGGTTGAAACCAGTAATCTGAATACCTAAGGCATCAAACCAATCGAGTCCAATGAGACTCGTTCTCTAGCCCCCTACTACTATGACATCCAGATGCCCATAAAACCCCTTAAAGTTTACATTCAAGGCGGCTTCTACCTTAACTTTAATTTGAGCATTTTGAAAGTCAGTTAGAATTATGTCTGAGGGCCTCAGTTTGGCCTAATTGTTACTGCGCCTACACACAAAATCAAAAGTGTCTTGAGAAATAATGGAGACTGCAGAGCCAGAGTCCAATTCCATTTTACAAGGAACTCCTTGTAGCTCTACCAGGAGTCTGAGTTTAGGTTTGAGGGGGCATCGGGCCCCAGTGCGGCACACGCCTCTACGGTTTCTGAAAAACCCCACACTAAACGGACCCTGGCCCCAGTACCTCTCCTAGTCAGTTCTTCCAACTGGTGTTTGGGTGGCTGGTCCCTCTGACGGACTCTGCAAACCACTGCAATGTGGCCTGTCTGGCCGCAGGCTCTGCATGTGGCTGACCAGAATTTGCAATCGGCACGAAAATGGCTGCCACCGCACCCTTTACATCTAGGTAAGAGAACTGCCTTGTAAGTGTTCTCTTGCTGCTGGCTGTTGCGGTGTTGTGCATTGGGCTGCTTTTGAAGTTTGTTGATTTCTGGTTCTTCCTCCTCGGAGGACTCTTCGGGGTGTTTGGCATCCTCGTAGTGGACCGTTTCTACATGCTTTGTCATTTTGGCGGGCTAGACTGCTTGAACTGCACCCCCGGCTGCTTCGTCAGCCAAAACTTCGTCTTGTGCTTCTGAAAACATTACTTTCGGTCTGGCAAAGAGTCTTTGTTGAAGCATTCGGTTCCTTAGGCTGCAAATGAGCCAATCTTGTAGTCTCTCTTCTAAGTTCGAAAATTTGCAAAGGCGTATGGCCTGCCTCAGGCCTGCGATGAATTCTGAAGCTGATTCACCGGTTTGCTGCACTCTCTGGTCAAACTTGAAATGCCAGGCCATTTCAGACATCTTGGGCTGGAAATGTTTGGTTAACTTCTTCCTGAGGTCCATGTAAGAGACTGATTCTATTGGTGTCAGAGCGAAGAGGTTCTTGGCCAAATCAAAGGTTTCTGGGCTGCAGAGGCAGAGTAGCGTTGTGGCCTTGAGGCCTTCTTCCGCGATTTGGTTTGCCCGGAAGTAGTTTTCTACCTGAGACAAATAAGATGGCCATTCTTCTGGATGCCTCACATCAAATTCTTGAAGTCTTCTGACTTTCAGCATTCTGTTTCTTGCTGGTTCCTGCAATTTCTTCCAATCCTGCTTCCAGGCTCAGGGAATGAGTCCGCTGAGCACGAGGTCGCTAGCGTAGCTTGCTAGCCGACCTTGAGGGAGGGGGGGAAATGCCTTTTCCCTCCAGCATGCACTGCCTTCCCCTCTGAGACTCTTTTTCAGGGAAGCAGGATCCCACCTTCGTCACCAGTGTTATGTAGCGGGTTCTTTGGTGCAGGAATGAAGAGGCAAATGAGTACAGGAAAACTCATGGTTTATTGCTTGCAAGATCTTAACTGAGAATTGGGCTGTAACCAGCCACAATATATAGTCTAGCCCCTAGGCGGCAGCCAATAAGTTTGAAGCAACCATTGCTGCCTAGGGACAGCCAATAGCAGCACTGGAAACTTGTAGTCTAGGTTGCTGAAGAACCGTTTTCTTCTCCAGCAACCCACATGGTATTACCATTGAGCCCAATACATAACACTGACCACAAAACCTTGTCTGCACACTAATCATCCAAGGTGGGCTGCTGCCTTAGAAACACTGGAGAAAATACTCCACCCTCAGTGCTGATCGTGATTCAGCTTAGTGGGGATGATGTCATCTTGTCCTTCACCTCAGACAACAAAGTGCCTTGTGTTGGCCCTGATTGTAAATAGTGCTTTGTAAAGAAATGTTGATATTGTTTTTCCTTTTGAAATTAAGTATGTGGTACTAAAGAGGTTTTCAATATAGGTATAAAAAAGAAACATGGTGTAATAGAGAAGAATTTTTGTATTTATTTTTCAAATTTATTATCAAATAATAATTCACATGTATTATATATTTATATAATAAACACATTCCATTTCCCTTCCTATCTTCTTTTACATTCTTTTTCATACTCCTTTTCTGAAAAATAAAGGCATTTTTCCACATGCTGTGCCAAATAGGGTAGTAACACTAAATTAAATGACTAAGAAGATATTTGGTGCTAAAAGCTCTATGATAGAAATAATGACAGGAACTGCCATGTTGTTTTACTCCCCACAAACCTGTACTTTACAAAATGTACAGTTAAGTAAGGCATTCACTGAACTAGTAATGAAGTGCAGCCAAAATAGAGATAATTATTTTAATTAATGGTAATGATTTTAACGGTTGAACATTTAAACTAATTAATTATGATTGATTGCTTATTCTTAATCAAGAATATGATTCAAAATTCTAATTGAAAAACTAAGAGTGGTGAGTACTAAACTGATTGTGATATATTCCTGTTCAGAGAATTGATATTTCTTTAATATATTTTAAAATAAAATTTCTTGATAGTGTTAGACAGCATATATAAGTACTTTCATCTCTATTTATTGGACATTAATAAGTGTTGGAACTCCATAATTTGCTGCAAGATTATTTAACCTTGCTTCACCCCTTGCTAATTTATTCTGAAGGAGATTGTGAAATGGCCAAGATTGGGAAAAGCTATCATAGTACATCTTAACAACACCACAAGAACATTTTCTCCAGCTCCATAAAATAAAGTTATATGTGCACACATACATGCACAGAGAGTATATTAATTATCATACAATCCATTTTGGTGTGAATCACTATAAAGAGCGATCAAAATATTTGCACAAAAAACTCACAACTTGCTTAGCAATAACTTAGAAAACAAAACAGTGAAGATGAATAAAAAATGCAATATTTATTTGACATTGTTGTTGTTGTTGTTAGCTGCGAAGTCGTGTCCGACCCATCGCGACCCCATGGACAACGTTCCTCCAGGCCTTCCTGTCCTCTACCATCTTCTGGAGTCCATTTAGGCTCACTTCTACTGCTTCAGTGACTCCATCCAGCCACCTCATTCTCCGTTGTCTCCTTCTTCTATTGCCCTCAATATAATTGAGATTATATTTCTTAAAACATAGTCAGAACTTCTGGGTAAATATGGGATAGGTGAAGTGTGATTGTTAAACCCAGTATGTTTGTATGCATGTATGTGTGTGGATAGATAGATAGATAGATAGATAGATAGATAGATAGATAGATAGATAGATATAAATAAATGATGTAGACCAGCTATGTCAAACTCGCAATGTCACGTGACATCGCACAACGAATCAAAGCTTTTTCGTCATTGCTGGCAATGGGGTGGGCATGGCTTCCCAATGATGCATCCGGTCCACTGGTCGGCAGTTTGACACCCCTGATGTAGACATATAAATTATATAGATACAGATATACACAGCATTCAGAAAGTTTTCAGATCCTCTTCACTTTTGTCAATTTTGTTATGCTGTGGCCTGATTCTACAGTTTTTAAAGTTCATTTAATAAATTTACAGACATTTCTAAAATTCTGTTTTCACTTTGTCATTATGGGGTACTGTGTGTAGATTAATGAGAAAAAAATGAATTTCAACAACTGTAGAATCAGGCTGCAGCGTAATAAAATTGACAAAAGTGAAGTGGGTTTGAATACTTTCTGAGTCCACTGTAGATATAGATACAGGTAATCCTTGACTTATGACCACAATTGAGTCCAACATTTCTGTCGCTAAGGGAAACATTTGTTAAGTGAATTTTATCTCATTCTACGAGCTTTCTTGCCACAGCTGTTAAGTGAATCACTGCAGTTGGTAATTTAGTGACACATTTGCTAAGTGAATCTGGGTTCCCCATTGATTTTGCTTGTCAGAAGGTCATAAAAGGGGCTCACATGACCCTGGGACACTGCAATTGTCATAACTATGAGTCAGTTGCCAAGTGTCTGAATTTTGATCATGTGACTGTGGGGATGCTACAAGTATGAAAAATGGTCATAAGTCACTTTTTTCAGGGCTGTTGTACGTTTGAACTGTTGTAAGTCGAGGTCTACTTGTATAGATAGAGACAGAGACAGAGATAGATAAATATGTTAAAGATATAGATATGTATGAATTGTGTTTGTACTTCACTGTAGTCAAAAAGACATTTGGGAATTCATATAAATCAACAAAAATATAATATTCACAGTAAATTATATATATTTAATATTCCGATTACAAACCCATTAGTGCAGTGACTTTCTGGAAGACAACAGATTTTCATCATGAATATTTACTATAGGAGCAAAACTCAGCTCCTGACACTTTTGCATCCAAATTAAGCATCAGTTCACTTTTGAAAGCATCAGACAAATAAACAAACTTCAGAAACTTTGTCATTGTAGCAGCTACATCATTAAAAACATTTAAACTGATGTGTTTTTAGTCCTGTTTTTTATAGCCAGGAAGATTAGATGAACAGGATACTACTTCCTTATTAAGTTGCAATATTTAAAAGCAATCAGATTTCAATGATGTAACCATCAGTCAATGTATCAAGAACTGGTATTCTTATCTGACTCCTTAAAAAATATTGAGTGTTTGAATATCTTCCAACTACCCTAAGAACGAGTAGAATAGAATGTTAGGGTCAAACTAATTCCTGTTAACAGAAAAATTGCCCCCCAATTATTACAGTAAAAATGAATTTTAAAAAATAATAATAAAAAGAGCAAAAAATAGAAAGTATAAATAGGAGAATTATATTGTGAATATGGATCTTTTTGAAAACCTGGGCTGCTGCTTAACTAAATCCAGCCTATGAACTCACTAATTAGAACTGATGTGCTTATTTAGTTTCCAATTCATCACAGGTGGGCCCACGTTAATGTGACGACAAAAGTAAATTACCAGTATTTGGCAATCTCATTTAATGTCATTCACATCATTAGTTCAAACTTCAAAATGCATTTTTTTTAAAAATCGTTCTTAGGTAATGCAACAGCTCCCATCTAGCAGACACTCTCATTGTTCATGGTGGCAAAATACCTTTCTATACAGTGCTATATAAAGCAATTGCCGCAAGAATAATTGCCGAACACCCCTTATATCATGTTGCCAGTTAAATGTGTCCTTAGGCAAACTGTTGTTGGAGAGACTAACACCCACTTTCCTCTGAGTAAGATCATTTGGGAGTGGCTGTTTAGATTGGCCTACCTTGTCCCTACTCCTTGAAGGAATATCTCATAAAAATTTCAGATCATTTAATTATAACCATCTTTTGCAATTACACTTCAGAGAGTTTCCTCCTGCCACTTTTCATTTGCTTCCAAACCCCCTTGTGGGATTTATTGAGCTTTCTTCAGAATCTGAAAGAATCTTGGTGCTTTGCTGATAATCTTACTAACATTATAGCCACACATTAAATCAAAAAATATAATGTAAAACTGAGAGTGTGCGAGGTGGGTACGTATGCAAATGCATATGTGCATGTCTCACATACACACACACACACACACACACACACACACAAATGAGAAAGATTAAGATTTATAAAAATGGTATAACTGAGCATAACTAACACCAGCTGTCTTGTAAGGCATTTGTTTAAGTTGGGGTTGGCATAGAAGTAATGTTCACAAAATTAAATTAAGGATTGTACAAAAGTGCACTTTTGCTGAAAGCTAATGCTGATGCAAAAATTAATTTGAAATCTACATCTTGTTCCACTTGTAGACCATAAAGGTCCAGGCAGGATTACATGTACTATATATATATATATATATATATATATATATATATATATATATATATATATATATATATATATATATATATATATATATATATATATATATATATATACCATGTTTCATATAAGGGACGCGGTGGCTCAGTGGGTTAGGATGCTGAGTTTGTCGATCAGAAGGTCGGCAGTTTGGCGGGTTGAATCCTGAGGGCCGCGTAACAGAGTGAGCACCTGTTACTCATCCCAGCTTCTGCCCACCTAGCAGTTCGAAAGCATGTAAAAATGCAAGTAGAAAAATAGGGACCACTACGGTGGGAAGGTAACAGCATTCAGTGCGCCTTTGGCGTCTAGTCATGCCAGCCACATGACCACAGAGACGTCCTCGGACAAGCGCTGGCTCTTTGGCTATGAAACGGAGATGAGCATCGGCCCCTAGAGTCGGAAACGACTAGCACGCATGTGCGGGGGAACCTTTACCTTTACCTATACCATGTTTCCCCGAAAATAAGACCCGGTCTTATATATTTTTTGGCTCCAAAAAGGCCTGTTAGGGCTTATTTTGGGGGAATGTCTCATTTTGGGGGGGTGCAGGTGCCCCACACGCCCCGCAGGCTGGGTGGTGCGCACCTCCCCTGACCTGTGCAGCTTCGAAGAGTGTCTGGCAGGTGGAGGGAAGCAGCAGCCCGGATCCAGCGGGCCAGTGTTGCCGTTGCAAGGTAAGGTGAGGCAGGTGGAGGGGGGTGGAGCTGCCACACATACCCAAGACCCACACACATCAGGGCCCACACAGCCAGGCCACTCCCCACTCAGCGATCTCCCCCCAGCCATAATATAGCCGTATAGAAACACCTTTCAGAGATTTTTCCTTACCTAAACAGAGAAACAGAATGCCCACTGACAGACTGCTATTGTTTTGGTTTCAGAATTAAGAAAGTATTTTATTAAAGAAGAAATATGTGTAGCAAGGCAAATATAGATGCTTTTTCTTTTACATATGACAATATTTGTGATTGAACTGCCATTCTTTAAGAATATTCTAATATTTGCATTGTGTTTCCCTGGCTTAATACAACATACTTTAACAAAATACCGGTTTCTCCAGATAAATCAGCATATTTTTCATGAGTTGTCCTTGTGCTTTATGTATAATAAGAGCAAAGCATGACTGTTTTGGTAATTGTGTTCTCTGAAGAGAGACTTCTTCTCCTTCTGATAAACTGAGCATAAGTCTTGGAATCACGATGAAGTCCTGTTTGAAAACACCAATGTTTATTTATTTATTTATTTATTTATTTATTTATTTATTTATTTATTTATTTATTTATTTATTCGGTTTATATACCGCCCTATTCCCAAAGGACTCAGGGTGGTTTACAAGGCAAAATTTAAAAACAATCCAATATAAAATTAAAATAAATTAAATTAAGTCTAGCCACAAAAATTAAATCACAATTTAAAAACATTAAACCCTCAGTCCAGACCAGATACCTCAAAGAGCCAGGTTTTTAGGTCCTGGCGAAATGAACGAAGGTCGGGGGCAGTCCGGAGTTCTGTTGGCAGTTGATTCCATAGGGCAGGCGCGCCCACAGAGAACGCCCTCCCCCTGTGGATCGTCCGTCGGCAATCCTTGACTGGCGGTACCCTGAGGAGGTCCTCCCTGTGGGAACGCACAGGACGATGGGAAATTGATGCTGGCAGCAGGTGCTCCCTTAGATAATCCAGGCCCATGCCATTTAGGGCTTTATAGGTCATCACCAGCACCTTGAATCTCACCCGGAGGGCAACTGGAAGCCAATGCAGCTCGCGGAGAAGAGGTGTTACATGGGAGTATCGGGAGACTCCCATCACAACTCGCGCGGCCACATTCTGCACCAGCTGAAGCCTCCAAGTGGTCCTCAGGGGCAGCCCCATGTAGAGAGCATTGCAGTAGTCTAGCCGGGAGGTCATGAGCGCATGGGTGACTGTGCGTAGGGCATCTCGGTCCAGATAGGGCCGTAACTGGTGCACCAGGTGAATCTGGGCAAAATCCCCCCTGGTCACGGCTCCTATATGATCTTCCAAACTGAGCCGTGAATCCAGGAGGACACCCAAGTTGCAGGCCCTATCAACGGGGGGTAACACCTCACCCCCCCATAGTTAACGATGGAAAAGATTGGTTAGTCTGAGATGCCGGTATGCACAGCCACTCAGTCTTGGCAGGATTGAGACGAAGCCTGTTTCTCCCCATCCAAACCCGGACCGTTTCCAGGCAATGGGACATCACGTCGAGGGCATCACTGGGTTGGTTCGGGGTGGAAAGAAAAAGCCCGAAACCACAAATGAGCTCACCCAGCGGCTTCATATAGATATTGAACAAGAGGGGAGAGAGGACCGACCCCTGAGGAACTCCACAAACGAGAGGCCTCGGGGCAGACCTCTGCCCTCCCATCAACACCGACTGTGAGTGGCCCAGGAGGTAGGAAGAGAACCACTGTAAAACAGTGCCCCCCACTCCCAACCCCCTGAGACGCCGCAGTAGGATACCATGGTCGATGGTATCAAAAGCCACTGAGAGGTCTAATAGGACTAGGACAGAGGAACAACCCCTGTCCCGAGCCCAGCAGAGATCATTCACCAGTGTAACCAATGCCGTCTCCGTGCTGTACCCAGTCCTGAAGCCCGATTGGTATGGGTCCAGATAATCAGTTTCCTCCAGGAACAGAGGGAGCTGAAGTGCCACCACGCTCTCAACCACCTTCGCAAGAAAGCGAATGTTGGAGACCGGATGATAGTTGTTCAAAATAGCTGGGTCCAGGGCAGGCTTCTTGAGGAGAAGCCTCACCACCGCCTCCTTCAAGGCGGCAGGGAAGGTACCCTTCCTCAAGGAGGCAGTTATTACTGCCTGGAACCAGCCTCGTGTCTCCTCCCGGGCTGCATATACCAGCCAGAAGGGGCACGGGTCCAATAAATACGTGGCAGAACTCAGTCTCCTCATGATCCTGTCCACCTCATCTGGGGTCACAGGATCGAATTCACTCCAGGTAACATTCTCTAGACTGCTCGATTCCTCTCCGTCAGTCTCTGCCCAGTCAGAATCCAAACCGGCTCGAATCTGAGCGATTTTGTCCGTCAGATGATAGCTAAACTCCTCAGCTCGCCCCTGCAAGGTCTCCTCCTTCACCTCCTGATTAAGGAGGGAGCGAGTCACCCTAAACAGGGCAGCCGGGCGCGATGAGGGCAGCGAAGTAATTAGACTTCGCAGTTCTAATTGCCGTGAGATAAGACCTTGTAAAGGTTCTTAACCGCAACCGGTCAGACTGAGACCGGCTGGATCTCCAACAGCTCTCTAGACCTCGTCTCCGACGCTTCATCTTCCGGAGCTCCACAGAAAACCATGGAGCCCACCGGGATCTGCGCCGGGTCATTATGTTTATGTTTGCTAAAATGAGATTCTTCTATGATCATCAATATTCCATTGCAAAGACTTGGAAGATCCAAGTTCCCTATCAAAATGATGGAAGATTCTACATTCAATTCCAGTTTATATGGTGGCAATTGAATTTAAGAATTATCTTGGAAAATGAGAAGCTTTAGCTTCCTTACTGACAGCATTGAAGAGACAATGTTCTTCTATCATTCCAGGGAAGCATCTAATACATGTGAAACTGACTTTTCTTGTAATTTCATTGAGATGAACCAAGATATAAGGACATGTTAAAACAAATTTGCAGTATTCAAGGTCTTTTCAATCTTACAATGAGCATTTTCATTCAGTTTGATGGATATCTTGAATATGCACCCTGCCATTGGTATCAATGTTACTGCCATAAGAGATAATGTGGTTTTTCCAGGGAATAGGAATACACAATAGTGAGGGCAGACTTTGGTCATGGCACTAAGATCAGCAAAAATGCAACATTGTGCAAGTGGTGAATTTTGCTGTGCTCTTTTTTTTGTTGAGATTTTGTTGAGGTGTTGTCACGTTGAGGAACTCTCACTGCTATTAATCTTAATTACATATTATCAAGTTGATCTTCTCTCTCCTCCATCTTTTTTTGTCTCCTCATGCTGTTTTTTTCCTTGTAAATCTGGAGATGTTTAGCCCTTCATTCCTTTGTTCCTTCATCTTTCCTCCTGCTTGCCACATTCTGATGATGTTTAGTGTCATCTCTTGACCATGACATCCCCATTCTCTTTCCATGTAATATAATTTATTTTAATTTATTGTTTACCACAATGTTGTACATTGCCATTCTCACCTCAAAACAGTTTAGAATCCCTGCCAGCTTCTCCACTGTAGGAAGCTATCAGACAGAATAAAAATAGGATCACATGATCTCCAGAGGGCTAGGACAGGATTTATCTACCTGGTGGCTGAAGGAGGAGCTGGTTTGCACTCAGGTTCAATGTAGGAAGCATGGCTAATGAATTTGACTGACAGCAAAGAGATCCAGTTTCTAGCCTACCTCCAGTCAAAGCAGCTCACTTTCTAACCTACCTCAAAGTGCTGCTTTAAAGAAATATAAGAGAAAGGAACTCTATGGGATAGAGATACATGTGTATGTTTGTGTGCCAGAGAAAGGGCAGATAAAGCAATAAATATATCCGTGCCTTTCTTCATGCACCTTAAAGTTGTTACTTCTTTATGGAACACATGATGAGTCAATTCCTTAGCACTGGGTGGGGGAGGGAGTGGGGATTGTGAGGCTGGGAAACTGATAAATGTTGAAAATGAAGATCATGTGACCACAATAGCAGCAGCCAGTAGCAGTAGCCAGTAGCACTGAAGCAACCACAATCTCTCCAGATTTTACTTCCTCACAAGTCAGGGGGTCCCAGATTTTGGACACATTCCGTAAATTAGCCTATTTGAGGAAGCTTAGTTCAAAAATTGTTGCCCCATGACGCACCATTTGTCCACGTAAGGGTCATGGTAATGAGATATTTAGTGGTATATAGTAAAACGACAAGAATATAAATGGATATAATGGCCAGCATGTATTATTTTTTTATCCTACAGAGTATTAATATGTCTTAAACATGCCTTGTTTTGTTCTGTCCAGAGTTGGATGCACTTATTAGACTCTTGGCACCCTTGGGCAATTCTACATTTTCTATCACTGTACTTAGGCTTGTATCTCTGAACATCGTTGCCAGGGAACAGGAAATATGTTTTCAATGAAACAAACACAATGAATTGGACAACCACACAAGCAGAAGGTGGAAGAAAGATTCCCACTACTACTAGCATTGACAGGCCACTGATTAGGGATTAAGTTTTCTCCAATACTGTCTTCACCCAACCACAGAATGTCGTTTTGAAGAATCATTTGCAGTAAATGAACGGAGAGGACCGATGAGGCCAGGAAATTGGTAGAAAATAATGGGGGGAAAGTGGGTAATCTGATGAGCATAATAACCTCTTCAAACCAGTGTCCTATTGCATTAGGTTTCCCATGAAATTATTTAAAACAGCAGGGAATCAAACATCCCTAGAGCATTAACCTCTAGCTTGTGCTTATTGAAGGGAATCAGGAGGATATTTATGAGCTTGTGCATCAAGAGAATCTGATGTCCCAGCCTATGTCAGATAGAGTCATGGGATTCTAGGATATTATCTCCCATTGATTGAGAACAGAATTCCAGTTGCTCCTTAACATAGCAGAGTCAAAAGCTCATCTCTCAGTTCAGTGCTTTAGGCAGGCTGCCAACTATTCCTCACTGCTTTGTTCTTTTTCCTGCTTGCTCATCTAAGGTTTTTCTTGCATGCTATCACATTCTGATAAAGGAGTGATTTAAATCCAAGCAGGTCGTAATGTCTCTGGTGTACCAGGACTATACTGCAAGTTGGACAGTGGGCTATGGCATTTTTGTAAGCAATTAAAACAAGATTGGTTCTGTAAAAATGTATTAAATATATATAAACAATGACAACAATAGCCTAGAAGTGACTTTTATTTTTACCCCACACTTTGCTTCTTCTTCATATTTCAAGAACATTATCTTGAGAAGACCTCATCATGATATTCAGAAAGCCTTGGATGATATTTTGCTATTCAAGGCAAAAAAAGGACCTAAAAATCCAACATGATGGTGTTTTTCTGTCACTATAATATTCTGTTTTACAGAGGTCTTTCTCAGGCTAGTAGAAAAAACAAACTATACAGAATGAATTGCAGTAATTGAAAAATAAGATGTCAAGGATGGGAATTACTGCTGTGGGGTACATCCTCTTTCTCAAAAATAGTTGGAACTGTCCACTCAGGAACAGCCAAAATCAGAGTCTCCCTAACCCTCATAAGTGAACAGTGGTATTGAATACTGCCAGCAGAAAGCAGGACAAGGCAGGCTGCACTAAATTCTGCCATAGAGTTTCCACAAAATAAACCAGTGGAGTTTCAGTCCCACAGCAAGGCCATAACCCAGACTGGAGGGGAAACTAGACAAGCATTTCACTTGCACATGAACCAAAAGAAAATAAAGAGACAGACTTTACAACCAGACAATCAGCAGCTTCAAATATTAAGGAAGATTTCAGCATAGAACAGTTATGCAGTAATTCACTTCTGTTCTTGTTCTATGAAATGCATGCATACCTCAAATGTCCTGATTAAACTTTTAGCAACCAATCTTATTGTTGTTGTTTTTAAAGTATATATGAAAGCTACAAAGGGAAGAACTCAAGTGCATTAGATAGTGGAGATAATCATTTTTAAAATGGGCTAAACACTTTGCATTCTTTTTATGGTTGAAAGAATTGCCCTTTATTACCAGGTTTAAAGGTTTTGATATTTACTGATAAGATGCTAAACAATCTTGAATTGGGATATCTGACAGATTGCCTTCTTGCTGCCTGAAGGCTATGATCAACATTAGAGACCCTCCAGATTGTGGCAGATGTTTCTGTTTTGGCACCCTCTACCTGAAAAACCATCTGTGTGACATAAAACATGCATGCAGCCTGAGAACATTTTTTTTAACCTACAATTTTGCATTTGAGAATATAAAGTTGTTTTACTTATTGACTTAATTTACTTTGTGTATTTTATTCTGATACAGCAATTTGTTACAAGCAATGTCTTTTTATATATAACTGGAGTGCCCAGTGTAAAAGAAAAAAAAGATACATTATTTAAATAAGTGAACTGTGAAGATAAAATTTGTTCTTTCAAGGGCATTCTAGTCAATTTTGCCTCATAAAAGGCTTTATTTTTGCATATTACTAGTAAGAGCATTTGAAAGGAAGAGAGCCAGGGTGGCCCTTCCCTAAGCTTTCATAAAAGATTTGTGCTTTAGTCTGGCAAGATTAATGTCGGGGCAAGGAACCAAGAAAAACACAAGGGGTTGCTTCAGAGTAATTTCTTTATTGTTGCTCACCTATAGACAGGAATCTTGCCAGACTAAAGAAAAACTCTGCATAATTATTAGATATACCTTGTGAAAGGATAGGGAGGGTTCACTCTGACTCTCTTACTGCATACCAAACATTTTACACCAAGTTGTCGCTTTGCTTCTAGGAAAAGACCCCCTCCTTCCTGTGACTTTGTACCACCCGGCCTATGCAAAGAAGGCATAATCCTTCAAGGATCACAGGTGATGTGATCTATCTCTGCATGCAAAGGGAAATACTGGAGAGTGTATCTTTCATCTTACAAAATGTTAAATAAGTAGTAATCCACTGTGATCCGCCTCTTCAATTTAGGTGGAGCTTCTGAGCATACAACACATATGTGCAGACTAATACCTGAAGCACAACAAAGTAAGTACTGTATACTCTGGGAATGGCCTAGTACAGGGGTGTCAAACTGCCGGTCTGCAGGCCAGACGCGTCATCCAGGAGCCACGCCCACCCCATTGCCGGCAATGGCAAAACTGTCTCGATACGTTGTGCGACGTTACATGATGTCACAAGTTTGACAGCTTTTTTTAATACTATTTTCACAGAGAATTCAATTGTTAAACTGAACATTAAATTGATAATGCCTGGATCTTCTTAGTTGTTGGAATCTTTTTACTAATTTTTGTTAATGCTTTTTCTAATGCTATATTGGTTTGGGTTCAGATCAGTCATGCCCCCACTGAAATCAGTTTCTCCTATTGATTATTGCAGTGGTACCTTAAAATGGGCCTGTCTGAATCAAAACCATTATCATAATTTCTGCTATTCATCATATATGTTCTGATTAATTTATTCCAGCTTCATAAAAGGGCAAGAGACACTGGAATATATCAATTTGCAATGGTCAATTGAATTTTATTATGGATGGGCTAAGATAGGTCTATATTTAAAATGTATATATATATAAAACCTATAAAATCACAGTGCTGTTGAAATGTAAATATAGGGAAGGAAGTGGGGAAGGAAAAAATATCATAATTTAGAACACAGAAATCAGAAAAATTGCATTTGATTTTCCTTTCACAGCCATCAAATGTAAGAGGCAATTTGAAAGTTCATGGTAACAAAATGAAAAAGAAATTGCCAAACAATTCTCTTGGGATAGAAAAAGATGCAATAATTCAAACAGTTCTCTTGGGATAGAAAAAGATGCAATAATTGAAAAAGTAAAAGAAGAAAAATTATACATTTTTGTCTGAACAGCTCTTAGCCTTTTACTCTGCATCAATAGACTCTTCTATCAAATAATAAGAACTATTATTTAAAAATCTTTTAGATGCATTAATAGAAAAGAGATGTGATCAGTATCTTACAGATAAAAGCTCATTTATTCTATATTTTTACACTTAAAATGTTCAATAAATGGAAACAAATGAAAGCAAACCAAATGAATAGGTGATACTCAACAGGAGTTTCCAAAACAAAATGTACATTTTGCTGGTAGTGGTTTTCTCCATTTGCAAAACTCATAACTCATCTTTTAGAACCCATTCATCCTTCACTGTACCTTTTCTTGTTTCATCTATAAATCCCTTAAGTATCCCATTTGCCCTGTATTCAAACATAACTGTTAATTTTTTCAGTTCCCAGTTCCACCACTGAAGATCATACAACTCATAAATAGCTTGGTTCTTAGGCTGCTTAGGCTACTCTCATTCACATGACTTAATAGCAACCAGCAATGTACTCCAGGGGGAGGGGTGAAGGCTTTTCAAAGCAAGCAAGTTGGCAGATGTGTTGTGATGCAAATCTTGTCTGTCACCCTAGCTTAACAGCCTCCTGCAAATGCCATTGACAGTAGCCATTTATTAATTATCCATCTCTGCTTCAAGGAGCCTTTACTATATGAAGCTAATATAACAACTTTTTTGGTTAACAGGCCAGGCAAAATGTTGACATTTTCTACTATGTGTTCCTCATTATCAATAATTCAATGAGAAAACATGTAGTTTATGTGTGCCAAATCTTCGGATGTATGTTACATTTCCAAATCAAAATCAAATTTGCAATACGCAAGTATTCTCTATGCACCCATAGACAATACAAAATGGTTATATAATATAACAATATAATAATCTGCCTCTGAAATTGCAATCCCTGTGCAGCTGAGTGATAATCTTACTAATTTTTTTTGTAGGAAATAGCCTTTTGAGGCACCAGCAGCATTAAGAGTCTGCAGTAGGTCCTATATATCATATCAATCACTCAGAAGTAGCTTTAGATCTTTAGGTTGACACATATCTACTTTTGTGCCACATCAACCTCTTGGATCTCTCCTGTGCCATTTTCCTTTACCTTCTCTTTAATGCTAAGAATATCATCTTCGATCCCTCTCTTCTTTGCCCACTTATTGCTCTTACTTTCGACAATCTCACAAGAATGTTTTCAACAGACCAGAAAATGCTTTTTTAAAAAATATATATGCCTTTTTAAGAGAGAGAAACAAAGGGATCTGTTAAATTCTTCACTTTTCAAGCACTTGAGTAAGATCTCAGCAAAATCAACCTTTACAACTTTCTTCACATTCCTGTTGAATGAGTTTATTTTAAGAGTTCACATTGAACGTATCTGAGAAACTTGTTGCCTCGCTGAAGATTTTGTGTTCCAGTTCATCTAGAAATACCTTGTTTGGCTGGTTGTGAACAGGTTATACGATGTTGAAATGCTTCCAGAAATACCCATTCTTTCGAAGCACATTGAAGCTTTTCCTTTACTCTCTCCCATTATTCATGCTAAAATTAAGAAAAGGCTTAAAGGACAAAGGACATATTTGCCATAGGCACTGTGCCAGGGACTACATTCAAAAAAGTAAATGAGGCCAAAAGAAAAAAGTGAATGAATAAACTCTAAAGCATACATATACATTTAATTTTATATGAATTAAATGAAATCAAATTATATTAACAAGGATTAATGTGATTTTGTCATATCAATTGCAGGTTTTTTTTTCCTCCTTTCATCACATTACCAATTACAATTTGTAACCAATATTTTTGCAGCTCTATGGGCTGGAGTCAAAGCTGCTAGGGCCAGATGCACCTTCACCACCTAGAAAAAGAGTAAAATGTGTTTATGGGTTAATAAATTGCTTGTTATTAAGTAATAGGCACATTGTCAATACTGTGAGTCACTAATGACCTGAGTCATCATGCAAAACAGAATTCAAAGACAGGATGATTTATAGGACAGTTCAATAGAGCCAAATTTATAAGTGGTAAGTCCCTAAATAGTAGTTTCTAACTGGGGTTTTAGGAAGAATTAGATCAGATGTCTCCAACTTTGGAGGGTACAATTCTGAAAACACTGTAGATTAAATGGTTACTAGGGCAAAGTCTGCCCATTTACACAAAAGGACAGCCATGGACAACATAATATATTACAAAGCACGATTTTAACAGATAGCTACAGAGCACCATCCCTTCCCCTCTCAGGGTCTAAATTCACCCCAAGTCACACTTCATCTCCATACCATTAAAAGTTCAGTCCCAGGGTTATGACAGGATGATATACCATAAATATTATCACTGTGCAAAGACAGAAAATATATAGATGTGGAGTATGAATGAATCAGTGTCAACTTCAATAATAGGCGCTATAGCATAAATACACCCCATTTCAAGCTTTAGGAAGGGTTGCATTTTCAAATTTGTGTTTGTTTGTGTGTGTGTTTGTGTGTGTGTTTGTGTATGCGCATGAATGTATGTGTGTGTGTATTATGCATTTGTGTATGATGATTGTGCATTTGTAAAAGAATACAAAATAAAATATAATTCTAATGAATATATCTGATAAATAATGATGATAGTGTCCATATTTCTTGGTTTAATTCTGAGTTTCTTGCAAAACCTTCTTGAGGTTTGACTGTAATGGATCATTACGTCCATAATGTGCTCAGTGTTGGGAGTGAATTTAGAACAGTTTTTAGGTTGCATACTGTTTTCTTCCAGATAATTTACTGGATTAAAATTAGCAGTGTGAAAAGCTGTAGAGAAATTTAAATGTCTGCCAAATCAAAGAAATAATCACATTTTTATGAATATTTAATATCATAGTCATGGCAAATAAGGCAAGTAATTAGTACTTACCATATATTTGCAAAGTATTATTTTATGTAAATGCTACATTCTACTAGTTTGATATAAATTATTCATTGTATTTCCCAACACTGACACAAACCAGTAAACATTTAAATCTATGTGTTATTCTTTTTTTGTCTTTGATGATATTGTGTAGACTTAATTTTGGAGAGAAGATGATTGAGTTTTTTTCAAAGAGGATAGAAACAAGAAGGTCATTTAAAGTCACCTACTGTATTGAAAATCACTGTAAAAAAGAAAGTTAAGATGCTAATGTACAAGACACATATTATTTCATATGTACTGATGAAGACCTATTAGCTATGCCTTAACCTCTAAAGAAAGCTCTGGAATTATTTGTAATTTCACCTGGAAAGGGTTGCTTATAAAAAGAATTCCTCTTAAAAGATCTGGAATCATGTTTCAGAAATATCCCTTCACACATGCTTCCAAATACTGACAATAAATAAATGATAATGAGACCAACTCAGAACCCATCAGAACCGGGAAGAACTTTTCCACTTCCTATCCTTCAAATCCTCTCAACTGAAGCCAACTTGAAGTTCCTTTAATTTCTGTCCATCTTCAATCCCTGAAAACACAGAGCTCACCTTCACCCAATCACTAAAAAAAATGAAAGTAGTTTTTAGTGCCATCTAAAGCCCCAAAAATCTTCTCACCTCTATGTACATGAAAAGGAAATAAAGTAGCTTGCTAGCCTTCCCCATGTCTTTGTTTAGATATTGCATCCATTTGTCTGCCATTTGCCAGGAAATATGCATATTACTAACAGTAAAACTTGTTAAAACCACCCAGCCATCTTCCCTCCACTGCATTCAATAGTTCCTTTGGGGAACAATTGATATTTATTTATTTATTTTAATCCCATTTATATCCCGCCCTTCTCCGAAGACTCAGGGCGGCTTACAATCTAAGCACAAATCAAATGTGCTTAGCAGTAGCCTTCATTCTATGTATATGCCTGCTTATTAGGGCTTTCGCCCTCCCCCCAAGCGGCATTATTACAAAGTCAGCTTATTGCCCCCAACAATCTGGCCCCCAACAATCTGGCCCTTATTTTGGGAAAAGGCACATTTCTCCATTGATTTAGTTGTGGTTCTGTGTTGTTCGGACAAATGGAAGACAGACATAATCAAAACAAGATTTGCAAATAGATACCAGGACAGGATGCTGAAGCTCTCAGGGATAGAGAGGGATATATTAATGCTTGACTTGAGTGAAAGAGTCAAAGAGAGTCACCAATGGGAAAATAGTCCATCCACATGTTCCTCAGAGTTTCATTGGTGAAATAAAGTAAACTAATTTAAGTAAAGTAAAATGAAACAGCTTTGATCTTGAACATCAATTGTAACAGAGCCAAATCAGGTCAGCCAAATCAGTATAGATTTAGTGCCAGTTTTGAACTACATTGTTTGAGCATGGGCTCAGGCTGGAGTTTAGCTCCTTGATAAATGTTGGTATTGTTGTAGATGAAGAAAATAATTCCTACTCACAATTAGCTATCCTAATAATACCTTGGATTCCAAAAGAAATTTAACCAAAACAAGCCAAGAGAATCCAGCAACTTATCTGAATCAGTGGCGTGTTTAAGTTAACCAGTATTGAACAAAATTGTATGTTTGTCCAATTCCTTATCTTCTTTTTCCAATATTATTTATTATCTTTTAGCTCTTGATTCAACTGTTTTTACTATTTGTTATGGGGAAAAATATCTTTAAAATTATAGAAAAATGCAGTCTGTCTGAAGGTTTCTGATATAAATATACTGTTAAGAGATAAGAGATAACTCAAGACATACAAAATTAGAAGAGAGCTCAAGATCGGAGCGTGTTTGGACAATGGGAAAGTTTGTTTTTTTAATCCCATTTATATCCCACCCTTCTCCGAAGACTCAGGGCGGCTTACAATCTAAAGCACAAATCAAATGTGCTTAGCAGTAGCCTTCATTCTATGTATATGCCTTCTTATTAGGGCTTTCGCCCCCCCCCCAAGCGGCATTATTACAAAGTCAGCTTAATTGCCCCCAACAATCTGGGTCCTCATTTTACCTACCTCGGAAGGATGGAAGGCTGAGTCAACCTTGAGCCTGGTGGGACTCGAACCTGCACTAATTGCAGGCAGCTGCTGTTTCTTAAGGAGGCATTAGCCCACTGCTCCACCAAGGCTCTAATTGCCACACTATTTGAATTTTCTGTAAACACTCTTTATGAGCATCAAATAAATGAAAGAAAATGATACAGTGAATACTTTAAGAAAAGGTACCATTTGAAGCAAACAACTCAGTGGAGAATGCATAATTATTCATATATTAATAATTGGCTGTGGTACCTTGCTTCTCTTATAGCCTTTGATAACTTTCTGGTTCACCACACTACTGATTTTTCTACTGGTTCTATGAAAGCATCCATATTGGAATGGAAGCTAAAAGCAATAAATAATGGAATTAGAAATGTTCTAATGATGAAATAAGACTTTAATAAATCTTTTTTACTTCTAGGCTGCACTACTACAAAATTCATATTCTGGATGTCTATCACAACTGCAGCTAAGGAAAA
The DNA here is from genome assembly GCF_947247035.1 of Vipera ursinii. Classification (NCBI taxonomy): domain Eukaryota; kingdom Metazoa; phylum Chordata; class Lepidosauria; order Squamata; family Viperidae; genus Vipera; species Vipera ursinii. Next base: position 177,577,603 of record NC_139516.1, read on the forward strand.
GTAGCATACCAAATTTTTAGTGAACACAATTTAAGGGGAAACATAAGGTTTCCCAAATGTTTATTTTTCACTGTAATATTTTAAGCCAAGATGTCTCTTCAGGTAGATTTATCCTGATCCGTGGGCTCCACCTGGTATTTCTCTAGCCATATAGAATTGCAGATGAATTTCCATTACCAGTTGCATTTTAATACTTTTAAAAAGAGTTTTCCAGGGTGCCAAACAAACTATTATACCAAGGTATGATGCCAAAGAGTGAAAGGGATGTACAGAGTAGTGTTGCAACATAGTCTTTGAAGTTTCTGTCTGTTGAAATATATATATACCTGGGATACACACATCTGTGTGTCTGTGTTCTGATTAAGTTATTCTACATATGAGACAATATTCATAGATCAAGTTAGCATTTTAATGGAAAGTGGGGTCCAGCCAAATTCTGCTTTAGAATTAATCCTGGAAATTATATTCAGATTGTCTGATTATTTGAGCCCTTGCTTATTCCTAAACAACATTTATGCTTTTGTTTTTGTTCCAAACAGCAATTGTAAATTAATAGCCTAATAGTCTAAGAAATTAATCAGCAAAGCTAGACATATTCTTGAAAGAAAGATTAGCTAAGGGAAGTTTATCTGTAAACTCAAAAAAGCAAATAAAGCTATTCTTTTTTTTAAAGAAAGATGCTCTGAGTTGAGTGGAAATGTCATGCACACTGACTGAACATTATTTTTGCAACTGCCATCTTGTCTCATAATTATACCAATATGTTCATAATCATCTAGTACTTTATCAGACAGGAGATAACAGGCATTCACGAGCATATTTGGTGTGAATCTTTTTTCCCCAAAAAAACACTTTAGACTCCCTTTGAGTTAACTAATCAGAAAAGTTTTTATTTTGTTTACAGATTTCCAAATATGGTTTATTTTAGTAATAGTAAGAATACTACTGATCTGGAGCATAAATCAGTCATTAGATCTGAGAAAGTTACTATGAACATAAAACTGAGTGATGAACATCAGAAAAGACTACTAGATGAGATAAAATATTTATCTAGTCTAAGATCAAGGAGCTTAGGTTGGCCAGCCAGAATACTTCTAAGATATTTATTGGTGTGCCTTGAAATCAACAGTTGCCTCTTAAAGTTCCTCTACCTAGTAACTGGCATTCTAAAAGCCACTATTCTTGAACCTAACATGGTTAAAAGATGCTGATGCATCCTATGAAAATCCATCTAATCCCTCTTTTAGGCCATCTAAATTAGGAAGTTACAAGACAGATTTTCACCTCACTTGTAGATGGATAGATGGATATAGGTTTCCATATTAAAGAATCATTAAATCAGGGGATTAGACCTCTCAGAAATTACCATGCAGCCCTTCATTAAATATGTCCAGTATTTCCAAGCCAAACCATTTCTTTCAATTTTCCAATGGTATGTCCTTTCTTATATTTTTCATCCTTTGGTTCTTGTCCTGTCCCTGAAGCAAAAGATAACAAGTCTGTCTTATCTTCTATGGGATCGCCCTTAAGATATGTGTAACTAGTATAAAATTTCCTCCAGTTTTTATCCCCAAGCTAAACACTTCCATTCTCACTGACTTACTCTTCAAAGTTGCAGAAGCAATCTGAAAGTAATCTGTGATTATATTCACTTCTGTTGATTTGAAATGAGTCAACAGTGCTGTGCCCTGGGCTACAGTAGCAATTGCAGCTATGCTTGTCAATTTTCCTAGACTCATTTTGTCCGGGCTACTGAAAGGCAACTGCAAAGCGATCAACTAGTTTTTCCTTATAGGGCCTAAATCCCATATATCAGGAGCTTCCTGATATGGAGAAACAGAGCCATAGAATTTTAATCTTGGTTTACCAGACTAATTGTTTGTTGCTTACTTGTTTTTGTTTTTCAACAGTAACTACATATGATCTAATGGTACTAGACCATACTTCTTCACTTTTATGTTGTTGACAAAAAAAACTATTTATGCTTTTCTACAGGCCTTCTGCACTTAACTTGTTCTTAATCATTTCTTTAACACTAACACTATCACAAAATGTCTACACATGTAAATCTGTACAAAGCTTATTACATATGTCTACACATGTAAATCTGTACAAAGCTTATTCCAATAATGTAAGTGGTATGCAAAACATGACATCATGCCACAGAGATAATCCTCCATGTTAGTAATTTTTAGATAGAATAAACCTATGATGTGAAGCATAATACTGTATGTAAAGGAAAAAATGACAAACTTAATCCTATGAGTTAAAGAAAACTGGGTAAGATTTAGTCTGCAGAAAGCAAACAGTAGTTTTTAGATATCTAAAGGATTGTCATATATATATAGACAGAATGAATTTGTCCTTTTACCTTGGAGGGAAGGACTAGATTGAATGGGCTTAAAATACAGGAAAATTTGTTGAGATTAATTATTAGGATAAATTTCCTAACAGTGAGAACTTGATTCAGTGAGTAGGTTGCCTGATGAAGTAGTATGTTCCCCTTTGCTAGAGACTTTTAATGGACTGAATGGCCATCTTCCAAAATTCTGCACCGAGCATGGGGTTGAACTAGACCAGGGGTGTCAAACTGCCGGTCCGTGGGCCAGTTTCATCATACCGAAGCCACAGCCACCCCATTGCCCGCAATGCAAAAAGAGTCATGATACATCACAACATGTCACGTGACATGGCCAGTTTGACACCCACAAACTAGACAATCAAACCTTCCAGCTCTATGATTCTGAGATGATTTTATAATATTATGATACTGAAATTATACCCTAGTCTATCCTTCTCATGCATTCTTTGAGGAATATATGATGTTTGGCTTTTCCCTACCCCTATCCAATTCCATCTCATTATTCCCTAAACTGATTATCATGTGAAATGATGAGTATCATCACAAAAAGATTAAAACTGATAGCATATTTGCCCATCACAATGGCTTTAAAGAATGCAATTGCCTCTTTTCACCCAGTAGAACCTACTTCATTGGTAAAAGTACTTTTGAACTGTACATCCTATATTCATATATTAGCGATATATTTCTTTTTCTCCAGGTTTGGCAGAAGATTTGGACACGGAGAGGTCTGCCTTTATCCACATACAATTTGGACTGCATAACCTGTTGGTAGGAGAAGGCAGCTGTCTGAAAAAAAAGAAGCAAGACAAATCAATCATTAAAATTGCAACAATCTCGGTGCAAGCAAATCAGCCATGCTTTCTATGACTGCCATAAGGCTTGCAGTGGCACAGCATAGTTCCAGAAGTAGGCAAAACGGGGTCAGAAAGAAGAGAAGAAATCACTTTATTTCCACTCTGATGCAGAAAGATATAAATACAAGCAAGAGGGGGTTAATCTGAAGCACTTTTCTAAAGCACTGAATCAGAGAACAAGACAAAAAACAAATCTGTGATCTGGAACTTCCTGAGCACCCACTCAGGGTGGATTAATGAGGACTACACGGCTGTGAAATTATGTGCCCTCTGAGTCAGGAAAATAGTCCTAGTGGTGCATGACCTTGAAATGAGGGGAAGCAAACTTCACCTGATCCACAATTACAAAGAGCCAGGAGGAGGGGGAGGAGGCCTGGGATGAACATATTAAGAGCTTAGAAAAATGTTCTAAATATGAAAGCAACCAAACACTTAACAATCCGTCAGCTTGTGGGAAAAAAACGAAAAGGCTTTACAAAGATATCAGCATCTGAACCAAAGCATTAAAAAGAAAGTCAGTCCCCTTTATTTACAAGATGTGGGTTTTGGTAGCTGTTGTCAGGGTCTTAGCAATGTTTGCCTCTGTTCAATTTTCTCCCTTCAATGAAAAATTGCTGTGAGATGATTTCCAGCCTTAGCTGCTTTACATGACAGTATTATCAAGGATTCATCAAGAGGCCATCTGTCGAATTTATGGGGGGAAAAACCACATACACACACAAACACACACACACACACACACAGCACCATCGCAGATGAAAAGGAAAGAACAAGACAGAGATTGGTGGTCCTGGGGAAAGATAGATGTGGCAGCATGCGCTTGCCTGTGAAAATCACAGCATTTAAATACTGTGAAATAAATTATTCTGCTTGAAAATTAGTGATGCTGTCCCAATTTATATTCTTTTACTCTAAGAACATAATCAAATACATTGCATTCTCATGACTATTTCATTCCTAATGAAAGACTGACATGGGGAACAAGATAGATCTTTGAATTTAATAAGCATTGCAAGTCACATTTTGGAAATAAACAACTTTTGAAAAATGGTACTTATAGAAAAAATGGCACTTTACTATTATGCAAGTTAATATGTATCAAACAGAGATATAGCCATTTGTTTAGATATATTGGATGAATTTTATTTAAATTATATATCAATTTAACATTTGTTATTTTAATATTGATTTATTCTTATTCTAGTGCATCTGGCATGAACAAATTTATGCCTCCCTTAAAGGTATATTTTTATCTTGCATATAAAACAACAAAACTTTCTTATCCTCAGTTCCTTATTCTACAATAATTTTCTACTTCTTACATTTTAGGAAAACAGTGAGTTTAAAACAAACTAGATACTGATTCACATGAACAATATAACTAAGCTGATGCTGGCTTGAATAAAACAAAATTCTCCATTGACTTCAGCATGCACTGACCAGCCAAAGTAACAGAAGAGGGTAGCTATTTTCTTATACCTTGTCATAATCTCTTCTGTTAAGGGAAGAAAAATGTGAGATAAAGTTTATATTTTGAAATAATCAATAGTACCAGTTAGGTTATTTATTCAAAGTCAGAAATTCACAGACAAACAGTCTCCAATACTTAGAATGGTATCCAATTACATTGCTGAATTTCATTGCCATTTAAAAAAAAAAATCAGCACTATTATTTTTCACCATATTTGTTGTGAAAAAAACACAAGCAAAGAAAAAAAAGATACTAAAAACAGAAAAGCTTAAAGTCAGAAAGAAAGTTAAATTCTGAATTTATCCACTGTGTGATAAACTTAAGACATCTATAAAGCTCATCCAGCTGTAAACAAATAAGGCCTAATCTAGGCTAGAGCAAACCATCTCGTTTTATCATCAGAAGTTGCCCCCAGAACATGGGAAGACTACAATTACAAAGACCTCATTAGGAACTAGGTAATTGAGACTTTTAATTCAGAATTACAGCCTGGGCATGAAACAAGATGATGATGATGATGATGATGATGATGATGATGATGATGATGATGATAATAATAATAATAATAATAATAATAACAACAACAACAACAACAACAACAACAACTGGTGAGATCATAAAATAGAGAAAGTCATAGAAAATGATGAAGTTAAACTGCTCTGGGACTTCAGAATTCAAACAGACAAGCACCTGTGGAATAACACCCCGGACTTAACAATTGTCAATAAGAAAGACAAAAAAATCTGGATAGTGGACATGGCAGTGCCTGGAGACAGCAGAATAGATGAGAAAGAACTGGAGAAGATAACAAAATACAAAGACCTACAAATAGAAATAGAAAGACTATGGCAAAGGCAAATAAGGGTAGTACCAATAGTAATAGGCACCTTGGGTGTAATCCCAAAACAACTGGAGCACTACTTGAACACCATTGGGATTGACAAATTTGCCATTAATCAATTACACAGATGGCCTTACTAGGAATTGCTTCCATCTTGCGACGATATCTGTAATACTATCAAACATCTACATCTGCCTATCCCAGGTCCTTGGTGAGGACTCGATAGGTAGACAAAAATGCCAAATCCAGTCTGAACATCTGGCTGACTGTGCAATGATAATAATAATAATAATAATAATAATAATAATAATAATAATAATAATAACAACAACAACAACAACAACAACAACAACTGGTGTGGTAGCTGATGAAGCACAACAGCATCTAGTTGAAAATCTTTTTCTACCCGAGCAGAAAGGAAACTGCCCCAATAGCAGAGGAACAAAAGATCGGCTCCTAATAGACAAAATGATCTTAGAAAACTGCAAGAAAAGGAAGACCAACCTGAACATGGCATGGATTGACAACAAAAAGGCATTTGACTCTCTGCCATATGACTGGATAATCAAGTGCCTAGAAATAACAGGAGTCAGTAGAAACATCAGAAAATTTGTGCAAAGACCGATGGCACAATGGAAGACACAGTTGCAGGTCAATGGTGAAAGACTGGGAGAAGTTAATATCAAGAGAGGAATATTTCAAGGAGATTCATTATCACCACTACTATTTGTTATTGCACTGTTTCCTCTGTCAACAATACTGAATAACTCAGGACATGGCTATCAAACATCAAAAACATCTGCCAGAGTATCCTACCTCCTTTACACGAATGATCTGAAGCTGTATGGAAAAACATCATCTGAAATAGAATCGCTGCTGAACTCTGTCCGTATATATAGCCAAGATATTGCAGTAGAGTTTGCTTTGGACAAATGTGCCACACTTACTCTCAAACAAGGAAAAATAATGCAAACTGAAGGAATCAAGATGCCCCACCAAAATAACATTAAGAGTCTGGATGAGGAAGATTACTACAAATACTTAGGCATCCTTCAAGCTGACAACATCGAGCACAATGAAGTCAAGAAAAAGATTAGAGGTGAATACATCAAGAGAGTGAAGAAGATCTTAAAGTCCAAACTCAATGGAGGAAATACCGTGAAGCAATCAACACCTTGGCAATTCCAATCATTAAATACACAGCTGGAATAGCGGACTGGACTCAAGCAGAACTTAAAGCAATGGATAGGAAGACCAGAAAAATAATGACCATGAAGCATGCCCTTCATACACACATTGACATTGACAGACTCTATCTACCAAGGCAAATAGGTGGACGTGGAATGCTGCAAGTACATCAGATGGTTGAAGAAGAAAAAATAGCTTTGGAAAAATATCTGAAGGACAATGATGAAGATGCACTGAAATTAGTATATCAGGAAGGCTTACTGACTACTGGAGTGACCAAACTGGCCTACAAGAAAGACCAAATGAAAAACAGAATAGAGGCATGGGAAGACAAAGCACTACATAGCCAGTACATTAAAAAAAAATAGCTGGGAAAGCAGATAATAACAAGACCTGGCAATGGCTAAGAGCAGGAACGTTGAAGAAAGAGACCGAGGGACTAATTCTGGCTGCACAAGACCAAGCCTTAAGGACAAATGCATACAAAGTCAAAATTGAGAAGACAGCAACAGACAGTAAGTACCGCCTATGCAAAGAAGCTGAAGAAACAGTGGACCACCTGGTAAGCTGCTGCAAGAAGATCGCACAGACTGACTACAAACAGCAGCATGACAAAGTAGCAACAATGGTGCATTGGAAGATCTGCAAGAAATATCATTTGCCTGTAAGCAAGAACTGGTGGGATCATAAAATAGAGAAAGTCATAGAAAATGATAAAGTTAAACTGCTCTGGGACTTCAGAATTCAAACACAAGCACCTGCAACATAACACCCCGGACTTAACAATTGTCAATAAGAAAGACAAAAAAATCTGGATAGTGGACATGGCAGTGCCTGGAGACAGCAGAATAGACAAGAAAGAACTGGAGAAGGCAACAAAATACAAAGATCTTCAAATAGAAATAGAAAGACTGTGGCAAAGGCAAGCAAGGGTAGTATCAATAGTAATAGGTGACTTGGGTGCAATCCCAAAACAACTGGAGCACCACTTGAACACCATTGGCATTGACAAATTCACCATTAGTCAATTGAAAAAGGCGGCCTTACTAGGAACTGCTTCCATCGTGTTACAATATCTATAATACCATCAAACATCCACATCTGCCTATCCCAGGTCCATGGTAAGGACTCGATAGGTAGACAAAAATGCCAAATCCAGTCTGAACATCTGGCTGACTGTGCGAATAATAATAATAATAATAATAATAATAATAATAATAATAATAATAATAATAATAATAATTACAACAACAACAGCAACAGCAACAATAATATTGAAAGGGACCTTGGAGGTCATCTAGTCCAACCCACTGTTCAGGCAGGAAACCCTATACCATTTCAGACAAATGGCTGTCTAGTATCTTCTTAAAAACTTCCAGTGTTGGAGCAAACTTTTCTTGTTGGTGCCCAATGGGGAGACTTAAATGAGGGAGTGACACAGGTGTCTGCACATGAGGAACTGAAGCTTTGGTCAAATAAAAGATGTTTATTATTTACTTCTTCATTTATTAAATTTGTATGCCACCCATCTCTCTACCATGCAACACTGGGAAGCTTACAATTCATGTTTAAGTTAGATGGCTGGTATGATTGGTTCAATTAGGTAAGAAAAATACCCTTCATTAAAATTTAATGTCGAGACAATTTTTGATACACCCATTTGTTGCAATAGTAACAATTTCAAAAGCCTAAAGTACGAATCTTTTTCCAATACTTTGGCTTTTACAAAAGTTGTAGCATTATATTTTCTAGGAGAAATAGAGCTATTTTTATTCTGTCTCTAAACTTTTATTGTGTGCATTAGAAACAATGCTGTGGGAGGAAGAGAAAACAAGGAACATGGAGAATGTAAATAAATCATAGTAAGACAAGATTGCAAAATGTCACTGTAAAGAAAAAAAAAGGCCAATGGCTCAGAGTTTGTTTAGCTGTTCCATACTTAAGATTAGTCAGAGCAGAGACATTGATCAGAATCTGGGAAGGAGAGACCTCTTGAAAACAGCCTGAATATTTAAGCGAATAAAAAGATGCTGACAAAACACGGAGCCTATGACAAAGAATACCAACTTGTGTTACACTTCCTAGATTTCAACACTTTCCAACAATATACTTTAGATTCCAGCATAAACTCTTAATTCAATGGATAGGAAGCTGGCTAGACACCAGCAAGTTTTTGTCTGCCTTGGAGTAATCCTTGCTAAATCGATTATTCAGAATAAGAACAATGGGACAGAGATTTTAGAGTTGTAATGATGGCTATTCCTCTACAAATACCTAAAACACTAACAAATTAAAAGTAATTATTGTGCTGCTGTGGGTGTTGCATGTGATATATGAGTGTGAATTGAGAGCAACGTTGTCGCCCAACAGAGATTGATTGATTGATTAATTGATTGATTGATTTAAATTTATATGCTGCCCATTTCCTATAAGACAATTCTGAGTGGCTTGTTGTTGTTAGCTGCGAAGTCGTGTCCGACCCATCGCGACCCTATGGACAATGTTCCTCCAGGCCTTCCTGTCCTCTACCATCTTCTGGAGTCCATTTAAGTTCATGCCTACTGCTTCAGTGACTCCATCCAGCCACCTCATTCTCTGTCATCCCCTTCTTCTATTGCCCTCAATCTTTCCCAGCATTAGGCTCTTCTCCAGTGAGTCCTTCCTTCTCATTAGGTGGCCAAAGTATTTGAGTTTTAGCTTCAGGATCTGGCCTTCTAAAGAGCAGTCAGGGTTGATCTCCTCTAGGACTGGCCGGATTGATTGCCTTGCAGTCCAAGGAACTCGTAGGAGTCTTCTCCAGCACCAGAGTTCAAAGGCCTCAATTCTTTTGCGCTCAGCCTTTCTTATGGTCCAACTTTCACTGCCATACATTGCAACTGGGAAGACCATAGCCTTGACTATACGCACTTTTGTTGACAGGGTGATGTCTCTGCTTTTTAGTGTGCTGTCTAGATTTGCCATGGCTTTCCTCCCCAGGAGCAAGCGTCTTTTAATTTCTTGGCTGCAGTCCCCATCTGCAGTGATCTTGGAGCCCAGGAAAATAAAATCTGTCACTACCTCCATTTCTTCCCCATCTATTTGCCAGGAATTGAGAGGGCCGGATGCCATGATCTTGGTTTTCTTAATGTTTAGTTTCAACCCAACTTTTGCACTCTCCTTCTTCACTCGCAACAAGAGACTCTTCAGTTCCTCTTCACTTTCTGCCATTAGAGTGGTATCATCTGCGTATCTTAGGTTGTTGATATTTCTTCCAGCAATCTTAATTCCATCTTTTGATTCATCTAGCCCTGCCTTTCTCATGATGTGCTCTGCATATAAGTTAAATAGGCAAGGCGACAGTATACAGCCTTGCCGGACTCCTTTCCCAATTTGGAACCAATCAGTGGTTCCGTGTCCAGTTCTCACTGTTGCTTCTTGGCCCGCATATAGGTTTCTCAAGAGACAAATAAGATGTTCTGGTACTCCCATCTCTTTAAGAACTTGCCACAGTTTGTTATGATCCACACAATCAAAGGCTTTAGCATAGTCAATGAAGCAGAAGTAGATGTTTTTCTGGAACTCTCTAGCTTTCTCCATGATCCAGCGTATGTTGGCTATTTGATCTCTAGTTCCTCTGCCTCTTCGAAATCCTGCCTGTACTTCTGGTAGTTCTCGATCCACATACTGCTGGAGTCTAGCTTGTAGGATTTTAAGCATAACTTTACTAGCATGAGAAATGAGTGCAATGGTGCGATAGTTTGAACATTCTTTGGCACTGCCTTTCTTTGGAATTGGAATGTAAACTGATCTTTTCCAATCCTGTGGCCACTGTTGAGTTTTCCAAATTTGCTGGCAAATTGAGTGTAGCACTTTTACTGCATCGTCTTTTAAGATTTTGAATAGCTCAGCTGGAATACTGTCACCTCCACTAGCTTTGTTGTTGCTCAGCTTTTCTAAGTTCACTTCACATTCTAGGATGTCTGGCTCGAGGTCAGTGACCACCTTATTGTGATTATAAGGGACATTAAGCTCATTCTTGTATAGTTCCTCTGTGTAATTTTTCCACCTCTTCTTAATATCTTCTGCCTCTGTTAGGTCCCTGCCATTTTGGTCCTTTATCATGCCCATTTTTGCATGAAACGTTCCCTTCACCTCTCCAATTTTCTTGAAAAGATGTCTGGTCCTCCCTATTCTATTGTTTTCTTCTATTTCTTTGCACTGTTCATTTAAGAAGGCATTCTTATCTCTTCTAGCTATTCTCTGGAATTCTGCATTCAATTGGGCGTATCTTTCTTTTTCTTCCTTGCCTTTCGCTTCCCTCCTTTCCTCAGCTATTTGCAAAGCTTCCTCAGACAGCCATTTTGCCTTCTTGCATTTCTTTTTCTTTGGGATGATTTTGGTTGCTACCTGTTGCACAATGTTGTGAACCTCTGTCCATAGTTCTTCAGGCACTCTGTCTATCAGATCTAATTCCTTAAATCTATTTGTCACCTCTACTGTATATTCAACAGAGATATGATTTAGTTCATACCTGACTGGCCTAGTGCTTTTCCCTACTTTCTTCAGTTTAAGCCTAAACTTTGCAATGAGAAGCTCATGGTCTGAGCCACAGTCAGCTCCTGGTCTTGTTTTTACTGACTGTATAGAGCTTCTCCATCTTTGGCTGCAGAGCATATAGTCAATCTGATTTCTGCGTTGACCATCTGGTGATGTCCATGTGTAGAGCCGTCTCTTGGGTTGTTGGAAAAGAGTGTTTGCTATGACCATTGTATTCTCTTGACAAAATTCTATCAGCCTGTGCCCTGCTTCATTTTGTACTCCAAGGCCAAACTTGCCTGTTATTCTGCTTATCTTTTGGCTTCCTACTTTAGCATTCCAATCCCCCATGATGATAAAAACATCATTTTTGGGTGTTAGTTCTATAAGGTGCTGTAGGGCTTCATAGAACTGGTCAATTTCATCCTCTTCATCATTGGCGGTTGGGGCACAGACTTGGACTACTGTGATATTGAATGGTTTGTCTTGGATTCGAACTGAGATCATTCTGTCATTTTGAGGATTGTATCCCAGTATTGCTTTTCCTACTCTTTTATTGACTATGAAGGCTACTCCATTTCTTCTGAGGGATTCTTGCCCGCAGTAGTATACCTGATGGTCATCTGAATTAAATTCACCCATTCCTGTCCATTTTAGTTCACTGATACCTAAGATGTCGATGTTCAGTCTTGTCATCTCTTGTTTGACCATGTCCAGCTTTCCTTGATTCATGGATCTTACATTCCAGGTTGCTATGGAGAAAAAATCTTTAAGCATCGGACTTTCCTTTCACCACCAGACACATCCACAGCTGAGCGTCACCACCAGACACATCCACAGCTGAGCGTCCTTTCGGCTTTGGCCCAGTCGCTTCATTCTTTCTGGCGCTACTAGTACTAGCCCTCTGCTCTTCCCCAGTAGCATATTGGACGCCTTCGGACCTGAGGGGCTCATCTTCCAGCGTCATATCTTTTTTCCTTTTGGTACTGTCCATGGGGTTTTCATGGCAAAGATACTGGAGTGGGTTGCCATGTCCTTCTCCAGTGGATCATGTTTTGTCAGAATTCTCTGCTATGACCTTTCCATCTTGGGTGGCCCTGCATGGCATAGCTCATAGCTTCATTGAATTATGCAAGCCCCTTCACCATGACAAGGCAGTAATCCAAGAAGGGGTCTGAGTGGCTTACAAAGGGTAAAAAGATAAAAATAAAACAAAATGTTAAAAACTACATAAAAACTAGAGCCAAGGAAATAGATGACAAGAGGGATAAGATCTTCATACCCTGATCAATACCTCCAGCAGTGAGCTCCCCCCTCGGGCTCCCAGGCCAATTGGCAAAATCAAGTTTTGATACTCTTCCAGAAGGTCAAAAGCAGTTCTTACCTCCAGTGGTGGCATATCTCACAGGGATGGGGCCACAATAGAAAACATTCTTCTCCTTGAGCCCACCCAACATAATTCCTTAGAAGATAGGGTCTACAGCTAAGGTCTCATGCCATCCCAAATCACCCTTCAACCCCTCCCATCAGTTCCAGTAGAGATCTGTCCTCCCTAATGTTCTTCCTTGGGGAGTGTTAGGCTAGATCTTCCATCTGCTGGTACCTTCTGGCATCCACTTCTGCCTTTGGATTTGACAAAGCTACAGATGGTGGTGAACTGCAGATATCCACTAAATGTTACAATTCCAGAACTTATTGTTATAATCAGCTGAAGGAACACAAAATAATTTTTGCTAGTAGATACTAACCTATATTTACCTGTTCTTCCCTTCCTCTCATGCTCCACATAGGAGGTAAATAAAACCCATTCTATTAGTTTTCCAAAATCAGGATACACATCTCTTTTCCTACCCCATCCAAGAAAGCAATGTGACTGATTGTTGATATCACTCAGCAAGTATGCTGTTGATAGCTAACTGTACAACTCGATTCTGGGCTACCAGATGTTATTGTCAAGCCTTATCCCACTGTGCAAAACTGTGTATGTCTGGATGAGAAAGAACAAATTCAATAGAAACTTGATTAGACTGTTTGGCTATGGGTATTTAGTCAGTATAAATAGAATGAATGAATGAATGAATGAATGAATGAATGAATGAATGAATGTCCAGAGATGGTCCATCTGTAATGTTTGATAGAGTTGCATTTTTCTTTTGGGAGTGGTAGGCAAATTGGAAATCTTTTTGGTCTTCTTCAACATAATTCCTGCTTGAATAATTAGCAGCTGCAGCCAGAAAAGCCTTTGCATAAAGTTATCTAGTGAACCAATTTTGCCCGTATCTGGACCAAGAGGTCACTCACACTTTGGCCACCTCGCATTTGGGCTATTCCAATGAATTCTACATGAGGTTACCCTTAAATACTATTTAAAAACTGCAGTTGGTTCAAAATGCAGCAGCATTGGCAGTTCTGGACATATCACAATATGTCCACATAACACCCTACTCCATGAGCTGCACTAGCTACCCATAGGCTTCTGAGTGAAATTCAAGGTGCTGATCATGACCTACCAAGCTTTTCATAGCATAATGCCTGATTACTTGAAAGACTGCTTGTCTTCCATAATTTCTGCCAATCCTGATTGTGCTAATGAATTTTAGTTTCAAGACAGAAATCATTGGTGACATTGGGGAAAGGTGTGTTATATATAAATAAACAAAATTGGTGCACCAGCTCTGCAATAGCTTAATGTATTTAGTTTACTTAATTCTCCTACCCGTTCATAAAATATGTAATACTGATCGTGCTTCTTCTGCTGTCATGTTCCAATTACAATGTTACTTGCAATTCTGAGTCTGATTTTTAAAAAAGTGCAGACACAAAGATTATTTACCCCATTCTGTAATAATTTTATTACTCTCTTTCTATTTCATACATCTGTTTTTATTCCATACATTTTTATACAGCAAGAGCTTTTCCAACAAACTACATAGGATTTGCAATGCCAGTAAAAGTATTTCTCATGAAGGAAGAAAGCAATAGAAAGGTAAAATTGTTAATATCTTCTTTTTTATATTTTGTTTTGTTTCTGTATTTTAATTTAGTTGAGAAAAAGTGACTTGGCACCCTTATAGAAGTAATGGAATGGAATACAATTACTGTAAGATACAAACAGAAAAGTGATTCAAACATAATAATCAGCAGAACAGACATCCGGTATAAAAGAATTTAATAGCAATAGTGCTACATTCTTCAAACAGTAAAAACAAATTGTCAGACAATTCAGTTCAGGTATTATTGATATAATTAAGTGGCATCGATAAGCAAATGCCTCATAGAAGAATTTATTTGCTACTATGTTTTTTAAATAACTCCTGCAATAATTATGGCTAATATTAAAAAGATGGTTGTCATCAGATATTCTGTTATGTCTCAATTGTTCGTTTTTACTGCAAACATTATGTCCTGGCAGATCTATTACTCTAACACAAGTAATGCTTTATGTGCTCATGTTCCATTTTGGGGAGTTTCCAGATGATAAATGAGCTTCTCATTCTTTATTTTCATTTTCAGACTGTAGTTGCTAGTTATTCGGAAATCAAATTTTCTAACACATTTTATTCAAATAAAAATATTTCTATATTATTTATGCATGAGTTGGAAAATCAGATAATGTTTTTCCTTGTATCACATCTTATCCAAAAATGAATATAAAATTTTACACACATAGGTATTGTAATGACTATTTTTCTGATGCATGTTAATAAAGGCTGCATGAACAACTAATCCATGTAGTTCTTTATAGTTAAAAAGCAGACAGAGGTAACGCTAAGACAGGACAATATTTTTCATCCATTCAGCTGTCTTCCAGGACCAATTTAATTTTGAACATATTTTTCTATATTCAACCATTTCCTAAATTTTGGAAATTCAATTGCTGAGTAATGGACAAAATTATTTAGACTGCAGTCATATGCTCAGACATTAGAATCTGTGTGTGATCCTATGACATTATTTAGAGCTTTAAGTAATTTAGAAATTTAAAGGACTGTCTTCAACCATGTAGATTAGCCTTTCATTATGATCAGCAAGCTTTCTTTGCTTACTTGCCCAGTGTAACGATCAAGTTGGTGGGTCCTTAAGATAAAGTCTACTTACAAGTCCCTATCTTTTTATTAGAAATGTTGTCAAATGTGCTGTGAATAAATACCTCTCATTGAAAAGTGCATCAGAATAGACCAATATGTATTTGAAAATCTCACAAATTTTACAGAACACAGAATAACAGAGTTGGAAGGAACCTTAGAGATCTTCTAGTCCAACCCCTTGTTCAAGCAGGAGATCCTATACTATTCCAGACAAATGGCTGTCTGAGTCTTTAAAACTTCCAGTGATGGAGCACTCACAACTTCTGAAAGCAAGTCATTCCACTGATTAATTTCTCAGGAAATGTCTCCTTAGTTCTAGGTTGGATTTCTCTTTGATAAGTTTCCACCTATTACTTCTTGTCTTGCCCTCAACTGCTTTGGAGAATAGGTTGTCCCCTTCCCTTTTTTTTTTTTTTTTGGAAGAAGACTGCAAGACTGCTGTCCTGTGACCCCTAATCCTTCGCTTCATTAGACTATTGCATTCATTACTGTTCTTTCAGAAAGTACTTATGGCACAGTGAAATCATTCACAACCAAAAGACACTAAAACTGACAAATGAAACAACAACATTACCCTATAAATAAATGGATTTTAGCTGTATTCAGAAGAACTATCAAGAAAACCCTTGAAGGATCATGTGAATTTCTTGTAGATAAAGACAAGATTAGTGCAGTCAGGAACTGGACAATCTAATTAAGTGTCTTAAATACACTAAATGAACTCCTTACTTAAAAACCTATAAATGCAAGTTTTCTATTTGTAAGAAATATTTAACATTAAAATTCCAGTTTCCTACGAAGTAATTAAAGAAAGTCTTACATCTTGATAAGCTACTAATCTGAAAGCTAATAATTTAACTGACAATGTATTTAAGTGAGGTACTCTTTATATCTGTTTTCTTCAGATAAGAAGAAGTAAGAAAAAAACCAAAATAACTATTCCCTAAATAAAACAACAGCAGATAAGATAGGACTGAATATAGTATTCAGACATTCCATAACTTGTACATTAGTCCAGGAGAAATGGCAGAATATCTTCTGGGTATATCTTTTGGGAATTGGATATGGATAGCCTAGAGAAAAGACTGGGGGTGACATGGTAGTAGTATTCCAATATTTGAGTGGATTTCCAGAGGGGGTCAACTTATTTTCCAAAGCACCAGAAGAAAGACAAGAAACAATGGATGGAAACTAATCAAGGGGACAAGCAATATGGAATGGAATGGAATGGAATGGAATGGAATGGAATGGAAAGGAAAGGAAAGGAAAGGAAAGGAAAGGAAAGGAAAGGAAAGGAAAGGAAAGGAAAGGAAAGGAAAGGAAAGGAAAGGAAAGGAAAGGAAAGGAAAGGAAAGGAAAGGAAAGGAAAGGAAGGGAAGGGAAGGGAAGAGAATAATGGAAGGAACTTTGGAGGTCTTCTAGTCCACGGGTCGGCAACCCGCGGCTCCGGAGCGGCATGCAGCTCTTTGAGCCGTCTCCTGCGGTTCCCAGCCGCCCGGTGCACGCGCACCTCTTCGAACAGGCAGTGGTGCGCGTGCACCTCTCCAAATGGAGAGTGGCACCGCCCGTTTGGAGAGGTGCGCGCGCACCTCCCTGAATGGGCGGAGGTGCGCGCGCACCTCCCCAAACCTTTGGAGAGGTGCATGCGTACCTCCGCGCGAAGGGGCAGCGGCGCCGCTCTTTGAGGAAGCTGCCGCGGCCCGTCTGCGAAGCTGCTGAAAGCGGCAGCTTTGCCGACAGGCCGCGGCAGCTTCCTCAAAGAGCAGCGCCCCTGCCCGTTCGCGCGGAGGTACGCACGCACCTCTCCAAAGGTTTGGGGAGGTGCGCGCGCACCTCCGGTCGTTCGGAGAGGTGCGCGTGCACCTCTCGGAATGGGCAGGGGTGCCGCTCTTTGAGGAAGCTGCCACGGCCCGTCTGCAAAGCTGCCGAAAGCGGCAACTTTGCAGACGGGCCATCACCATCGGGCAACCGGGAACCAGTTCCATCTCACTTTTAAAAAAATGGCAGCCGTGTGCGTCCGTGCATGCGCAAAATGTTTTTTGTGCATGCGCATGCATGGACACACGCACACGGCTCCCACTTTTTTTAATTTGTGATGGAACCGGTTCCCAGTGGCTCTTTTCCTTTTTTAGGTTGCCGACCCCTGTTCTAGTCCAACCGCTGCTCAGGCAGGAAACCTATACCATTTCAGACAAATGGTTGTCCAATCTGTTCTTAAAAACTTCCAGTGTTGGAGCATTCACACCTTCAGGAGGCAGGTTGTTCCACTGATTAACTGTTCTGTCAGGAAAGTTCTCCTTAGTTCTAGGTTGCTTCTCTCCTTGATTAGTTTTCCTTCTTGTCCTGCCTTCAGGTGCTTTGGAGAATAGCTTGACTCCCTCTTCTTTGTGGTCACCCCTGAAATATTGGAACACTGCTTTCATGTTATGCCTAGTCTTTTTCTTCATTAAATTAAGGAGAATTTATCAGTGAGAACAATTAACCAGTGGAACAGCTTGCCTTTAGAAGTTGTGGGTGCTTCATCCCTAGAGATTTTTAAGAAAAGACTGGACAGCCACTTGTCTGAAATGGTATAGGATCTCCTACTTGAGCAGGGGGTTGGACAAGAACAAGGCTTTTCAACCTTTTCATAGATTGTACCACTTTTAGGATATGGCAATATTCGAGTACCACCTAGCTAGGTGTCCAAAACTTGATGACCAAAAAAAAAACCTGTTCAAAGTTGCAATTGCACTGAAATGACTAATAACCATTTTTCACACTTATGACATTGCAGTATGCCCAAGGTCATGTGATTTATATTTGGATGCTTGGCAACTGATTTATGATGGTCACAGTGTCCCAGGGTCATGTGATCCCCTTTTGCAACCTTTTGACAAGCAAAGTCAATGGCAGAGCTGCTGGTGGCCAAGTGCTAAGGCGGGACTTCCCTCCCTCTCTCCTTCCCTGCCTCCCTCTTTCTCATGCCCACCTCCTTCTAAAGGAAGAATTTGAACCTTCCCCCCCCCCATTTTCTCTCTTCCATATATTCATCAAACAAGGAAAAGCCTCCAGAGACAGAAAACACAAGCAGCTGAGTGAACTAGCTTAAAAAGGCACATTCCCCTTTAAGAATTGGCTACTGGCTAGAAAAGAAAGTTAAGGAGTCCAGCAGGCACTTAAGGAAGAAAAAAAATGTAGTAAGTATTGGTTGCCGCTAAGGCAGCCTCCCCAAATGGCTCCATTCATAAGTAAAGGCAAAATCCATTCAGGAGAAAAATACTTCAAAATCCCTTGCAGCAAAACTTACAGCTAACAATAGCAGAGCAATAGAAGCTAACATCAGCCATCAGCCAAATATAAATTGCCAAACACCCCTTAAGAATACAAAGCCCACATTGCACGCAAATCCCAGAACTTCAAAGTCACAAAAGCACATAAGAATCCTTCCACTCTCCATCTCCCTCCCTCCCTCCATGTCTCACCTCCAGCTGATGCTGCCTTTTTTCATTGCTACCTTTCTTCATTCCTTGTGGAGGGCAACCCCTCCCCCCCTGCATTTCTTGCCTGTTTGTTGCTGCCAGCACAGGTGGCTGCCACAGAAGTTGTAGATCGGCTCATGGCCAGCCTGCTTGGCCTGCTTGATCTCCTCTCCCCCACTGCACCCTCCTCCTTCTTCTTTCTCTTCGGTGCAGCTAGAGCTGACTCCACCTCCTCCCAAGGTAGTTTCTTTTTTTCTCTCTCCCTATCCCGCCCAAACTGCCTCCATTTATAGCCTCTCCTGTTTCCGCCCCCCCTCCTCCTTTCTCATGTGGAGGGTAAGCCAGAAGTGAGCCTGGGGGCTTTGCCTCGCCCCAGCCACTCTGCAGCTCCGGAGGACTCTCTCACTGTAAGTCCTTGCCTGTGCTGGCTCTTTCCCTCCCCCACTACACTTGGCTAGGCAGGGCTGCGTACCACATGCCAAGTGTTAATGTACTACGAGTGGTACGTGTACCACCAGTTGAAAAGCCCTAGACTAGAAGACCATCAAGGTTCCTACCAGCTCTATTCTGATTGATTTCCCTTACTTTCCATTCTGCTAAGCCAAGAAGTAGCTTGGTCTAGAGGACAAGGCACCAGACTAGAAACCAAGAGACTATGAGTTCTAGTCCCATTTTAGGCATGTAAGCCTGTTTGATGACTTTGGGCCAGTTATCTTCTCTCATTTCATGACATCAGGCTCAAGTAACAAGCAGTTCAGGCAACTCATGTCACAAACAATGGATCAATACTCAATTGATCTGATAAAAATTAACCCCTGTGCTTGTGGGAAAACACTACGAAGAAAAAATGTTGCAGTTTGCTAAGCTGTATACTTGGATGGCAAATAGTAACAGAAGCAAGGGAGGAGCAGCAGCCAGTCCAGTCTGAGAGCAAACCCATGGGTAATTAGTAGCTCTGCTTATTTGAGACAGATGAACCAAAGGGGCAACTTACCCAAGGATACCCATCTCAAAAAACTACCTAGATCTGACACTGATTAATGGTCCAATAAATTATGCGGTGGATCTCATTCTATTCTTGCTTGCACCATATGTCCATAGAAAGGCATCAAGGAGGTTTGTTCTCACATTCTCCCTCCTAGCAAATGTGACTCAAAGCTCAATATGTTACTAACAGGAATTGCCAAGAAAGACCATTTGGAATAGTGAACAACCTGGCCATTAAATGGCAGCAATATTTTCCATAGGTACATTTTATTACAATAATCTTTGAACTATTCCACTACATGAACTTCAATATTACTAAAATATCTTTCCATCTGTGCAAGTACAGGTTCGGGAGAACAGGCTGGCAAGAGATGGCAGGCAGTGTTATTTTAAATAGCTGTTCAACTAAATAAATACTAAGCACATAGTTCAGCATTTCAAAAATTGTAAAATAAATCATCATCAAAAGCCTTATTTTATGAATCTATAAATCTCTGGAAAATAAACGTTTTCTTCATCTTGCTGTGTTTTAATAAGAATCCTCCCTTTTTACTCACTCAATTACAATATCACTATCAGTTCAAATTACAGGTCAGAGATATGGAGCTTAATGTATGTACAGCCAGTTCTCTCCTCCTAATAACCTGTCATTCCTGGGATTTGAATGTCAGAATGCAGCCTGCTGTGGTAATGCTCTGAGGCAGTGCTGTGATGAAAACTTTGGACAAATCATGAAGAACATTCCAGATCGAAATCATCAGAAGGTTACTGGGGAGAGCTTTTCATTCTGCTTTGACCCCTTGATCTGACAAGTGACACCTACAAAATGAACAGCCCTCCAACTTAAATTGTTTAACTGTAGCCTGATCAGTTTTATTATCTTGCTAATCCGGATATCAGCCGTTTCATCAGAATGGAAGATATGCATATCATGAATTATTTTGACACCAAGACCTTTTAATTTTTGCCAGCAATATTTCACCGCACCAATCAGAGCCTGCAGTCAGTGATGCTTCTCACCTCCTGAGATGTCAAGAGGACAGTGCACTCCTGACAGTACCAAATCATCGGGGAGCTGTAACGAGCTATTGCTGCAATTATTATTATCTCCTGTAGCCATGCATTTCATTACAGAGCAAGCAGGCAGAGACTTCTCTCATTCAGGCTCGTCTCATTGAGGAATCGCCGCTGTTTTATGTGCTGCAGGGCTCTGTGGTGTAATTTCTTTTCTCCTCAGCAGACAAGGATAGGTGAATTTCTAATAAAAACAAAACATTGGCGAGGTGCTGTAGGAAAGGAAAAATGATCACAATACACTACATTAAGCAGCGGTGAGACTGTTTAAATGGCCCACTTCTAGTTTATGAAAGCAGTGGTTAATCAGCAATATGGTGTGCTACAGAGAGAAATAAAACAGTTTATTTTTGAAATATATATTATTGCACATATTCCCCCATAACCTTTGGTTTAGCTTGTCTTCCATGTACTTTATACATGGAAGACAAGAAAAACCTCTGAATATTATAATATTCAAAATGTAAAGATAAAAAGAAATTAATGTTGATTAGACAAAAAAGCTGTGGAACAATGTGTTTATAGTGAGAAAGACTGTTTATATATATATGGTCCCTAGAGAGGCTTCCATTTCATAACCAGGCTTCCCAAGAGAGCTTCACTTGACTTAGAACCCCTTTTTCTGCCTTGCGTTTTCTCATTTCTTCAAATATCCTGAAGCCATCATATCATTCCATAATCTTTGTCTACTAGACGTTTCCCTTTCTAGTCCCAAGAAGCCAATCTAACCATAATATCTTAAAGATTAAATAAATGGCATTAATCAGAGAAAACCAAAACATCTACTGCATTCGATTTCCAATGGTAGAGTGAATATTGCATCCAACAGCATCCAAACTGTGCATGCTTCCAAAAATATTTATGAAAAAAGAACATTGCTATTTTAATTAGCAGTGAGGTAGAGAGGTACCGTGTTCGTTTTCACACAACATCCGAAAATTTCTTCTGTCAATTTTAAGCTTGCATGATTCTAATGTACAAGATCATAAGTAACAAGTACATATATTTTAATTGGTATGTATGTTCATAAAAGCTCCTCATATATGAAGCATAATAAGTATGTATGCATCTGTAACAATTGATAATACACATACATTTGTAATTTTCTATATGGAAGTAATACTGATGTAAAAACATCATGACTTGATAATTCCAAAGTAAAAGTCTATTTAACTACTCTAAACATTGATATTTAAAATGCTGACATCTGGATACTGTTCAATGGATAGTCAGAAACATAGTGGCTTTAATTTTTATCAATTAAAGATGTTAATATTGATGGAACTTGATAAAATACAATAACCTAAAAGAAAAGCAACTGTAAAAAATAGTATTGTATATGTTTATAACATAGCTATAACTAATTTCAGATTTTTTTATCTGTACTTGATCTTTGACCAGAAATCATAATTTTCTTCCATGCATTTCCAAACAAAAACTAGATAAGAAGTATGGATGCTCAAACAATATGGCTGTGTGTATGTCATTGAAAATAAATTTCTAACACAAGCACATGCAGTGCATCAGTTGTTTCAATTGATCAAACAGCTGGCTTTAGTTTACTGAGCTATTTGTATAGGATTGATCTACAGCAGACAGTGAAATAACTCTGCTTGCAGTATACACCTATTTGAAGTCAAGGTTGAAACTCCCACTGACTTTCATTGAGATGGATTGTATTCCAAATAATTGCACAAGATCATTTTTCTCTGCAGGAGGATTTTTTTTAACCAAATATTTCTCAATCACAAAAAGGTCTCTTCCTAAAGTATAGAATTGAAGTACATGAAGATTCTACATATATGCCTATGAAATAGCAGATTCAAGAAAAATCTTTCCCTGAGGTGAATATCAGTTAGGATGGAAGGATTATAGTATTTTCGACTCCCATATGAGTTTTCTTCCCCAAAATGGAATACTAGTCAAAAGACAGATATTAACATGGATGATGTTGTTAATACAAGGCAATATTACTTAATGTAAGTGGAGGAACCTATCATTATAGGTTCCTTTCTAAAATAGCCAGTTCTTAATGGCTTTTCTCAATGTCGGCAGGGTTGGTTTAATCCTAGACCAAGCAGTCTTTCAAGAGAACAGGCAACAACAGATGAGGCCTTCATGGTTGCTTCTAGGGAGGGAATTTCAGAGCTTCCAAGGCTTTTACACAAAAATCCACTCCTGGTTATCCTCCTCCCCCTTTATTTTTTTCATTTAACAGTTTGATTTAGAGGAGGGAAAGTCCTTTTGTGCTGTCACTGCTTGATAAGTAAAAGTCAGAAATCCATGGTACCACCCAATTCTTAGATATACCTTTTACATCAGGGGTGCCAAACTCGCAATGTCACATGACTTGTCTCAACATATCGTGACTTTTTTGCCATTGCCGGCAATGGGGTGGGTGCAGTTTCGCTATGATGCATCCAGCCTGTGGGCCAGCAGTTTGACACCCTTGTTTTACATTCATGTGAGTGTGATCACACCCACATATGTTCTATGTTGGCTGGAAGCAGCTTTGTCACAATTATAGACATAAGTCTTTCTCAGTACAACCTGGAATTATTGGAATTGACAATGGAATCTTTATAGGCAAAGCATATTGAGCTAGACCGCTTTCCCTTGATTGCCCCATGGAAGGTAAAGGGATTTTTTTACAGTTATTTTATTCTGGTGATATGACTAATTCAGTTTTCTTTATTAAAGCAACATGTTCTAGTATATTTTTTATATAGAATAACAGCTGATACTGTTTGAAAGTTTGGCACCAAAGAAATACGACCATATTTTGCAATCACCCCCCCACACACACACACACACATTCGCATAAAAATATTTTAATAAATACATTGCAGAAATTGTTTGTTAAATTTCAAATCATTTTATTTGGCAAAGACACACAACAGTATTTTTACTAGATTCTTTCATCAAAATTTTTATTTTTAAAATGCATGCCCTGCTTTTCCTAAATATAGTCCAAGGTGCTCACAACATAAATAATCCCCATACCATCCAGATCATAGCTCAAATTAAGAACCACAATTATGAAAAGATAATCTGTAATCAACCTAATGACAGAAACAAGGCAACATTATTCAGACTGTCATCATAAGAAGCTTTCTTTTTGCTCAGGGAATTCTACTGTATCATGTATGAGTCTAAATATAAATAATATTTGGAATCAGTTTCTCAGTAAATTTGATAACATACACCCCTGAACAATTCTGAAATATTTCAGTGCTAGTTCTTGACAAGCTGATATCTTCTAGTGTTACATTGCTCTCAAAACTGTAGAAATGATAGTAGATTTTAGGAGACACCCTTCTATTCTACCACCTCTTACAATGCTAGACAAGACAGTATCAACAGTAGAGACCTTTAAGTTTCTAGGTTCCATAATAGCTCAAGACATAAAATGGATACCTAACATCAAAAAATATCATCAAAAAAGCACAACAAAGAATGTTCTTCCTGCACCAACTCAAAAAGCTCAGACTATCCAAGGAGCTGCTGATACAATTATACAGAGGAATTATTGAGTCATTCATAACTGTCTGGTTTGGCAGACACAGACTTCAACGAATAATTAGAACTGCAGAAAAAACAATTGCTAACAGCCTGCTTTCAATTGAGAACCTGTATACTGCACAAACCAGAAAGAGAGCTGTGAAAATATCTAGAGACCCCTCACATCCTAGATATAAGTTGTTTCAACTTCTTCCCTCAAAATAATGCTATATGGCATTGCACACCAGGACAACTAGACACCAGGACAGTTTTTCCCCCATGCCATCACTCTGCTAAACAACTAATTCCCACAACACTATCAAACTACCTAGTAGGACTGTATTACTATTATTCTTCTCATCTTTTCTATTCCCTATTCCCTATCTCCTTATCTTCTTATGACTATAACTTCATTGCTTGTATCTTATGATTTATATTGTTTTATTTAGTATCCTAGTATAATTTATGTTGATTGCTATCACTAAGTGTTGTATTTTATGATTTATTATGAATGTATTGTTATGATTATGATCATGATTTATCAGTTGTTGCTTGTATGTGCACTGAGAGCTTATGCACTGGAGACAAATTCCTTGTGTGTCCAATCACACTTGGCCAATAAAGAATTCTATTGTTCTATTTCTCAGAATTATACTAGGGCTGTTTTAATGGGTAGAATCAGCTGGCAGCCTCAAGCAACCGGTTTGAGGAGTCATGAAATTGTGGTATTACTTATTGTGCTTAGTGTTTCATGCACACTCCTCTTCAGGAGATGAAAGAGTGATACTGAAGTAATTTGACTTGCTATGAATTATATGAACCTTTACTTGGGGAAAAAAGCAAGATCCCTGGTGGCGCAATGTTTAGAATGCAATATTGCAGGCTAAGTCAATCCTGACCAGGATTAAGGTTGACTCAGTCTTCCATCCTTCCAAAGTCAGTAAATTGAGGGCCCAGATTGTTGGAGGCAACTGCTGACAATGTAAAATGTTCAGAGAGTGCTATAAAGTACTTTGTGAAGTGTATAAATCTAAGTGCTATTTCTATTCTATCTATGCTAGCAAATATTTTTGTGACAATCCTGGTTCAAGAGTAATAAAACAAATCCATATTTTCTTACTTCACTTGTGGAAGAAATAACCATGGCTTCCTGTCTATTGTCACAATTTAGCTCCAGGAATCAAGACAATCAAGGGCATAGGAAATGACATTGAAGGACAGGAGGAAGGACTTTATCAAAGCAATGATCAGACAAATGGGCCATTCCAAGAAACTAGTTTGAATAAATGTCTCAGACAGGTCTCTCCCTAGTTCACTCTAAGTGAGGGAGGCGAAACATATTCCTATTTGCAAGGTTCTATTGTTATAGTTGTTACCAGTGCTTTTTTTGTAAAAGAAAAAGGTGCCGGAATGCACACATGTCATACAACCCGCCTTGCCTACCCTACATGGTTCCATCCAAAAAAGGTGCTGGAACTCCATTCTGAGCATTCTATGACAAAAAAGCCCTGGTTGTTACACTAAAAGTCATAATCATAATCATAATAGTAAAGTTGGAAGGGACCTTGGAGGTCATCTAGTCCAACCCCCTGCTCAGGCAGGAAACCCTATACCATTTCAGACAAATGGCTGTCCAGTCTCTTCTTAAAACCTTCCAGTGTTGGAGCATTCACAGCTTCTGGAGGCAGGTTGTTCCACTGATTAATTGTTCTAACTGTGAGGAAGTTTCTCCTTAGTTCTAGGTTGCTTCTCTCCTTGATTAGTTTCCATCCGTTGCTTCTTGTCCTGCCTTCGGGTGCTTTGGAGAATAGCTTGACTCCCTCTTCTTTGTGGCAGCCCCTGAGATATTGGAACACTGCTATCATGTCACCCCTCGTCCTTCTCTTCAAGTGATTGTGACTTATATGGCATTAGTTTCTTAGTATGGTTTTCTTGATAGGAATCACACAATCTCTCTTCATGCAAGGCCAGGACTCATCTAAGATTGGCATTGTCCATTTCTATTTGTGTGGTTCAAGGAGCTTCCAATTGCTGAAACATTTAATTACTAGCTTAGTTTTAGATCTGAGGAAATGCTACAAGAACAGTTGTGCAACCTTGCTTGGGGAGTTTCATATTGACTGGCACTCCCATCTCAACCACTTCCCAGTCCCTGGGATTTCCCCCTTCCAGACTGAATTTATGCTATTGTGGTAGCTCTTGAATTGCAATATCAGCTATATACTTTAAAAAATGGATCTGCTAGTACCTCTATTCAACATCCTCTGAGCAAAAATATACAGATGCACCTGAGTATGGGAATGGGCAAGTCGAGCACTGATTAGCATGCTAATTTTCCCATTGTCCCACTGGATGGCCCTTCTTCATCCATCATAGAGTATCCGTGAGGATCCTTGCACTACAGCAGTAAAATGGACTAAAAGGTAAGAGAAATGAGACCAGGACTATGTGGAAGCCTTATTTGGCATTATCTATTCTCACACATAGCTTTAATACCCTCAAAACCTCTGAAGAGATCAGGCCTTTGAACAAGAAGCTAATTTTTTGTAAGCTGGAGTGAAGGTACAGGATATGGCAGGAAAGAAAATCTTCACAGGTCTAGCTTTATTTATTTATCAAATATATAATAGCCACACATCTGACCCAAGGCAACTCTGATCGGTGCACAAAGATAGATAAATGCAAGAATATAAAAATAGCAAATACAAATAGAAAAAAACATAACAATAAATATTCTTTAAAAGAAATCTGGAAATCCCATAGTTGGAGGAAATAAAAGTGGCCTCTCAACAAAGGAGCCATCTAAACATATCTCAGTTCCCTAGGTACTCCAGGCCTGGTCACATAATCAAGTCTTAAGAGTTTTTCAGAATATCAAAATCTAATTTCAGGGGGAAGAATATTCCATGAGGCAGGTGCCACAGCAGAGAAAGCACATCTCTTAGGATCCTCTAAATGAAAATCCTTAGCTGAAGGTAGCTACAGCATACTTCTCTGTGAGATCCGATGGGCGGGCTGATATAAGCTGAGAAAACCTGGTTAATAGCCCAGCCCACAGACAAAGCACAGTTCTTATTAATAGTCATATTGTACATATAGAAACTATAAAGAAGTCAGTATCACCAGTAGAATGTAGGCTGGAATTATACACTGCAATTGCCAAAATGCTACTTGTTTATTTATAGCTTACTATTGTGTGAACCTAACTGTCATAGTTTATATATTTTGGGTTATTTCTTAAGCAAACCATGGGTTGTGACAACGGGTAAAAGAGCTCTAGATATTAGATTAGCAAATTTGCCATAGGAATTAACTTGTAGGTTTTTGGACAGGGCCTAATAAATGGTTTTGTAATATGCTGCTGACTTTCAATTCTGTTTTCTTTCTTTTCATGCTAAAGTATGATGGTGCCTTCATATAGTGACAATTGAACATAAAGTGACAATTGAACATTCCTGAAACAAGCATTAATCATTTGGGGTACAATATGGTAGCAATTATAGCCCATGTACTTTAATGAATTTGATAAACCACTGCATTTTATGAATTTAATATGCCAGTTTGCTGCAAGAATCTAGTGAACATCAATGCTGATTCAATGGATGGGATCAAATTATTGTAATGCATTCCTCCTTGGCCATTGAAGATGATATGGAAACTTCTACTGTATGATAATTCAATTGCTTTGTCACTAATGGCTTTTGGATATCGTTTGCATATAATTGTCTTCACTGGCTGACAGTATATTTTTGTACCCAATTCAGAATGTTTGATTTGACCTTTAAAATTTGAGCCTGAATCTTAAGTATCTCAATATGCCAAATTTCCTGGGTCCCTTTATCACACTAAGATCTGCAAGTTCAAGATTTATTCCACATATAATCAGATAATAAACTATTTTTTTAAAAGGCTTAGCTGTGACAGGCATGGCCACGGAAGGTGGGGAGCAAAGAATGTATGTGACTCCATCATAATTCAAATGTATGAACTTACATGAGAGCTGTTTTTTTAAAAAAGTAATTTTATTATAAGGGATTTTACATAAGTTTAGAAACTTACAGAAACATAAAAGAAAAGATAGGAAGTAAAAGAAAAAATGAAAGATAACAAAAGAAAAAGAAAAAGAAAGATATCTAAAGAAATGGCTTCTTTGCAACAAACAAAACTGCCATCTTCACCTTCCCAGATTGTATTTTTATTTTATTTATTTTAATTCCATTTATACCCCGCCCTTCTCCAAAGACTCAGGGCGGCTTACAAGCTTAGCAGTAGCCTTCATTCTATGTATATGCCTGCTTATTAGGGCTTTCACACACACCCCAAGCAGCATTATTACAAAGTCAGCTTAATTGCCCCCAACAATCTGGGTCCTCATTTTACCTGCCTCGGAAGGATGGAAGGCTGAGTCAACCTTGAGCCTGGTGGGATGCGAACCTGCACTAATTGCAGGCAGCTGGTGTTACTTAAGGAGGCATCAGCCCACTGCTCCACCAAGGCTCTTGGTATATCATTGGTATATCATTGTACATCCAAGATTGTGATGCAAAACCACCAGAGCAGCATTTATGCATGACACCATCACTTGCCCTGTCATTTTGGTGTCATGATAATTTTTTACGGATACACTGGTGGTAAGATTGTTACCACCAATAATTTCAAAAAGCATGATTCTTAATCCAGGCCTTGGTAAAATGGCACAAGATATTTATAATAGTTTAACAGCATCTACATTTCTCCCAGATAGTCTTGTCCAAATCTATTAATACATTATCAAATAAGAAATGTGTTAACCTTTCAGATACCATGAGACCCTTCCTTAGTTTTATTACAAGAAACTAAACTGGCAAGCTTTCATGAAACACTGTTCATAAATGTCTTTATATCATTTCTAGAGCTATTATACAGCAAACATTCTTCTTTTCAAACAGGCGAACCTCTAGGAAATTTAAGCACTACCTATAGAGTTTTACTATCCAGGCAGTCCATAAAATGTAATGAATAATAGAATAAAAGAATAACAGATTTGGAAAGGACCTTGGAGGTCTTCGAGAGTCCTCAACCCGCTGGGCCACAGACTGCCACCGGGCTCTTTGGAACCGGACCACTGAAACGGTGGGCAAGCATATGAAGTTTCAAGATTTATGTTGTGCACAAAAAAACATTCCTTCCTGCTGCCACCAAAACCACCACCACCGGTCCATGGAACCAAAAATAATAAACCTTTATTGTCAAAGTACAACATGTGTACATTGAGATTAGCTGAGTCTCCCCCCCGTGCTCTCTCCCCCCAACACACAGTGACAACAAACCCTCCATCCCACCACACTATGTGAACCAACTACACCACACACCGGCCTCCCAAGTCAATTCTGCATAAGATTATGTCCCATTTAAAAGCCTAACAGCCCACGGATAAAAGCTGTTTTTCAGCCTGTTGGTACGGCTGGCTATATTCCTATATCTCCTACCGGATGGTAGGAGAGTAAAGAGATACCGTCCAGGGTGTGAGTCATCCCTGAGAATCTTCCTCACTCTTCCAAGGCAACGAGCCCTGGCGATGTCATCCAGTGGTGTCAGGGAACAGCCCACAAGGTTGGGGACCTCTGTTCTTGTCCAACCCCTTGCTCAAACATGAGACCTTATAACATTTCAGATAAGTGGTTGTACCAGTGATGGAGCACCCACAGCTTCTGAAGGCAAGCTGTTCCACTAATTTATTATTCTGTCAGGAAATTATTTCTAGATTGTTACTCCTTATTTCTAGACTGAAACAAATTCCTTCCTGATATTTTGCAGTTCATGCATCCCTGAGGCATGACAGCACTGTGTAAAGAGAGTCAGCAAATCAGCAAAACTAACAGAGTCTGAAACAAGCTTTGAACTTTTTGCCTAATATGAGATTTGCAATCCAGCATATCAGATAGCTAAAAATAGATGGCAAATTGAAATTAGATATGTTGTACTTTTCCTTTTAATACACGTAGACTCCAAGATCCAAGGTTTTCATTTGGGAACTGGAAGTCTCAGACAGGCACACTGTCAGGTTTGGTAACCACACTGAAAATGATTGTTGTTTTATTAATTTTTTACAATAACATTCTTTAGTGCTTAGTAAACAGCGTGTTGTCTGGGTTCAATGTTTAAAAAATAATCAGTAATATATAATTCTATAATTCCATAATCAATGTGTTAATCAGTGATAATTTCTTTGATCTTCTCTTCCTCCAATGATATTCTTCTTTTATCAACATTTAGCAAATATCATTCTTAAAATTCAATACATATAAAGTTAAATATAAACCTTTTTCTTGTATTTATACAAAAACAGTAACATCAGCACATAGCATCTTTTTATCAGTTTATATTTCAGTTGTATTTATACTAATCATCTTATTAAATCACTATATGTTCTATTTTCAAAATTCTTATTTAAACTTAATTTCCCTCTGTGTTCAAACCATTCTTATCATAGTTTTCTCAAAGTTAGTAATCTTTAAATATCCAAACTTTTCATTCATATATACCATCCCAATATTTTCACATTTCATATATTATAAAAATTACTATATTACTTGTATGTCTTATCTCTCCTACTATGAGACCCCTTTATATCCATAATTTATCTGTTCTTTTAACTATATTCAAACAAATGTTTAATCATATAGTACTTCCTCAGGTAGATTGCATCAGATCTCTCAAATCTAATTCTAGCCTTATTTTGCCAAGTAGTTTTCCAAATTAATATATTCAACTTGCCCAGGAGTTTTTCCTGTATTTTTGTGGATGCTGTTGGGAATAGAAAAAACAAGTTAGTTATTTTCTCTTTTTGGGTCACTGACCTCTGATTTATAATCTGTTATCTGGTCTGTTTGTTCATTCTTTGAAAAAGATCGGTTTGTGCTTCTTCTAATGAATATACTAAGTTTTCAATTAGAAAAAAATCCTGCAATAATATTTAATGCAATGTTCACATACAACCAAAGCTAAATGAAGATCACAATAAACTGCTACTATTTTTGCAGGATGTATTTTATAATTATCCCAAGACTACCAGTTACTAATATTTTAGCTCACATATTGATTAATAGGCAGATGGTCCCATTCAAAGTGCCCCATTTTCCTGAGAGTTATCAGTTGCTAACTCCTCTATTACAGGGTTTTTCAACCAGTGGTACAGGTACAGGTACCACTGGTGGTACATCAGCACCTGGCAGGTGGTAGACATACGATGGGTTGAAAAGCACTTTTTAAAAAGTGTAAAAAAAAGTGTAGAAGTGTAGCGTGGGGATGAGCTGAAGCAGCAGCAACGCAGCACTGGCCTGTGGGAGAGTCAGCTGGAGCTGCAGTGTTGCCAGGGCTCTGCTGAGTGCCCAGGATCCGCGCCAGGCTCCAGCTGACTGGTGCACAGCTCCAGCTGACTAGCACTTCCAGAAGCTGCACACAGCCTGGGGAAAGGAGTCAGTTGCATCTACAGTGAAGACAAAAGGAGGAGGAGGGGATAGACATGCCCGCTGGGTATTTACATTTGGCCCAGGGCCACCCTGGAGAAAGCAAGAGCCTGGCCCACCCCAGCCCATAATCAAAGGACAACCCCAATCCAGCGGGCCAGAAGGCAGTCCAGCCACCACGCCCCTCCATTTCCTTCTCCTTGCTTCCTGGGCACAGACACAGTTGCAGCTCCTCACCATAGCTGATGTAGGACTTGCAAGTACCTCCATCCTGCAAAGCAGCACTCCCCCAGCACTCCCACCCACTGCCATGCCGGCAGCCCTGACTAAAGGCCACACGCTCCAGCCTTGGCCTGCCAAGGAAGGGGGCGGTGGCTGAGACTACACCAGATCTGGAAAGCAGAGGGGCAGTGCCACATTTGCCAGCCTGGCAGCACCTGCTAAAAAGCATCCTGCTTTTCCCCTCCCCACAGCTAACTCATTTGGAGCCATCCTGATGCCGACAGGCCTGCTGGCGTTGATCCGCCAGCTTCGTCCTGCAAAGCACGGCTCACCCTGTGCTCTCGTCTGCTGCCATGCCAGCAGGCCCATCAGGATCAGGACGGCTCCAAAGGACATAGCTGCAGGGGGGGAAGCAGGAGGGTTTCCAGCAGGTGCCAACATGCCTGCAAACATGGCACTGCTTCTTTGCTTTCCAACCCCAAAATTGCAGACTAAAGTTGGGTAGCCTCTGAACACCCCTGGCAAGCTTCAGATCTGCTGTAGTCTCAGCCACCGCCTTCTTCCTTGGCAGTCCGAGGCTGGAGCGTGTGGCCTTTAGTCAGGGCTGACAGCATGGCACCAGACAGGGAAACACCAATGATGTCTGAGATTGGGAAAATAACATCTCTTTAGCGTGTTATCTATAGGCGCGCACACACACACACACACAAACATTTCAAGCTTGGACACTTGTATCCACATCTGAGCTAGCAAATGCCTGGGCTTGGGGAGAAGGCCCTCTCCTTCCTCTGTGGATAAAAGTCCCCAAACATGGAATGCGGTGTGTGTGCATGTGTGTGTGCACAAGCATGCACTTGGCTGCTAGCAGTTTGGGGAGGCAAGGAGTTTATGGGGCACCGAGTTGTCCCCACATTGAGTTAGTCAGTGCAACTTGTTCCGTTCTGACCTGGCTGTCTCAAGTCAGCTGTGTCCAGTGAGTGGGGTTGAGCAGACCACGCCCACCTGCTAGGCGACTGGTGGTAGTCAAATATTGCCATATCCTAAAAGTGGTACAATCTCTGAAAAGGTTGAAAAGCCCTGCTCTACAATTAAGTAGACAATTAAGTAGCAGGTACCATATAATAGATAACACAAGGAGCAAAATGCCTGGGAAAGGGCGGCCGCCGGGGCACTTGACTGCGTTGTACCCTTGCGACCTCTGACCCGGCGCAGATCCCGTTGGGCTGCATGGTTCTCTGCGGAGCTCTGGGAGATGAAGCGTCGGAGACGAGGTCTAGAGAGCGGTTGGAAATCCAGCCAATCCGAATCTGACCAATTGCAGTTACGAACCTTTATAAGGTCTTATCTTGCAGCGATAAGGATGGCGAAGTCTAACTACTTTGCTGCCCTTATCGCGTCCGCAGATAATCGCCCGGCCGCCCTGTTTAGGGTAACTCGCTCCCTCCTTAATCAGGAGGTGAGGGAGGATCCCTTGCAGGGACGAGCCGAGGAGTTTAGTCATCATCTGGTGGACAAAATCGCTCAGATCCGGACCGGTCTGGACTCTGACTGGGCAGAGTCTGATGTGGAGGAATCGGACGGTCTTGAGCATGTTACCTGGACTGAGTTCGACCCTGTTTCCCCTGACGATGTGGACAGGATCATGGGGAGGCTGAGCACCACCACCTGTTTGTTGGATCCGAGATGCCCTACGCACAGTCACTCATACGCTCGTGACCTCCTGTTTGGACTACTGCAACGCTCTCTACATGGGGCTGCCCTTGAGGACCACTCGGAGGCTTCAGCTGGTGCAGTATGCGGCCGCACGAGTTGTGATGGGGGTCTCCCGATACTCCCATGTAACACCTCTACTCCGCAAGCTGCATTGGCTTCCGGTTGCCCTCCGGGTGAAATTCAAGGTGCTGGTGATGACCTATAAAGCCCTACATGGCTTGGGTCCGGGATATCTGAGGGAACACCTGCTGCCGGCATCAATTTCCCTTCGTCCAGTGTGCTCCCACAGGGAGGGTCTTCTCAGGGTGCCGCCGGTAACAGATTGCCGGTGGACGACACCCAGGGATAGGGCCTTCTCAGTGGGGGCACCTGCCCTTTGGAACCAGCTGCCAGTGGAGCTGAGGACTGCCCCCGACCTCCGTTCATTCCGCCGGGACCTGAAGACCTGGCTCTTCGAGCTCTCTGGCCCAGGCTGAGGATTAATTTATTTTAATTGGGGTTTTACTTATACAGGGATAAATTTAATCTTTTTTAAACTTGGTTTTTTAACTTTTGTATTTTTGGTTTTTAATTACCCTGTAAACCGCCCTGAGTCCTCCGGGAAAGGGCGGTATATAAATGTAATAAAATAAATAAATAAATAAATAAATAAAATGATTCAGGACTGGGAAAGATAAACAAATTGTTCCCCCTGTGGTGAGCAAAGATCTTCCAATCTATAGAATCAAATGGACATTAAAAAGTCTTTGGCATGATAGGAAAAATTGCTAAATTATTTTAGTGTAGGCAAGTGTGGACCTTTCATTTCAGGTAAGGCCTGAACATCTTATAGGGCTCAATGTTATAGGGATTCATGTCCTCTCCTGTCCTGTCCTAGCCTGACCTGTCCTATCTTCTATTCTTTATTTAATTAAACATATTTCTGTGCCTCCCAAAACAAAAGTATTTTACAACATTCATAAAATATGCAGTTGGTCGTGAATGTTCTCATGCAATTAATTATATTAACCATTATATCATTCACAGATCTCTGCATTCTAATTCATTCTTTGGAATTAAGCATTATTTGTTTGTTTGTTTACAAATTTAGTTAAGATGGCAGACCACCTTAAATAAGAAAACTCTGGGCAATGTAGTAAAAATAAAATTAATAAAAACACAGTAAGAATAATAAATTCAAAACCTTGGTGAAACATCTAGATTTTTTCCCCAAAAACATAAATCAAATCACATCAATTATGGGCTTTACTAACATCCCAATCATAATGCCTGGTGGAAAAGCCAGGGTTTTTTAGGCTTTCTGGAAGGCCTGTAAAACTCAGGACTGTCCAAATCTCATGTGTGCACCATGCATGTGTGTCAGTACAATGCACAAACCTTTTAAATTTGGACAACAGAGGTCCTAGCTTGCATAGAATAGTAGGTTTATAATGTACACATAGCAATGTCAATGTACTTTTATTCTATCCTTGAAACGGGAGGAAAGTATGTCAATATAAAAAGCACTGCCCTCAGACCACACCTTTCCCATGCTTAGGCAACTAAATCCATGCTTATTGAAGTTATTAGGTCAATTTTCAGATGACTAAAACTTTTTTAAAAAAGTAATCCATAATTTCAAAAATTACAGGGTGTACAGGATGGCTAAAACGTGAACGTGGAGGGATTGGTGAAGAGCCCTTCTATATGTACTCCTGGTGGTCACTTACCTCACGGAGAGGTAGCTGGGCACTGTTTCCTCAGCTGCTGGACATGGATTAGGTGAACAAGGACAAGGATCTCAAGGGGGACTATGGACAGCAAGAGGAGAGGAAGCCTACAGGTTGCCGAAGACACTTTGTATCAGACTGTAATTGTGGAATAAGCAAGCCAGCTTTACAAAGCAGTAGAACTAGATCCCACCCTGACATACATTAGCACAACAGAGAAGCAATAAAAACAATTTTAGCTAGAAACACAGTTAAGATAAATCTCCTCCACCCTCCCCATCCTTTTTGAAAATACTACTGTTCTGAAAACTCATTTAATATTTTATGAAATTTATATGCTGCTGAACTTCTAGCAAACATTTAAAAGCAAGGAAACAAAAAAGAAAAAAAATAATGGTGACATAAATGACAAAACTGGATGCTAACAAATAAAAATATAATGCATTATTGTTATTGCTATTATTATTGCCTTATCATTTCAAGATTGGCTTTAGAGCCTAATTAGAAAAGCAGAAACTCAGATACAAAAATAGGACAGCTGCTGAGCTTATTCTCTCTGGCAGCCACAATACAAATAGTCATGGAGTTGCTGAGCCTAGCAGCTGGGCAGAAGAAATGTCCCATGGTAGAACTGCCAGCCAACTGGAGCCCAACAGATCATTGACCTCTGGAGGTCCATCTTCCATGTGCCGTGGATTGCCCAGATGGGCAATTCTGTTACAAGAAATGGGAAAACTTTACTTGCCTGCCACAACACCTTGGACTGCTTTCAGCCTACCTTAGCAGCAGATTTCCTGTGAGACAGAAGCTCCATTGGGAAGACATATCCTCAAGAAATAAGCAGAGCAAGGATATTGTGGGCAAGGATGCTGTGGGAATGAACCCAATGTGAGCAGACTTGGGGTAAAACTGGGCTTCGGTTTTGCTTGTGACAAACTGACCAAAGTGCATCAAAGCTGCCTGGTACCATCCTTCCTGTTAGCAGAGAACGCTACATGAGATATGGGTAGACAGGAGGCAAGTAACCTAGTTCACCCCTTTGCTAGCTTATTACAAAAAAAAGATGAGAGTACATAAACAGTGATCAAGCCATTTAGAAGCCCCCCCAATGAATGATGATGTTGACTGACAAGTACCTGGTTAGAAAAAGCTTTCTTTTCAACACTGTATGTAGTTTAATCAAAGCTTTATTCATATACACTAATATAATTCAGAAGTAGAACTGATTTGATAGTTCAGAATGAAAGGTTGAAAAAAATTATGATAAGAAGTTCTGAAAATGGGCTCTCCATTACTTGATAGTGTCAGGAGTGGATATTGGGGGAGAGAAATGGGGAAGGACATGGAAGAAAAGGAAAGAAAGATAACAAACAACATAAAAGTAAGATAACTATAGGAACAGAAGTATAAGTTGTGTATGTAAAACTATTAAAAACACAGTGAATGGTAAGCAGGTATAAGGAAAATGAGTGTGGAAATAAAATGTGACAAAGTGCTACAGAAGTGAGTGGAATGAATGAGAAATATAAAAAAGGATGGTTGGTAGAACAACAGCAATAGCATTTAGATTTATATACTGCCCCACAGTGCTTTACAGCACTCTCTGGGCAGTTTACAATGTTGAAGTATTATTTGTATGTTGCCCCCAACAATCTGGGTCCTCATTTTACTGACCTCAAAAGGATGGAAGGCTGTATCAACCTTGAGCCTGATCAGGACTGAACTCCAGGCTGAGAGCAAAGTTTTGTTTGCAATACTGCACTTTAACCACTGTGCCACCAGGGCTATATTACAATAATGTGCAAGAGGCTATAAATGAGAAAAAATATCCATTAGATGAGTACTACAAAAATAAGATGAGAAATCTCTCTTTGTGTCTGTCTGTGTGTGTGTGTATGTACATATATCTATTTTTACCCATATATATGCATATATGTGTATGTGTGTGTGTGTGTGTGTGTGCAGTATATATAATACAGTATATAAACAATGGATTCATTTATGGACTGACTATACAATTTGTATAAGATACACTATGGATGAAGATTGAATCTGTATTTCGGTCTGACAATTTGAAAAATGTCATTATTAGTCCACTATACAAAAGAAAATGTAGGTATAGTTTGGTCTAGTTATTAAGGTACCAGATTAGAAGGCAAGAAACTGTGAATTCAGCCTTAACCATGAAAGCCAGCTGGGTGCCCTTGGGCCAATCACTCTCCCAGCCAACTCACCACTCATGGTTGTTGTTGTGGGGAAAATAGGAGGAGGAAGGTCTGTTGAATATGTTTGGCATCTTGAGTTATTTGTAAAAATTATAAAAGAAGGATATAAGTAATCAAATAAATAAGTAAATAAGGTTAAGTGTTCCTAGGAAATCGTTTGGAAGAATTCTGATGGGAAGACAACAAGAGGTGATGACAAGAAAAAAAAAGTGCAGTTCTTATAAAAAAAATGGAATGAGTGATTGCAAGTTGCTCATAAGTAGCAAAAAAAATCCTAGAGCAAGTAGATAATTCTGTATATCTCGCTACAATATTTATTAAAGATGATGAAATAGATGGAGAAATTTTAACATATTCAAATACTGATAGAATGTAACAGATAGTGTGAGGTGGAATTAGTGTTTGTTTTAGTATATGTGCTGCCAAAGCAAGCACAAATTAATGTTTCTTGAAAGAAGTGAAAATGACTGTTATAAGAACAGCTTTGCCCATTTTTTATATAGAAATGTCATAAAAAGCATAAGTTAACTTCAAAGCTGTCAGACCGGTGTATTTAAGAAGTGAGTGTGGGTCAATTAGAAGAGATAAAGGAACATATGCCTAATAAATGAAATTTTAGTTCCAAGTGAATGACTAATATTAAAGAATAATGTTGGAAAACAAATATATCAAACGAGTGGATGGATGAAGAGGAAAGGAAAAAAAACTATCAAACTTAGATGGATTCTCAGAGGTACAGTACTTCAAGATCATAGAAGCCATGAGGGCTCCCAAAGACAGGAAGTTTAGAGAGCGATAGTTGATGCCAATATAAACTAGTCTCAGGTGTTCCTTTTTCTTATCTCATACTGTTATTTCTTCACTATTTATTGCACCACTTCAGTGCTCTACAGTACGCAGTGCGGTGATGGTCATCCTAAAAGAAAATAGCCTAATGGGCAAACTTGTATCCTTTTATGTGAATGCAAACATCAGGAACGTAAGTTGGTTTGTTCAGGAAGCCTTGTTCTACTAACAGTTCTGTCTAACACTGAGTGCAAGTCTCACCTATCATGTTTCTCAGTCCATTTTTAGCAAAAGACTTCAGGGTTGTAACATGAAATCTTCTCAAAGATCAAGATGGTCGCTATCATAATTGCTGTTGCAATTGAAGGAGTACTATGAAGCTGATTTTTTTTAAATAATTGTTATTGTATCTTATATTCACATGATTTGGAAAAGCTATAGATAGTGACAGCCTATTTAATTTAATGTACATTTTAATAACTATGTAATTTTACTAACTGTACCAGAGAAAATAATATGGAAACATATCAGATTGTGAAATGGAACTATAATTATTTTAACTTTAATCCAGTCCTAAGGCTGCCACCCAGAAATATATTTTGTCCATATGGAAAAATGTGATACCTGCCACAAGCTCTCGGTCTATTTTTCTCAGATGCAATTTTTTCTGCTGTATTAAATCCCAATTTCTGACTTATTTTCAGTTTTTCTTGCCTGGAAGCAAAAACCTACAAATAGCCTAAGACGAAATTACCACACACTTGTTTAGATATAGGATTATTATGTTTTATTATTGTAAATCAAACTGTTATAAACAGAACAATTTTCTAACCTGGATCAAGCAATGTATTTTGAGCAATTTGCTTCCTTTTTTCCTGGCATATAAAATGATTTTGTTCTGTCCCCCACACAATTACAGTAAGACATTCTGCTAAACAAATCAGCATGAGAACCAAATTAAGTCCTTTCAAAAGTAATAAATCAGTGCCTGGTTTCACAGAACATTGTATGACTTTTCCACTTAGACAAAGGGATACATTTCGAACAGATAATCCCCAACATAACTCAGATTTGAATTCCTGAATTACATATCAATATACTCCAAGCCTTTTCAAAGGAAACTGCTGCCTTTCTCATCATGGTGTATTTACTTTCTATCAGATAGTTAGAAATGGGATTTTTAAACAAAGATAAAATGTTTTGGCAATTTCAGTATAGCAGGATCCGATCTGGATCAGTCACTGGGTCCCAATGACCGACCCCAATTGGATCCTGCAACATTATCCTGGGACACATATATTTGCCTTCATTTGTGAATTTTATTATAATTATCCATCCTCTCAAACATTATATATCCAACATTAAATGGCAGCTTTCCTATTAATTTGAATGACAACAATTTTCTAAAACAACACTTTTAAAATAGTGTTTGATTTTTAGGTATTTAAGATTAGGCAAAATAAGAAAACTAAGTATTGTCCCCTATTTTGAAACATTAGCAGCTTGAGAAATTGAGAGCAATTAAACCAAAAAAGTTGATTCTTATATTTTCTTATAAAGGCTGAGTTTATATGACATGCTGAACCAAACAAATCACAACTGGGTTAGATCTTCACATATAGTGTGAAGCCCACCTACTGCAGTTTATCCAACAAACAATGCTAATATAGAAGCTAGCTAGAAGCAGGCATCCAATGTTGTCTTAGGACCTTGCAATAGATGAAGTTGGATATATATGGTTCCATTATATGTATTGCAATAGATTCTTATACCAATGGCTGCATGTTTCAATGAGAGCAGACAGTTTGATAGAGTTTGCCACATTCATACCTTCAGTAAAGATGCCAACCTACAGACTTTCTCAATCAATGCATTCTTGGCCTTTCCCTATAAAAATATTTGAAACACTCCAGGCTAGCAGCTGACTTTAATGGAATGAAACCATTGTGGTTTTCCAAAGAGAGGTAGAGACTGAGGTATCTATAGAAAACTATGATGATATAAAAATTATGATAAGTGCATGGGGATGCTATCCTGAAAATGTTACTCTGCATGAAAATACTACATGCATCCTGATATGTAACACAAATATATAAATCACGTCCCTTCCTGAGGACTACCATGGACAATGGATGGGAACAAAATGGGAGAAAGAGTTGAAATGTTTATCCCCAGTCTATCTTGGCCAGAGGCCTTCAAAGAAGCAAGTGCTTTTAGGGGCAGATTTTTAAAAGTCCTAGAAGGGCTGAATATTAGCAAAGATAATATAAGGTGGTTTCATCAGCATGGGGTTTATTTTGAATGCCACTTTTGCTCAGTTTAAGTAATTTTACATTGGTTCCCATTCTCTATTCCTGTATATCTTTATCAGCCCATTTGTAAGTTAATTATTGATCCTTGTGCTGTGCAGATTTTACTCTCATGTAACATGTACAGCTATCCTGTTTCTCCTTTTCTTCTGTTGCTGCCTTTATTAAAATAAATATCCTTTCTTGTTTTATACTCCACACACTCTAAACTGTGTGGGCCTGAAAGCCCTACTGAGAAAGGAAAACTTTTTAAAAGCTTTCTCCTAAAGAAGATAAATTTTATGTTCTGTCCTATCTAAATGTATCTATTATTTATTTTATTAAGTCTGCCCTTCTATCCAACGGAGCTCTGGAGGCAAACAAGAGTATAATCACATACATACAAAAATCTTCTATGGAGTTTGGTGAAAGAAGACATCTCAGAACATGCAGTGGCTTAATTTACCTCTGGACAGAAATCTTTCACTTGAAGAGATTGCCGTATCCTATTTCCATAGAAGTTAGACAGAGTGCTTAGGAGGGTTGAGAACCCAGAAAGGGACCTTTTAGGCAAGTGTTGTTATTTATGAAAAACACAGCCTTCTGCTATAACATCCTGTTCAAAGAGCTGCAAATCCAAAACAATTTTATATAATATTTTTAAATGTTATAATCCAAGATTTTGTCCTTTCTTTGGAGAAATTCTAATATCTTTTAGTCCCTTAACATAACAAGTTCTAGTCATCTGATCCTCTTTGTTGCCCTTCTCTAAACTTGTTTCATTTTCTCTTATACCTTTTTAAAATGAGGGCATGGTACTTCTGAGTAAAATAATGTGGAATGATAAAATTTTATATCTAGACTATTAAGAATGTGTCCAATGTTGTATTATATGCAAATATGATAAACATTTTTCCATATCATCATCCTTCATCAGTTTGATGCAAAAAATTTGATGCAAAGAAAAGATTAGACCAAAAATATATTAGCTGATTTTGGAGCCATTTTTTTCACACATGTTTGTTCACTAAACTTCAGTTCATACTGAAGAACCAAGAAATTTGATACGTTTACAACAAGAAGTCTGGAAGCCATCATAAAGATTTAGGATAGAATCTGGAGATTCATTAAGTGGAATTTCACTTTCTCCAAACACAGAGGGATACGTTTTGGAGCTTTTCCTTCAATCTTTAATTTCCTCTAAATTAAAAAAGAGCAATTGATGGACTTTGGAAACTCTTTAGAGAGCAAGAAACAATCCATGGGTTTGGGGGGGGGAAAAGGGAGAATCAGTAATGGTTGTCTTCCTGCCATTTTTTTCCCCAACATGAACATACAGTACTAGCTCTTGTGAACAGAAGCATTTGATCCATGGAACAGTCAGTTTAAATCCCAACCAAATTGATGCTACAAAGTCTAAAGACCTTCAGGGTTTGGGGACCATTTCTATCTGATTAGGTCAAAGGGGCATTATTATTTTAATGTTGTAAGTTGCTCAGACATACATTTAAGATGGCTAGCTATATAAATCTATTAAATATATAAATAGTTCTTCCTTCATGTATGACTGCTTTGCTCCTTTTCCTATAATCATTTCCACATCCGTTCTAGAATATATCACCTCTTTTAACTTAAGCCAGCATCCTCATCAGTCCCTTTCTGCATCCTATATTCTTCTGTAATATCCCATGAGAGAAACTAAACTTTTTTTTAGAAAGAGATCGGCAATAATTTGTAATCTATACAGCACTACAAGATTAATAAATCCATTACCAATGTCATTTTACGCTTTATAAGGATTTCACAACCAAGGGGAAAATATCCAGGTCACAACATTTTGTCACTCATAGGAAATGTGGAAATGAGTGAACACGAGGGGATACAAATCTTTTTTGAGTCAAGATTTATATGGGGAGAAATCACCTTGTTAGCCAACTATGACTTGTTTTATTAGCATCATTTACTTCTAAGTAGATTGAGAAATGAAAAAAAGAATGAATTTTCAGTTTTACCATTTTCTTCCTCACTTCATATCCATCATGAATAGAGGCAATCAGTCACACACCCACAATACACTTGACTTTCAAAAGCCAGGCAAATGTTTGAGATCTCTTTGAAAGTTGTGACATAAGCAGCCCAGGTTTTGTATACTGCATAATGTAAAATTGACATATTGTTGGTTTTCAGTTGTGTTTTTTTTGTTTGTGCATTTTCTTGTTTCTATTGAAACTTTTCTTACAGACAGTTACTGTAAGATTCTAGTGCATCTCAACAGGTTATTAACATAGTTATTTCTACATTACTTGCTTTGTTTTGCTACTGAAGAAAGCTGACTAACTTTAATACAGGTATTCCCCGAGTTACAAGCGTTCACTTAATGCTCATTCAAAGTTAAATGATAAGCGCCCCCTAGTGTTTACGAGATAATCCTGAAATTACGAACGTTACAGCACCATGGCAGTTGTTCGCCCTTACGAACAACTGTAGAGGCTCTGCAACATTCACTATATCTCTTCACAATTGTGTGAGTTCAGGCACCCATGCTCTTTTGCAGAGAATGGGTACCTGCACTCTCGCAAGATCACAGACCAGAGAAACTTTCATTTTTGGTGCAAACTCTGTGCTCCCCCCCAACTCCTTTCCGCCACCACCGGAACACTTTTTATCCAAACGGAGAGCTTGGGGAGATGGGGAACTCCATCTGTGTGCAAATGCAATGCTTGAAAACACAGTGAATCACTATCAGGCTGTGGTATGCCAGAAACCAGGCCATGCAAATAAGCCAAGCTCCATCCACAGGAAAGCACACCCTCAGCAGTCCACAGAAAAAACTCTCTCCTCAGAACCAGTCCCTAGTGTCCAAACGATTGGGGGCCAATGTTTTATATCAGGGGTGTCAAACTGCTGGTCCACAGGCCAGTTGCATCATGCAGAGGCCACACCCACCCCAGCTCTGGCAATGCAAAAAAAGTCACAATACATCACAAAACATCATGTGATGCGGCAAGTTTGACACCCATGTCTTATATAATGCTCCCATCCTAAATATACTTTTCCCATATAACATCTTCAGTGATGATTTGATATTAACTTTGAAATAAGTAAAGTATATGATTAGACCAAAGCTGGAATGTGGCATCAGACTATATTTCTGGATATTCTTATTGAACTTTAATTGGGGTTTTAATTGCACAGGGTTAAGTTTAATCTTTTTTAAATTGGTTTTAACTTTTGTATTGCTGTTTTTTAATTCCCTGCAAACCGCCCTGAGTCCTCAGGGAAAGGGCGGTATATAAATGTAATAAAATAAATAAATAAATAAATAAACTGGTGTATTCTAAACAGATTCCCTTGAACTGGGAAATTACAGACTCACATAATTTTTGGTAACAATAGAGAAATGTCTGCCATTGCTTTATTCTGGAACATTTTTTTCCAATTTCCTAGTTTAGCCTGCAGCCCTGAGATTTCTTGATGGGCTCCCATCCAAGTATTAATTAGGCCAGGACGTGCATCTTTTTCAAAATCAAGCAAGGTCAATTTTAGTGCCCCAAATTCAAAAATGGACCAAATAGCTGTTCTGTATAAGCCTGTAAAGGATCGTTCTGGAGAAAAAAAGGGAAAGTTCATTTCTATTCCTGGTGATGACAAATACAGGAACCAGATTCAGTCAATGAATTACAACCAGGATTTTTGTGTAATCAGATTTGAAATTTTCCCTTTCAAAGTAATGGATGTAGAAGTTTACATAGAATGCCAGGCCTCTACAGTTGAATCACATCATTGATTTTGTACTGATGAGACATCAGATGGATTTCCTATTATATATCCAAAGGCTGAACATCTGTCTTACCAGAAAGCTTGTTCAGCCTCAGCCAAAAGCTCTCATATGCAGGGACACATGTCATAATTTGAGGCTACTGAACTGAAGCTATGCGGGAGGAGAGATAAGCCACTAGGGAATTTTTTAACATAGTAGAGATTTGTTTTACACAGAG
Source organism: Vipera ursinii (assembly GCF_947247035.1). Classification (NCBI taxonomy): domain Eukaryota; kingdom Metazoa; phylum Chordata; class Lepidosauria; order Squamata; family Viperidae; genus Vipera; species Vipera ursinii. The sequence goes on from NC_139516.1 coordinate 177,622,337, forward strand.
AGGACACTGAGGAGAATTTCCCCATTTCAGCTTCATTTGTGGCTACCCCTTTATTATTTTTCTCTGTTTGTTGGTGAGTATGGAAATCCATTATTATGTGTCACTGCTTAAGAAGAGTAAAATCATGCATGGCATGGGTGCTCTCTCTCTCTCTCATTATTTATTTATCTATCTATCTATCTATCTATCTATCTATCTATCTATCTATCTATCTATCTAACCTCTCTCTCTCTCTCTCTCTCTCTCTCTCTCTCTCTCTCTCTCTCTCTCTCTTTCTCAATATCCAGTGAAGCCAAGAAAGTGTGGCCCAGAGTCACTCAGTGAATTTCCACTGCTATGTAAATAATTGCTTTCTTTGACCTAATCTGTACTAATTTCTCTCCACCAAGAAAAGACAGCATTTATTTGGACAGCCATAGAAATTCACAGGATAATTTGTGGCCAGTCACTTTCTCTCAGCCCAGCCTACCTAAGGCTGTTGTCAGAAATATCTGGAGGAAAGGCCACTGTATATGCTATCTTGACCTTCTGACAAAAATGTGGGATAGTAATCTAGAAAATGAATCAACTGTAGTAGTTTAAAATGGGGAGTGAATAAATTCAGGGACAGGAGGTAAACTATTAGGCTTAAAAATCCGTGTTACCTCTACATAGAAGTCAGATGCCTCCAAATAGCAATTGTTGGGAAGAGTGTATCTTCACCTCTTGTCACAAGCAGTTGAAAACTGCTGTTAGTGGCTGTAAGAAACAAAATACTGGACTAAAATGGGCCTTGGATTGATGTAGCAGAGCTACATATTGATTATTGTTATTGTTGATTGATTAAGGCTGTCTTTGATCTCCTACTACTAGTTGGTTGTCTTGGCTTCCCTGAATTTGTTTCTAATGTAGACTCACTGGAGATGAATCTACTAGAGGTTTCAGTAGAGCACTTTATCTGAGGAAGGGGAGAAAAAGCATAGGAAAAAAAAAACAGACCAAGAATAACATTGTAGTTGTAATGAGTAAAATCAAAGGTAAAAAAATGAGCTACATCCAGGGAAACAAATGGTACTAATATTCTTAGACGCTCAAAAGGCATTTGATAATCTTTCATGGCAATTTATGATTTACCAACTACAAATAATGGACTTTGGACAGAATTTTATAAATATGGTAAAAACAATATATAACAAACAAACAGCCAAAGTGATTGTGAATGGAGATTGTAATGAGAACTTTGAGATAAGAAAAGGCACAAGGCAAGGATGCCCATTATCCCCTCTGTTATTCATTTTCACCTTGGAAGTTTTAAATCGAAATATCAGACAAGATACAGAAATTAAAGGGTTGGGGATAAAGGGTGAAACATATAAATTACAAGCATTTGCTGATGATTTAGTATTTATTTTGGAAGAACCCCTGGAGATGATTCCCAAATTATGGGGAAAGATAGAACAGTATGGAGAAATAGCGGGATTAAAAATAAATAAAGAAAAAACTAAGATAATAGTTAAGAATCTCACGGATAAGCAAAAAAGCCAATTGTCAGAATCAATAGAGGTAGAGATAGTGAAAAAGTTTAAATATTTTGGTATATATTTATCAGCCAAATGCTCAACAATAAAATAAGACAATTATATAAGGCTATTGAAACAAATAAAGCTAGATTTGGAAAAGTGGAAGAACTTACAATTGTCACTATTAGGAAGAATTGCTACAGTTAAAATGAATATATTGTCTAAGATCTTATTTTTATTTCAAACAATTCCAATAAAACTTGAGAAAAAATTCTTCCAAGAGTTAAATTCATTAATTTTGAAGTTTGTTTGGCAAGGAAAGAAAGCTAGAATAAAGATGAAAACATTGCAAGATGCTAAGGAAAATGGAGGTTTTGGACCACCCGAGTGGGTTTTGTATTATCAAGCATCTGTATTAACATGGATGAAAGAATGGATAACTCTTAGGACTAAAAGGTTGTTATATTTGGAGGGACATGACTTACAATTGGGGTGGCATGCTTTTTTGTGGTACGGGAAAAACAAAATTCATAAGTATTTCCAAAATCACTATATTAGAAATGCTTTGATAACACTATGGGGAAAAATCAAAACGAAAATATATGTAAAACTTCCAGAGTGGTTATCAATGACGGAAGCTTTTTCACATGCATATTTGGTAGATTTTGAAAAAATTTGGGCATACAGAGATATTTTAAATACTGATGGGACATTAAAATCGAAACAAGAGCTGGAAAATCAGGGCATCAACATGTCATGGTGGGTACAGTTACAAATACAAAATAGATATGAAAAGGATGTGAAACTATATGGGTTTTATAGAGAACAAACTGTATTTGATAAGATATTGTTAACCTCTGATGAGAAACTAATTAAGAAAATGTATAACTTTTTGTTAATTTTGGAGATGGACATGGTGGGCAAAAAACTTTGGTTATAATATAGAATTAGAAAAATGGCATAAATTATGGGAGAGAAATTATAAACTGACAATGTCAACTGCGTATAAAGAAAATTTATATAAAATGTTTTATAGATGGCACCTGCCACCGGCAAGATTAGCAAAAATGTTTAAAAATATGTCAGATAGATGTTGGAAATGTAAACATAATTCAGGCACGTACTATCATATCTGGTGGACATGTGATAAAGCAAAGGCTTATTGGAAAAAATACATGCTTGGTTAGAAAAAAATATTGGGAGAACATGTAGTATTTAATCCTGATTTTTTTTCTATTAGGTATAACACCAGAAAAGATTAATAAGAAAAGTTTATATTTGGTTCTACATATTACAAAAGTAGCAAGAATAACCTTCGCGCAATACTGGAAAAATGAAGAAATACCACCAGAGGAAGTAGTAATTAAAAATATACTGGAATGCGCTGAGATGGACAGACTAACTATGAGATTGAAAGATAAAGAAGAAACAGAATACTACCAAAGCTGGAAATTATTCTACAAATGGCTAGAGAGAACCAAAGTGTAGGATTTGATTATTTATTAGCGCCTTCGAACCCAGACCGCACACTGGTTGAACAATTAACATATGTATGTAAAGAAAAAAGAATTAATAAAAAGCTTATATATATATATATAAAAATCAAAGGTGAAAAGAGCATAACAAGATGGATAGCTTTGTTAGAAAAATGTATGTATTTGATAGTATCTTTCATGAGCTACATTTGTGGTTCCAGATGCCAAAAATAATGAAACTATCAACATGTGTGGCTATTTTAAAGTTTAATAGTAATTTCAAATGGCTTAATAATATTACAGACTAAGCAACAACTCTTATCTAGAATTAAAAACATTTTGCCAACCTCATTTGGGATTGATATTTCAGCAAAATAGATGTAGCAGAAGCTTATTTAAAAATATAAATGGAAGAAGATTCAAAGGTGTTTCTCGGAATAAATTGACACAAAATATTATGTTGTTAATAAATTAAAAAAATCTGGTTTTAGAATGGCATTTGCACCAGTATTTTCGCAAAGAGCTACAAGGCTTCCAAATGCTCCATCTATAATTATCATCAAAGTAAATGATGGGTGCCAAACCTCAAGATGGTAATGTGAAGACTAGAAGATGACATAGGCTACAACAAATAGTTTGGGTTTTTTTAAATCTAGTATTATAAACTGTGGGGCATGCAAGATGCATTGGCTTCCAGTTTATTTCTGGTTGCAATTCAAAGTGCTTATTATCATCTTTAAAGTCCTAAATGGAATGGGGCCAGGCTATCTGTAGGACTTCCTCTCCCTGAGGTTATCTGCCCATTCCATCAGATAAGATAAGGTAGGTGCATTGTTGGTAGATTTTTCAGAATATTTACTCTTCAGTTTAAATAATACAAACTGCTTGCCTTTGGGTCATTATGTAATACCAAAATGCTATCTGATATTTTGGCCCGCTCAAGGATCAGGGACCAACCATGCCTATGAGTAGATGCTACAAATGGATTCCTTTGCCATGTCACGAATGAAGGCGACTATATGTGTCCCAGGATAATGTTGCAGGATCCTATCTGGGTCAGTCAGCAGGACCAGGGGTTTTGTCTTCTGAGCTTTCAGACTCATACTGGAGCCCATCCCCAGGGAATTTCTCTCTCACTAAAATCCTTTGCCATGTAAAGAAGATTAAAAGTAGTGATGAGAAGAAAATTCCCTTCTGAACAAGCATTGGTTGAATGTTTAACTACAAATTCAGTACTTGTGCATAGTTATTCTCCCATAAAGAAGTGAGCATGACACAAAAAGTATCATTGTACCAAGTAGTCTAGAAAAAAAACCATTTTGAATATAATGCTTCCAGAAAAAATGTGTGTGTGTGTGAGAGAGAGAGAAATTCTAATTCACTGGCCATTGATCATAGTAATCCAGAAATAAAAAGGATTAACTATTTGCTCACGTCAGTTGTGTGCCTTGAGTTCAGCTTTTCTGAATAGATTCATTGACCAAGTTAGCAGCTTAAATTGTGTAATGTGGTTTGCCTAATAAGGTTGCCCCTGGCTATAATTGCTGTTCTAGGATTAGGTGGTTAATCTTTTAAGTGAAGGCACTGAACTCTCCTTCTGAGAGATGAACTAGAGCACCCCAATAAATCATTAATGGTTTTATGCCTCTCATACTGCACTTAAATCTACAATAACTGTTTCAAAAGCAAAAAAAAAAAACCTGGCCCCATCTTCTACTGTGATCAGTTAAGCTCCTAAGCAAGAGATCAGAGATTTAAGCTCAGAAGGAGAATTCTATTTTTTTTAGTCCTAATGAGTAGAATGGCAGGTAAAATTTATCTCTTTAACTCAAAGGCTCTGTTTATATGACTTCTTTTGATTAATTTCTGACGGACACTAATTTTCTGTCAAAACAGAGAATTACCACAAAGTTCTGGTTCCTGAATACGTTTGAGGTCTCATATACTTAGTTGATGACAAAATGAGTTCATGGTAGTTTTACTGATAGAAACAAATCCATCAAACTTTGTTTTAGGGCTCTTTGGGTTTATGGGCTATCAAATTAGAGTGAACTAACAAAATAATAAGGGAGGGACAAATAAATAATAGAAGGTGCTTCTGGAAAGTATAATTAAAGTTTCACATATTATTTCTTGGTTTGGAGGTGACAATGCCATTCATACTCTGCTAATTGATCCAAAATGTTGCAAAGCATTTCATGAGTACCAAAATAAGTTATTAGATGCATTTTTGTGCACAAAAATAAATACGAATGTTGGTGTAAGAGAATAAACTCAACCCTCAAACTAATTTTACTGGCTTTTTCACTTGTTAAATTATCACTAAATAAAAATATAATTGCAGGTAGTCCTTGACTTACAACCATTCATTGGCACTGAAAATGTGACTTACAACCTGTCCTTGCAGCATCCCTATAGTCATGTGATCAAAATTGGCATCAGGTGTGTCTTTACAATGGTTGCAATATCCCAGAGTTACATGATCACCATTTATGACCTACGTTGCTCTGAATGTTATAGTTTATAGAATTAGCAAAGATTCCTGTTGAGGCAGGCTTGCAAACTAGATGAAGGGTCGAGATAAAGGGTCAACCCCGGGGTCTCTAACCTTGGCAACTATGAGACTTATGGACTGCAACTCCCAAAATTCCTCAGTCAACCATGCTGGCTGAGGAATTCTGGGAGCTGAAGTCCACAAGTCTTAAAATTGTCAACGTTGGAGACCCCTGAACTAGATAACATACGAATTGGTGAAAGACAATTCCAGACCTTTAGCATTTTGAGCAGGATGTACTGAAATGCCTTTATGGGTATATTGATGATACCTTACCCCGAAACCACGGATGATCTCACCCAGCGGCTTCATATAGATGTTGAACAGGAGGGGCAAGAGGACCGACCCCTGAGGCACCCCACAACTAAGGGGCCTAGGGGTTGACCTCTGCCCTCCTGCCAACACTGTCTGCAAATGGCCCGAGAGGTAGGAGGAGAACCATCATAAAACGGTGCCTCCCACTCCCAACCCCTCGAGACGTCGCAGCAAGATACCATGGTCTATGGTATCAAAGGCCGCTGAGAGGTCTAAAAGGACCAGGACAGAGGAATAACCCCTGTCTCAGGCCCGCCAGAGATCATCCACCAGCACGACCAATGCCATCTCCGTGCTGTACCCGGGCCTGAAACCCGATTAGTATGGATCCAGATACTCAGTTTCCTCCAGGACCAAAGGGAGCTGCCGTGCCACCACGCTTTCAACAACCTTCGCAAGGAAGCGAAGGTTGGAGACAGGACGAAAGTTATTTAAAATAGCTGGATCCAAGGCAGGTTTCTTGAGGAGGGGGCTTACCACCGCCTCTTTCAAGGCAGCAGGGAAGCACCCCTCACTCAAGGAAGCATTGATAACTGCCAGGAGCCAGCCTCGTGTAGCCTCCCAAGCCGCATAAACCATCCAGGAGGGACACGGGTCCAACAAACACGTGGCGACACTTAATTTCCCCATGATCCTGTCCACTTCATCTGGAGTCACAGGATCAAACTCTTCCCAAATATTATCGGCCAAACCCATCGTTTCCCCTTCGTCAGATACTACCCAGTCGGAGTCCAAGCCAGCCCAAATCTGAGTGATTTTATCCACCAGATACTCACTAAACTCTGCCCATCCCTGCAAGGGGTCCTCTCCCATCCCCTGATTTAAAAGGGAATGGGTCACCCTAAACAGGGCGGCTGGGCAGTTATCTGCGGATGCAATGAGGGTGGGGAAGTGAGCACGCTTCGCTACCTCCATTGCCACAAGATAAGATCTAGCAAAGGATCTTAACTGTGTTCGGTCATACTCAGACCGACTGGATCTCCAAATGCTCTCTAGGCCCCTTCTCCGGCGCTTCATCTCCCGCAGGTCTGCGGAGGAGAGAACCGGGATCTGCGCCGGGTCAGAGACCGCAAAGGCACAACACGGTCAAGAGCCTCTGAAGCAGCCCGTTGCCAGGCATCAACTAAGGTCTCGACCGAGCTGTGGGAAAGGGAGGAAGGAATCAGTCCAAGCGCCGTCTGGAACCTATCTGGGTCCATCAGGCGCCTGGGGCGGAACCACCTGGTCGGTTCTGCCTCCCAGCAGCGGGGAGTGGTATGACGGAGGCCTAACTGCAGGAGATAATGGTCTGTCCATGAAAGGGGTTGAGATGTTGGAGTAACCCCACCCAGACCATTAAGCTACTGCCCAGAGATAAAAATAAGGTCGGGCATGTTTCCCCCCTCGTGAGTCGGACCCTGAATAATCTGGGTCAGGTCCATGGCTATCATGGAAGCCATGAACTCTCGGGCCACCCTCGACGCACCACCCAGGGAAGGCAGGTTAAAATCTCACAGAACCATAAGCCTGGGAAACTCAACCGCCAACCCCAAGAGAGCATCGAGTAGCCCGGGCAGGGCCATTGCCACGCAGCTGGGAGAAAGGTACGTGAGCAACAGACCCAACTGACCCCCAGGACCCCATCTCAGGAGAAGGGACTCACATCCGCCTATCTGAGGGGCAGTGATCTCCCGCGGAGAAAGGGCCTCCTTAATAACAACTGCCACCCCCCCGCCCCTACCCTGAGCCCAAGGCTGGTGAAGCACACGGAAACCTGGAGGGCATAATTCAATCAAAGGGACCCCTCCCTCCGGGCCCAACCAGGTTTCAGTGATGCATACCAGGTCTGCGTCTTCCTCCTCAATCAATTCCCGAATGAGGGGAGCTTTATTCACCACAGACCTGGCATTCAAATAAACCAGCCTGACCTCAGGTACGTGTCCTCCCCCACCCCCGGAAAAGCAGGATGAAGCCAGAGGGTCGGAGCGTGCCACCGCTTGGAGATAGCGGGGGTGCGATCCCAAGTTTCAATATGGCCCTCTGTTCATCCATCTGCCGCCATTCCCAATCACCGTGGGTATCACTGTCCCCACCCCATCCCCTCAGGCCCCAAGACCCTCCCCACCACCACCACCACTGCGACCATTTATCAACCTGGATTGAGAAAGATCCAGCAAAATCCCCCCATCTTTCTGCTGGAACTTACATTCCTCCCCCCTCCCTAACCCATTAAAAAGTTTACATAAAAAATCCCTAAGCCTCCTTTTTGTGCCATGCCACCTCTCGGGATCCCAGGATCCGTCATTAAGGAACCAGTGGCACAAACCAGAGGGCCACACCTGGGAGAGGGGGGAATCTCTCAGGGCAAGCAATGTGCCCGCGGAATAAATCATCAATAAGATAAAAAGATAAAATAAGCTAAAAGCAGGAGGAGATGAATTGGCAGGAATCAATACAACAACAATTGATGATAAAATTACAGAGCTAGACAGCACCTCCCAAGCAAAGTCACCCTCTCACAGTGACAAGAAGATCTTCCGGCATCAGGGAATGCCACTATCCAGCTCCGGGTAGGTCGCAGAGAGGGAAAAGAAAAATCTGATGACAGGGAGGTAGTAATAGTCCATTTGTCGGTGGAGGCGTCCATAGTTCCAAGAATGAATAGATGTAATAAGGTCTCTAGCTTCAGGTTACAGGTCCGGCCAATAACAGCCGGGGGGCCCTGCCGCCCAACATCGCCAGGCCCCACCGACAACACCTCCAAAGCCACCACAGATGGAAAATGGCAGCAATAAATTCAAACCAGTCATGTGTCCCCATCTCCAGTTAAACTCACGACCAAGGGCTATAGCAAGCCTCAGAATATAAATATCATCCAGGGAAATGGGGTGGTCTCACCACGATCTTCTTTGGTCTTCTTCGGGCAGCATCGTTGGCAGCCTCCATCCTCCAAAAAGTGGCCCCAAAAGGGCCTTTGCAGAGGAGGAAAAGCTCGTGGCCCCTCTGTTGGCATGTCTCCACCCCTGCGGAACTTCCACCGGAGGGGAGAGTCCACCAACCAATTGTCAGTTGGGCACTCGGCCATCCCAGGCCAAGCGCCCCTCCACCCGGATTATTAATTATTCCTTTTACTATTTATTTATTTTTGGGACTTATATGCCACCCTATCTCCCGAAGGACTCAGGGCGGCTAACAACAATAAAAGCAACAATACAAAAGTTAAAAGAAATTAAATAAACAGCCCCAATAAATATGTTAAACTAAACAATTAAAAATTAAAAAACATTTTAAAAAACCCTGTCGTCAGTCCAGGTCAGCCTGATGAAAAAGGAAAGTTTTAAGGCTGCGGCAAAAGGACCAGAGATCCGGGGCCATCCGGAGCTCAAGGGGGAGTTGGTTCCACAGGGCTGGCGCTCCCACAGAGAAGGCCCTCCCCCTGGGGGTCGCCAGCCGACATTGTCTGGCCGACGGCACCCTGAGGAGACCCTCTCTGTGTGAGCGCACTGGGTGATGGGAAGTCGTTCCCGGCAGCAGACAGTCCTGCAAATATCCCAGGCCTAGGCCATGTAGGGCTTTAAAAGTTGCAGGGATGCAGGGAAGCTGCTGTTGCTGGGATGCTGCTGGTGAAGCTGGGCAGAGGCTGCTCCTGCCCAGGGTTAGCGCCCATGGAAGAAAGACACAGAGATCTCTCGGGGAAAGGGCCCCGCTGCTCCTGGGATGCACACTGGATGCTGGACACTGAACCACGAGGAGCAGTGGACCTTGTTTATTTATAGCAAAAGCAACCAATCACATTTTATTGTTATTCAAATAGACCAATCATGGTTACACGTGTGTTCTTCTAAACTATCCTAAAAGGACATAGGTGTTAGAGGTAGATTCAAATACAGTAATGACCAATCATTTGTAGGAGGCGTCAGAATTTGCCTTAAATTGAATAGCCAATGGTGTGGAGGAATACTGTGACCATGCCCTTATCTGGCTGCAGCCAAATGGCCTCTCCTAGGTTCCTTTGTTTTCTGGGTTTATGGCTTACTTCCTTGCACATGGTTCACTGACCTTATCTGGCTGTAGCCAAATGGCCTCTCTGGGTTTATGGCTTACTTCCTTGCACATGGTTCACTGAAGACTTTCCATGGTAGAAAAGTACTAGCCAGAAAAGTACTAGCCAACTACATGTATAGGAACAGAGATCATGGTTATTCCAACAAAAAGTAAGTACCAGCACCTTAAATGATATGCTACACATATCATTGCACAAGGCTACAGAATGATACTTATCATTTAAAGAGATTGGCCATGCCAGTGTTAAACCAACCACTTTTGATTTGTTTGGCACAGGGATAGCCTGTCTGGTGGCTCTTACTGGACTAATACAACCCTCAACAAAGTCAACCATAATGGCAAATGGTCAGAATTACAGAAATTATTATCTGAAACACTGAGAACCACACAACCTGTTTACCAGAAATCATATTAGTTTATTATGCGGTATGTGATTCTAGACAGTTGTGGAGCAAATGTAAGACAATTTTCAATTGCAAATAGATGCAGGGAACCCATTTTTCTCCTTTTCTGAGAATGATCATATTGTAACTCATTGTATCCCAGGAAAGCAAATCTGCTGATGAGTTATATTAGTTCATCCCAAAGGAATAAAAATAAGTACAGTATATTACACTGGCAACAATTATATATTATATTTGAAGATACCATGATCTAAAAGGGATTTATCTATTGCAAATGCAGACCTGATGTTTGTACTAATGCTTGTACAAATGTACATATACACATACATACATACTTACATACATACATAATATGAAAGAGAAAATAATATATGCATGGCAAAAAAATTAAACAAGACAGAAATCAATAGAAATAATTTCAAAAAGGGCTGCTGTGGTTTATTTTGTAACTCAGGCATCTTCCTAGCCAAGGAACCTCTGTGAAAGATTAATGTAGTTTGAACTTTTATAGAGGAATATCATTTGTGCACTGTCACATTTAGCAAAAATGATGCTTCAGTCACAGTTCAGTAATATCCTTGCATATTATTTCCAGGGCATTTGAGAGTTTAGAGAATTATTAAAGGGCATGCTATACTCATTTGGTAATAAGGCAGAATGCAGCTGCAGTCTCGATATGAATCCAACAAGTGGAATCTCTGTTAATTCAGTTGCATGTAGAGGATGATTATAGTAATTATCCAGGTGATATAAATCCAACTCAAGAATGTCAAATGTGTTCAGATCTTTACAGAGGGTTTTTAAAAAGAAGGGAGCCACAAAGACATCAGAAACAGAATATCTCAAAATCAAAGGCTAGATATCTCCCATAGTCAGAGTTAACTCAAGGTCAAAATAGGTGTATGAGAGACAAATCTCGTTTACAGTGTCATGAATGATGCTTTTTTTTAATCTGGCAGAAACTGGACTCATAACCCATTGGTCCATCTGAAGCAGAAGATACAACTTGACAGTGGAGAACCTGAAGACCTCTAGATCTTACCAATCTGACCTGGTCTGATGGGTTAGGGCTGGGGTTCTAAATACGTTTTAATTATTGTTTTAACCTTGGGCATTTATTTAATCGCTTTTAACTTTTGTATCCTGTTTTGTATTTATTGCCCTGTACACCGCCCTGAGTCCTTCGGGAGAAGGGCGGTATAAAAATATAATAAATAAAATAAATAAATAAATAAATTTATACTTCCCAGTCACTCCAACCATCATAGGTCCTGACGGGAAATGCCAGGAGTGTTTTTCAACAACATCTGGAAGGTCAAAGGTTCGCTCATCCTTGATAAAATGCATGCGAGCTATGAGAACATTTATTATGCAGCTTTCTTAGCTTTGAAGATTTGTGTCCAGAGTTTACAGTCCATCTTCAACATTCAGAATAACAAATAGTGCATTCACTTCCTTTGTCCAAGTCAAAAGGGCAGTCAATTTTGTATTTGAAAATTATTTTTAAGACATATTTAAGTAAACGAGAAGACACATGTTCCTTAGTATTATCTAATAGCACAACCTACACACACACACACACACTCAACATTCTATGCTACCTTGAGCTTTTTTTCATTATCATATCTATACATTGTAGATAGAAACTATATGAATGTGATAATGGAAGAGAAGAAAACATCATCCCCTTCCTTGTCTCAGAGGACAAGATAAATTCCCACTGTGCCAACCTATTATCTAAATATGGCAGGTACTTATAAAATTCTTGAGCCAACTATATTTCTTAATCTACTTGCATTTTACCTTTGTCCTTCGGTCTCTTTTGCTTATTAATGTCAATGAAGGCCTTAAGCTAGCTAATGAAACATAGAATATACTATGCAGAATATATTAGCCCTTGAGCTTTTGCCTTTTTACTTGTAGATATTCATCAAATCTCTCCTTCAAACTGCATTGCTGTGTGGCCACTGACAAGAGCCCTGCAGTAAAATTAGAGCAGTCAATCTTGCACATGGGAAAGCAGGAAAGGACATTTACCTGGCCAGGTTCGACTTCTTCATTCATTTCTATTTTAATTTCTCGCAAAGCCAGTCTTTAGATCATCCATTTCTACAGTAAATGCAGTCAGAATCAAGTCAGTACTTCAGCCAATAAAGAACTAATGACAGCAGATGCATTTCTGGGTTTCAAAATTCTTTCTTCGATGCCAGACATGTTTCAGCTCACTCCTGGGGAAGAAGAAAGCCTTCTGACAGTTTGAAAAATTCAAACATTATCTGCCCTGATGACACTCCAGATTCTTAATTAAAACAATTAATCTCCAGATGCATTTTTTTATTTTTAAATTCATGAATTGCTTTTTTTGTCACAGGAATATATGAATATGCCACAAATTATCTAACATAACATTAAACTAAGTTTGCTTTAACCATCGCTAAGTGTTTTTTTTTTTGCTAATAAAGTTAGCTTACCTATCTTGTTTACAAAAAAACAATACAACAACAGGTATACATAGAAAGGCTATGAATACATACAGTGTGTTTTATCTGGAGGTCAAATAATATATATATATATTAACATTAAGCTCTAATAAATGCTAAATGTGTTAGGGATATCAGTTTCTTAAAGTTTATTTAAGGAGGGATATTAAGAACATAGCATTCATTGAGACATTATTATTTATTTGACAATTTGCAACAGTTCTTAAAAAAATGCTAGTTTTGTTCTGAATTTTTGTTTTGTTCCTTGTGCTAAGACACAAACCCATTCTTATTCATTGTTGTCAACTATTAAGATACACCAGACAAGAAAAAGCCACCACAAGAACTACTGAAGCTCTATTATATTGTTCTAGAATACCAAAACCTCTTATACCAAAGAGAATCAAGTTGGGATAATCTTGAGTTTCTTTCTCACCCCACTTTTCTTCTTAGAGATGATCTAGTGTTTACAAAACTGCATTCCTCCTTATCTCTGCACTCTTCTGCAACTCCTTCAGATCAACTATTACCAACTGGCTCAACTATATCTCCCTCCTCACAGAAATGTTATCCTGTCAGAAAAGGAACAAAGGGACTTACTTTGAAAAACAATGCCCTCTCAATCTCAATGAGCAGTCCACTTCCATCCAGCAACCATTATATGAAAATTAAAGCATTAAGAATTATCTTGTTTTGGACTTCCAGTTTTGCCCAGTAGCGCAGGGATGCGGGATTGCAAAAGTTCCACTTCCCGTGGCTCTTTTCACCCTGCCAGGGTACTCTAAATGGGTCTAAAGCCACCCCGAAGAGGCGGCAAAGAAAGAGGAGTGTCCCAGTGATTCAGGAACAATGACAGTCGTCCCGTTCGATCAGGAAATTCCCTCTAACCCAACAGGAGAAAGGCTGGCCCTATCTCGGTAACCAGTCCAAGCTACTTGCAGCCAAAGTCCACAAGTACTCACCAGAACATCGGTGAACAGCATGCTGAAACTGGGTGAGAAAGTTGATCTTCTCTCTCCTGCTCTATATCCTGAACTTTTGGAAAAGATACCCCAAGAAGCAAAAAAGCCCCCGAAAATGAAAAGGAGGGGGAGTTTTGTCCCATCCTCCCACAGAAGGAAGCAGAGAATTAAACAATTAAGGGGGACAAAAATATATTGTTGCTGACATCTAGTGGTGGAAGAGAATATATAACTTTAGTTGCTTTGTTATAAGTATTGGCAGGATGCCCAGAATGACATAACCTTCTTCTTTGATCTTTAAAAGAACTAAACAAAACATTTTGGGCCAGCCATAATAAGCAATAATTGAAAAAACATAACTGACCTTCCTGGATGATAAACCCCTATTGACTGTGACTTTAAAGCTGTTTTCAGAGAAAGAAAATTTTTGAATTCTAGCTATCATGGAATCTCAAAAGCTTGCAAAAAGAACTTGTCAAGAAAAACCAAATACTTTCCAGGAGGAAATGCTCACTATGTTGCAAATAATCCAAACAACAATGGCTCTAAACCACAATGAAATTTAAAAAAACATTGATGACATAAATGGACATATCTTTACGTTAACTTCACAACATAAGAATTTTCAGAAAATGAAAACCTACCAGTGGAAGGGATTGTGATTTAACACAGTTGGAGGAAAACACACGACGTGACTGAAGCACTGGAACTGGAAGAGATAGTTCATACCCCAGAATCACAAAACAAAGCCAAAAATAAGAAGAAAAGCCTGACAAATTGGATTACAGAGATACTATAAAATCTACGACTTGAGAGACAAAAAAAGATAAAGCAAATCAACATCTTACCTGATTTGTCTCTCCCAAACTTAACAACACAAGAAAATGGCAAGATTTTTTAACTAAGTGGAATAGATGGATGAGAAAAGCCATTTGGTGAAAGAAAAAGATTAAAATCAGATTCAAGGGATTAGAAGATTGGAACTATCAGAAGCAATTTTTAAAGATTAAGCATTTGTTTGAATATGGTTAAAATATAATATGATCTGCTCAACGACTAACTATTGAATAGAATATATACATATATACATATACACAGTGCTTTTTTGTAAAAGAAAAAGGTGCTGGAACTCACACATGTCATACAACTCACCTTGCCTACCCTACAAGGTTTCATCCAAAAAAGGTGCCGGAACTCCGTTCTGAGCGTTCTATGAGAAAAAAAAGCCCTGCATATATATATATATGTGTGTGTGTGTGTGTGTGTGTGTGAAATGTAAACTGTCTTATCAGATGCAATTTTTAAAGAGTATTTGTTTGAATATGGTTAAAATATAACATGGATTACTTAATTAGTAAATATCAAATGGAATAGAGTTAAAAAATGAAAAAATGGGGGATATAAATGAATTTTAGTTTGAGAGAGAGATGTTTTTCTTTCTTTTTTCTTTTTCTTCTTTCTTATTCTGAGTAGTATTGTATTTTTTTATAATATGGGAAATGTAATTGTTGGGAGGATTATTGTGAGGGAAACAGCTTAGAAATTTAACTGTAAACCAACTTTGAGAAAATCTTAACAGATAAAAGTCTAAATGAGAATGTTGAAAACAAGACATATAACGCAACCAAGAGGACCATCTAGAAAAGAACTTCTATTGATGCTATTACTAATTGGATAAATGTTAGAAAAATGTTTATATTTAACCTGTTTGTTACTAAAATACTAAGAACTGTATTAACCTAATGTTTGCAAAAGAAAACAATATGGGAAGAAAAGAAAATCAAGGAAAGATATTATGTAGAGTACGATATGATAGAAATTGACTATTATTGATTGTTGTGAAATGTGCAACCAGACAACATGTTGTTTACTAAGCACCAGGTTGTTAGTTTTTTAAAAAATCAGTACAATCTATATTTAAAAAAAAGAATTATCTGTTTTTATCTCTTTCTGCATCCCCTTTTCTTTCTATATTATGTCTTTGTACGTCATGAGGCTGATGGTGGTGACTTTTTATTATTATGGAAGTTGTTGTGAGAGCATTTCAGGTTTCAGTTAGACATTCCATTGCTAAAATAATAACTCATTTTAAAAAGAAACAAAAATTCCATAAACTCCAAAAAGAAAAAAAAAGAAAAATCATTTTTTATGCCTTTTCCTTTCTCCCTTTTAAACTCTGCTTTGTTTCAAACTTCTGCTTTGTGCCAGACCTCTTCTTTTTAAATAGCCTGTTTTGGAGCTCTGTGTCAAGGATAATTCACTCTCTGTCTCTCTTTTTGCACTAGTATAACTTCAACATCCCAGTTCAATTGAGAGGGGTTGACTTCTTTATCTTTTTTTAAAAAAAAAAATATGTTAGTTTGGCTGGTGTATAGATAATTTTAATTTAGTTTTCCTAAGTAAATGAAACAGGCACTTTTAAACATTTTTGCAGGCTTCATCCAAGACCCAGATGGAAAACTGTGAAAGCTAGATTTTGAGGGCACCGAGGCTGACAGCTTCTCAAGCAGGAGGCTTCATCTAACTTGTGTGAAGCTCATATTTGTACAGAGGTCTTTATTAAGAATCCCAAACTACTTTAATCCATCCAGGAGATTTGTTTCAACCTCTAAAAATAAAGAACAATGACAGCTATTTAACAAGGGACAGGGCAGAGTTCCATTGCTTCTTAGGAACTACAAGAGAAGCTCTAAAGCAGACATGTCAAACACAAGGCCCGGGGGCCAGATCCAGCCCGCAAAGTGGTTTCATGCGGCCCGCAAAGCCATCCTGGAAACAGTGAGGGAACAGCCCCCACTGCCTTGGCCCTGGCCCAGAGACCCTCCTTCTGCCAGAGACCCTCAGATCTGTCCCACTCCTGCCCAGGCCCCCATAGGCACCCTTGATGCGAACGATCTAGAGCTGGCCATGCCCACCCAGTAGGCCATACGCACTCTAGCCACGCCCACCCAGTAGGCCACGCCCACCCTGGCCATACCCACCCGGCCCCCTGAGGGTAACTGCAATACTGATGCGGCCCTCAATGAAATTGAGTTTGACACCCCTGCTCTAAAGCATAGAAGAGGGCAGTCACTCAAGGAAAAGCTTTAGCCAAGATGAAATCACAAATTATACCTCATCTTATAGAAAGCATAAGTAGCCATGTGTCTATGATAAGAAGGGTCACAAGAGTCTGCTCAGCTTTCCTAATCATTGATGAGAAGACTGGGGGGGGAAGGAAGAGAAACCTAGGGAAGGGGGCAAGATGGAGAGAATATAAACACAGGATAACAAGTTTCAGAAGAATTTTGGTTCTGATCCAGGTAGCCAATTAGCCTTGGGAAAACTGGGGTTGCTCAGATAAGGCCACCATTTTAGAAGATGCCTTTTAAGACACTTTAGAAAGCACAGGATCAGAATTGGATAGAGTTATTTAGACCAGAGTTCCCAAACCTTTCTGGCTTTCCAATCTTCTCCCAAGCAAAACTCCACATAAAGCAACACAAGCAGACACAGCCCATAGCAATATGGAAGGCTGTCCTTAAAATTCTTTTTTGCCTTGGAAAATAAAGGCAAGACTACATCTCTTTGCCTAGCCACCTTTCCCTATCCCCCACATGCAAGACATTAAGTCATCGCCATCATATTAAATGCAGTGTTGTGCCTAGCCTCACTGATTCACAGTCGGCTATACATAAGTGTCTTCTGTTATACATCTGCTGTGGTGCAGATTTCTGCACTTTTATGAGTTGACTCAGTATTTGTACTGCTGCCTCATAATTGCACTGAAAACATCCCTAGCTGTACTACTCCGTAAATGGTAGCAAAATATTTGATAGCAAAATCAGCAACACCCACTCCTTTCCTCTGTGCCTTCTGGAAATATGGAACTTTACTGTCTCCATAGCATTTTTGTGGGTACCACTAGCATCCTTTTTAAAAAGAATCTTAACCACTGAATGACCACCCTACAGGTTAGTAATGATTAGACGTAGCAACTAAAAAAATCAAGTTTTGTAAGAAACTTGAGGGATCCTAGTAAATTCAATAGACAGAACCTGTCAAGTGATAGGGAAAGAAAGCACTCGCATGAAAAAGAAAATATAACATGAGGGCGAAACAGCATCATTTTAGAAGATGAACTTTTGAATTTTATAAAATAAAGGCTGGATGCACACACTAAAACATGGTAGAAACATGTAAACTAGTCAAATCAGACAGAAAAACAGTATGAAAATTTGATATTGTGTATTAGCCAGTCTTCCCCAAATTAAGGTGCTCTCAAGACATGTAGCTGATTCCCAGAATTTTCAGAAATCACGATAGAGGTGATTTCTGACATTACTTCACTGACCTTCTTCAAGAATGACTCCAGCTTACTTCCACATGATTAATCCATTTTTATTAATAATCAGATTAGCTTTTATATCCTTTTTGTTGTGGGCCATGTTGGTTAGTAATTCAGAGGGACAACAGATACAATGTTGATATTGCTAAACCAGGTCTCTACACTACGTGATGTTCCTAATCTCCCACACAAAGATCAATCTTATTAGCAAATAGCCACTTAACTCTTAAAAGCTTTTGTAAGCATGGTTATTGGAACTAGGAGTCATACATTTTTGGAGCTTTGACAATTGCTTATATATTTTTTTCACTGGATTTATCTTATGCTTCAGCTTTGATGTTTGAAGTCACTTGCTAGATTATTTTAAAAACTCTTCTTCGTTGATAGACATGAATGGGCCCTCTTTATCAGAATATAACACTGAGCATAAATGTTGGGTGCAAACAGGAAGATAACAACAGATACTCAGTAGCTTCTGGATGTGACTCTTGCTGTGAGTCAAGGAACTTCTGGCACTCCAGAAACTGGATGTGATTCTGATACTGATAAACAAGTGAACAAAACCAGAAAAATTATAAGTGATGGGAATCCCCGAGCAATAGATTGACTTTCCCCAAATTTGTGCTTTCCAGACATGTTGTGCCCCAAATCCCAGAATTCCCTATTCTGGTCATCCTACCTGAAAGTCTTGGAGATTTTGTCTGAGATGGAGCATTCTTCCATGTGACATAGGAGTTGGATTTTGGATTTTGAAACAAGAAAAACCATTATTCATTCTGTCTATGATAAAGACACCGTATAGGAAAAGTATCCATGTAAGAATCTCCTGTGGCATCTACCAAAATGGATAGTCAACACATATCAATATAAACAGTAGCTATGCATATATCCACATTTGCATAACCAAGTCTTCTTAAAGAAGGTAAAATAGCTAGTATTTATGAAATCTGAACATTCAACCTTCATCTTCAGATGTAACAGGCTTTTGATATGTCCTGTGGTCCTGATCTGCCTAACAAGGAGAGACAAGAAGCAGTCAGTTAGGTCAGTTCAGCATGGTAGCTGCTTACATTATGAGTTAGTTTAACACTGTCTAGCCCAGCTGAAAAGCATTTATTCTGATCCAGTATTTCATAGCCAGAAGGAAAGCCAAAACATTTTCAAAAGTCATAAAAATGGTCTCACAACATTTGATGCAAGACATTTGGCCAAAAGTAACTATTTATGGAAATAAAGCATTATGCTGGTAGGTCTCAAGTTTCACAAATCATAAAATTAAGAACAATGATGCATAAAAATAAAACAAAATCTGGTCTTATTACCTCTTGAGGATGAAACGGTTTCAAAAATTATTTTGAAGTGAGATGGAAAGAGAGCTATTTTAAAAAAATAGGGCAGATGGAACTGGATCTCATTCATTTCAATGTTTTACTGATTTATACTCAAAGACTAGGGAAGACAATTGAATGATGGTTCCTATCAAGTTTCTATGCTTTCCAATTTATTATTTCATTATTATTTTTGGAATCTTGATAAAACGTGGATTTTTTAAAAAAAAATCAGCAAAAAGTGAAGACAATCAAAGAGCATCCACAAAGAGTAACTTTGCTTTCATGGGAAAAAATCCCAAATTCAAACTTCTTCCTGAACACTGGGACAATAGCTGATAGTCACCAGATGCTGCTTTAGGACCTCTTTCCAGAGCATGATACCATAGTCTCTCAAGACTGAAGGATGCCAATGAATCAATGAATGAGTCACTAATACTGAACCAGGTGAGTTAGAAATTAACTTGAAATGAGACTGTTGTCCAGTTAGCAAAATAAAATTAGTAAATATTGAAATAAATTATAAGTTTGATGGAAAAATATTTTTCAGTATTATCTCAGCTACAATAAAGGAATTAGTCTGACTTCTTTACGCAAAGTATTGAGCTGCTTTCATTGGAAAGGTCCTGTCCTGAATGTCCACCACCACTAGAGACTGCAGGGATGGGGTTGAAGCAATGTAAAGCAAGTAAAAATGCTGGAATGTCCACCATGGTTTTGTCTAAATCTTGTTTTCTCATCATAAAGCAGTATCAACTCTCTTATTTTATCTTCACATCAGAAACATGGTTTTCTTTTCATACATTGGTCCCTCAGTAACCAAACTAAATTATATAGACATTTGACCACATCAATCCAACTACTGCTTGTGGCAACTCCCACTGAAAGAATGTGAAGTTATGCAAAAGCAGAGCTTCATTATGCAAAGTCCTATTCATTTTACACTATAAATTGGTTCTTCATGGCATATGCCCTTTCCCGCCCATTTTCCTTCCCATTTACTCCACAATAATCCAAATAAAGGATATTCTATTTTATTCTCCTCAAAAATGTGTTGACTATGTGGGTCTAGCTGTATTAAATTTTGAAATGAGTTATATTTTACTATTGTTAAAGATTGTTAAAAGCTGACAGAGCTTTCTGATCATTTTCCCCCTCAGCCAAGTTTATTGTTCAAGTCAAATAAATATTGCAGAATGTTTCTGCTGAAAAAGAAGTCATAAATACTGCAGAATGTTTCTGCTGAGCTAATCCACAAAAACATATATTAATAAAGGTGTTTAAGACCTAACAAAATTCTGTTGTTTTTGCTGCAACTCACTAAAAAAGTTAAAATATCAATGCACTATTTTACATTACAGTGTAAACAGTCTAGATTAGAGATTACATGAATAAATGTAATCTACATATTGCAAAAAAAACCAAGGTAAATGAACAATTCTCACCTACTTATGAGGACAGCATTTGCAATCAACACCTTTAATATTCAATCTCCACAATACTATCTCTGTTCTGCCATCTGGTGTTGATTTGAGAGAACAGCATCACATTTTAAAATATGTGTTTAAACAGAAAGCAAACTCTTCAAAGGTTCTTTTTAGAAAAGCTTTGGAATCCATCCACTTTGTACATAATAAAATAAAGACTTTATCTGAGCTATATAACATGTAGTCCAAGTAACAATGATTTTAGCCCACATATATTACACACATACATTCATTTTATTTTGCAAATGATGCTGTGGCTTTGAAATTAACAGCAGGACAAAATTTACATGTCAACATGATTTCACACAGTAATCGCTAACTGCTACTAGCTAACAACTAATTGTAGTTTTGGCTTCAATATAATACTGAAGGAAAAGTATCCAATGTAATTACAGCCACGCAGGAAGGAAGGAAGATACATTCATTCGTATTCATTAAGTAATCCTAGTAATGCACTGAAATAGCACATGATGTAGTACTTTATGCATTTTGCTATATTTGGATTTGAATTATGACTTTTGTTCATCTGATACTGTAATAGCAACCCATATCTGACTTCTTAACTAATCTGTAGACCAAAATGTGGGAGAAAGCCTATCGGATTGTTTCCCACAAGCTTCTGGAAAGGGAAAATAGAAATTCAGCTAAGACCATCACAAGATAATGCATTCTCATGTGTATTCGAGGGAAGACAGTGGAGAGCCAATCACTAAAAATAGTGAAAAGAGATCATCTGAAAAATGAATCTCTGCGCAACAGCAGTGGGAACATTCTCTACTAATCAATCATATGTTCTTACACAATCTAAAGATCTTCCTCCAAGATATGAAGATATGATCAATCTGAGAGCAATTTATAAGATGTTTTGCAGAATTTCCATACATGCCCAGTAATTTTCAATCTTAAATATCCATGAGACAATATTTCTACAGAACAATGGTCACAAAAATTAAATGTTCCGTTTACTACAAACAGAAACCAAAAGGAAAGAAAAAATAATGTAAATTTCAGAATTTTCTTCACATTTCACCATGCTGATGGTGATATTTTCAAGAATGGAAAGTGGCAGTTCTTTCTACAATGAAGTCGGTATGAAAAAGTCCGCAATAAATTTATCCTATAGTTACAATATTTTCCCATAATCTTGGTAGTATTTTCATTTGAATAGAGATGATGATGATGATAACAATAACAATAATGTTGGAAGGTATCTTGAAGATCATCTAGTCCAACCCCCTGCTCAGGCAGGAAACCCTATACCATTTCATACAAATGGCTGTCCAGTCTCTTCCAGTGTTGGAGCATTCACAGCTTCTGGAGGCAGGTTGTTCCACTGATTAATTGTTCTGTCAGGAAATTTCTCCTTAGTTCTAGGTTGCTTCTCTCCTTGACTAGTTTCCATCCGTTGCTTCTTGTCCTGCCTTCAGGTGCTTTGGAGAATAGCTTGACTCCCTCTTCTTTGTGGCAGCCCCTGAGATATTGGAACACTGCTATCATGTCACCCCTCAACCTTCTCTTCATTAAACTAGATATACCCAATTCCAGCAAATGATCCTTATGTTTTAGCCTCCAGTCCCCTAATCATCTTTGTTACTCTTCTCTGCATTCTAGAAGTCTCAACATCTTTTTTACATTATGGTGACCAAAACTGGATGCAGTATTCCAAGTGTGGCCTTACCAAGGCATTGTAAAGTGGTATTAATACTTCACATGATCTTGATTCTATCCGTTAATGCAGCCTAGCACTGTGCTGGCTTTTTTGGCAGCTGCAGCACAGTGCTGGCTCATATTTAAGTGATTGTCCACTAGGACTCCGAGATCCCTTTCAGTTACTACTATTGAGCAAGGTACCATTGAGCAAGATGTATACAGTTGTATTGTTTGCATGAGTATTTGGTCCTGTGTTCTACCCTGATGAGGAAATACTTCTTATAAAGCATCATACTTTGCTTCAGCAGTTCAGTACACCTGGGAAATTTATATAGTGGCTCCATAATATAGACAGCAACATGCTTCAGTTGGCTCAGCAATATATAAAATATAAAACTTTCTGTCAATATCCTGAGGTTTTATTTTATATAAAATTTCATTAACATGCACTGCCCACATTTGAAGGGCACTGAATTCAGAGATCTATATTTAGAAATTAATCTTTGCATTTTAAGTGGCCATTTTACTTACATGCTGGGGGAGGAGAAAATTATTAGATAAGGTGTGAAGCAGGTCTGTCTTTCTTCTCCTGCTGGGGAGGATTACAAATGACTCCTCCAAAGAAGAAACATCCCATTGTTGCGTAAAATTTGATATGTCTAAAATACTTCAAGATTATAACACTGTCTCGCTGAACTGTCTTGTTCCAACTTTACCAGAATTGGTTCAGTTTTGAAAATAATAGAATAATTCACTCTTGGTACAATTAAAATAGTCAGTTTCAAGGTCAGACTTCTTCCATTAAATCAGAACAGCTATTCTCGATTCAAGACACTTCCAGCAAGATGAAATAGGGCATTTTGAGGTTGAAGCATTCCATATTCTGTTTCTGCTAACAAGCAGTGTAAGTTTTATTCATGGCCACAGCAGCTTGAATTTTGCTTCCCTGAAAAAATATGTTTTTATTTTTTATTTTTGTGAGCAACCAGTGTACATTCACAATGCAACCGCACTTACAAAAATACCTGCTCTTCCTATGCAAACAAACTGTCATCTTCTAACGAACTTTGAACTTCATGCTTCAAAAAGGCTAGAAAAAATCTTTATGAAAGGCAGAAGGATGCCAATTCATTATATTACACTTTTATTTTACAGTTTTTCAAAATCTGTTTTACAGATACATTAACTGGGACAGCTGCAATACTGACCAAAAAAAGCATACCTATAAACCAAATACACGTTTTAATATTTACTAGTATAGAATCACTAATATCCAGAGATGTGTCACGTAGTAAAGAGGATGTGCGGCAATGCAAAATGTAGAGAAAAGATGTTAAAATAAAAAGTAAACATTGCATTCGTGGTTACACAGCAGAGATCTTTGCAAACACATTTGGTATTGTAACATTCTAGGCAGCAATATGCTTTGTAATACATATTTATTATAATACATGCCTTAGAAAGCTTGTATTCTGTGTGTAAACGTTAACCAAATAAAGTAGATATGATAAAAAAAAGAAAATAATCCAATCTGAAAGTAAGCTCATCTTAAAAGGACACTGCATTCAGGTGAACTTTAAATTATTTTTGGAATATTCCTTCTCTCTTGCACATTATTTTCCTTTAAATGAGAATTTCATGATGCTACTTAATTGCTGCTATTGTGCAAGACAAATATAAGGTCTTCCAAAGGATAAAGCTTTGCCTCAAAAAAGTCAGTATCTGTCACAACTGTAGCACAAAATGATTCATAAAGGACTTAATTTTGAACAGCACTGCAATTCCTCAGCTACACTCCTGTGGTGCAAAGTAGCAGTTGTTCTAACAAACTGAGAAAAATCTCAGCCAAAATTTCAATAATCTAATTGTTGTTCTCCACATCTTGCCTACTGAAACAGCACTTGCTTTATCATTATTGGTAACTAAAAGACAAGATCCAAGCGCTTTGGAACTTCTTTAATGAGCTACAATACCAGAAGATGATGTTGTCCAAGTATGGGGTTTTGACAGACTAGCTACAGTGCACTTTTAGGGACTCTTCGTATTTTCAAGGATGCCCCTCAAATCCTAGCTATCAGGCACTAGTTTTGCCCTGCTCCTGGCTCTGACATGACATAAACTGTCATACAGCTCCAAATATCAGCCCTATTGACACAGGACAGCAGCTTCTTTAAAAGGCAATAGGAATAACATATGGTTTCCATCAAGCCAAAATGTTTAAAACATAGACAGGGCACAATGGCATATTCAGCATCCAGTTCCTTATCCCTTCTCCATAATAATCTTACATGCTCAGCTATCACTCAAAGCTTGTTTTCAACTCAATCACCACACTTCTGACTACAGGCAAAACGTTATGGGAACAGATTGAAGTTTGTGAAAAGCAATGACCTACATTCCAATCAATAGTGTCTTGTCATACTTGGAAGTCACAGCCTTCATCAGAACCATTTTTTGTAGCAGATTATTTATAATCTGTATAAATATACATGCATTTCTTTCTTAACCTGTTTTTACTAAAAAGTTCATATTGAAAGTGGTTATCGGCTGACAATTAAAAAAACAAAGCTCCCAAGTTTAAAGTTCAAGTCTTCTTACATTCCTACAAATAGAGCATGTCACACTGGCACTGAAAAAAGTTGAACAAATCTGTTTTTTTTCCTTCTAGAGCCATCTAATTGAAATATATAATCTGAAATAAGGCTAAAAAAAGAAAAAAAGGCATTTTCATTTTGTAAAATCAGATCTAACAATTTCTTTGCACGTATGTCCTGACATTGACATTGAGTGGGCTCTGCATATATTTATAACTGTTAACTTAAAGCTTCATGAAATTCAAAAATGTTTGATCATGGACCCACATTAAAAAAATTAGGAAATAAAAGATTAAGTGGGGGGAGGGAATGAACCAACGTTGATTTGAGGCTTCCATCTTCTGACTGCTCCAAAGGCCAAAATGTCCAATAAAATGTAAAACACAGTATATATTTTGTGTAGTCTAAAAAATCTGTTACGATAACTTATTGCAAATTGCACTTGGCAGTTCGCCAAAATAATGGAAAAACTACCCCCTGTTGGTTGGCACAGTCCTTTAGCCTTGATTCAAAGTCACCAATAGAAAGACCTAGAAAGAAAATTTGCAGCTGTGCTCAGCCAACTGGCTGCCCCTTCTGGGTGTGATCCAACACGGGACACAGCTTTGTCTTGCTCCTTTGAAGGACTTTCATCTTCTGGCAAGTATTCAGGGAGGTCAGTATTTTGCTCCACTTCTACTGGAGTATCTTGGAAAGGAACCAACATCTGCATAAAATGGAACACGGTGTTAAACATGCATCATGGAACATCACACAAAATCTGCTTTTGCTTTTCAGCTACATTTATTTCTGCATTTTTAGATAATTTAACTTCTAGCAGTAGAAAGGATAAAAATGACTTTTTAAAGCTTTTTTTTAAAAAAAAAAAAAGCTGAAACACATTTTTTTCCCCTCTTCAAGGTCACTGCTAAGCTTGTAAGCCACCCTGAGTCTTCGGAGAAGGGCGGGATATAAATGGAATTAAAATAAAATAAAAAATAAAAATGAGTTCTACTAGACCAGGGGTAGGCAACCTCGGCTCTTTCATGACTCATGGACTTCAACTCCCAGAATTCCTGAGTCAGCTGACTCAGGAACTCTGGGAGTTGAAGTCCATGAGTCATAAAAGAGCCGAGGTTGCCTACCCCTGTACTAGACTATCCAAACATAGTTGGCATGGAAAATTCCACTCCTGAAGCTTTTCTTATCTGCGTATACTGTTGCACAATTATGCAGATATTGGTGCTCAAAGCAGATTGGAAAATTTATCTGCCTATATTCTCGTGTATATATGGTGAATATTGTTGTATCAGATGAAAAGATTACAATTATTGTTGCTGCTGTTATCTTAGTGCCAATATTTTTAACAATTTACTTTTATAGGGTGGGCAGTTCTCTCACCTCTTCTCCACTTTCACTTTTTACAACTTGCTGAGCTTTCATAACTTTGGTTGATGCTATTGCTGTGGCCAGTGCCTGCACAAACATGGAAAACAATAAGTAGAACAGGATTTTAAAAAGTATCTACCTGAAGCTGAAAATAATGAAAGTAAACCATTGGGAACACTTACCTCTGCTTTTAAATCTGATCTGATTCTGACAACACATCTTTGAATTGCCATTTGAAATGTAAAGCTGATGACCCCTTTAATTTTAAGCAAGGCTTCTTCGCACAGGTTCCTCCGTGACTGGAAATTAAAGAGATGCATTTAATGGGCCAATACTAAGTAAATAACATGAAGTTAACACATACGTGCACGTGATGCTGTACAAGTGGAACATTTTTAAACAAAAAGAAGAGAATGTTTGCATTTGGCTGTAAGGAAATAAAAAGGTAACATTTCTGCTTACAATCTGAAGGCAAACTAGGGAGAAATCAACTATGAATAACGATGGAAAGTGCTGAAAAGCAAAGCAGCTTTTCTTTGTTATGATCAGCTAAACAGTCTCTTGTGATTTAGTTCTGACTGACTGAAATCCTCCCTGATGAGCAGTTAGTTTTAAGTTGCTATTTATCAGACATCTTGTATCCATACTGACTGAATGCATCAAAGCAGCTGTTACATTCTTCAGCTTCCTTAACTGTGGCAGCTCAGGAACATCACTGCACTACACAATGCAATTCTGATGTCAACTGACAATGCCTGCTTATAAAATCACAAGCACATCTTATGCTTTTAAGCAAGTGGCAGGGCCTCTTCTAGGCAACAACACAACAGTAACCCATGCTCGTTTCACCAACTCTGAATTGCCCCAGCATGCTTTAATCTTTTTTAGGGACTTCTGAGGAAGAAACGGCTGCAGTGGAATGAAAAGCCAGCCAGTAGACCAGCTCTTCGCAATCCCTTCCCTGTCCTTCAAATCACCCAAAAGGTTAGCATATATGGAAGATGAGAAAATAACCCATGTTACTTAAACCATAATTGGTACCTTCAAAAGGATACTTGTTTCACATACTTCCTTTTCTAATCACTTTCAGAAATTGTTCATTAACTGTTTGGATTGATAAGGCTGAAAAAACAGATGTGTTTTCTTCAATATTTAATGGGGGGAAGTTTAAGGTGTCTATGTATGTATGTATGTATGTATGTATGTATGTACAATAAACAGCAAAAGTGTCAGTAGAATTTAATTTTGGAAAGTTACAAACAGACTGATGGTCCAGACGAATTTGAAATCAATTTTAAAATTATTATAAAAATCCTTCCAGAAATGCTTTTATTTTTTTTATTTTTTAAAAATGATAGGATGAGACTTGAAAGTTGGATACTAGAGGGCACCAGAATTAAAGGAGAACAGAATGAAATAAATTATTTTAACATTGGACATATTGAAGGATATTTTTGAACAATGACCCAGAAGTTAATTTTAAAAGTATCTGCCTCTATGTGTTTGTTAAATGTTTTTTTTTTTACTTTTTTTACCTTATTTTTTACTTTTTTCTATTTTTCTAGTTTTTCTTCTGAACCTTCTATTTTTTCTTTGTTTTTATTAATTATCTTTGCAACTATAATTTTTTAAAACTACTATTGAAAATAGAGAAATTGATCATTACATAAAATAAACTCTATAAAGCATGCTTTAATTATTTTAGTCTCTCACCACAGAGTAATTAAGATGCCTCTTAAAGTGGGCATAATTAGTCCAAGCACAAGTACTAAACAGCAAACTTCAGGAACTTTAATGAACATCAACAGAGATGTCAGCGAAGTGCATCAGTATAGCCAATTTTATGTACAGCTCAAAATTTACACAAATATTCTTGTGTCTGAAACATAGCAACTTGTATGTTAGCTTATGTCATTCATAGGCCTTCTGCATCAAGCTTTGACAGATTCAGTTTTTACAGAGAAATATTTATTTAAAGGGAAAATAATGCTTCCAGTAAGTTTACTATAGAGGATGGGGACCATGCTGACCTGATCTTTATTCCTGCAATAGAAATTGCTGAATTGTTTTAATCATGGTTCAGATAATTAAATAAGGGAGTGGTTTGATATAAGTAAGCATCAAAGTCCTTGTTCTTCATTCTCCCAAAATATACTATGCTATAAACATAAATATATGCATGCCCTGTATCTATGTGTCATGTATATATATTTGGAGCATGTAGGTTGGTGAGGGGAGAATCTCCAGGATTAGTGTCTACTGGAGTTGACAATCTAGAGGTACAAGATGGGGAACCTGGGCATTGAAAGGATATTTCAATTTTTTATGTGTAATGTTTCTTTGGGGGGGGGGTTGTCTGAGATCATCTTAAATTCAGGGTTCCTTTCCTTTCTGTATTATTTCTCCTAATCAGAAGTCAATATTTATGAAAAAGAAAAAGTAACTTTTGGAAAGGAAAAATAACTTGTAGAAAAACTAAGAAGTGCTGACAAAATTTTCTCTTTATACACTAAAATATATATTAGATACACAGAAAGCTTTAAATAACTGAATTGGTTCCGAAATGAAATGACTTTTAGAAAAAATACAGCTTATTTTACTTTAGAAATTCTGGAAACAAAACAATACTAAATCATTTTAAACCTTCAACTGCTAATCTTAATGGAAGCAAAGGTTGTAGCAAAATAATAATCATAATTTGTATTTTTTTAGAAAAACATTGTGAAATCATTAGTAACATTTGATTAACCTATTCACATTAAAAAAAACCTCCAGAAACTCAGAATTGCTAAATGTTCTGACTACAGTTTCAGACAGTAGCAGCAACTGAAGTCTTTTTCATTCATCTTTACAAACAGAAGTGAACTGAATGTTCTGAGAACATTTGCCAAAACCTCTTATGCATATTTTACTTTTTACAAGTATACTAATATGCTGAAAAAGCCTTTGGGGAGTATGATGATGAGCTGCTATAGCAATTCTCGTAAGATCCTTGCCCCTTATTTTCTTTTTAACAGGCAATATAGACTACATTATTTTACTATCTGTAAATGAGGGAGGGAGGGAGGGAAGAAGGAAGGAAGCTTTTGAATAACACCTAGTTGCATGTCTTTTTAGATGCTATTGGAAGCAATTTATGTCTGTAAGAAGCAATCACTCTCACCTTAATCTGAAAAGTGAAATTGCAAACATCTGCACAAGGTCTTCTCAGGAGAATGCACAGGAAACGCTAAGTTATACTGACCCCAGATCATTTTTAAAAACGTGTATTTAAACTGGCAAACAAATGAAAGCTTGGTAGTATTTTCCTGCAATTCAAGAGAATATATCAGAGCTCAAAGTTGAGCTCTGGAGTCCTTGGTGCTCTCTTGAGCTTGACTGTTTGCTTCCAGACATTTTATTATCCAATTAAGGTAACAGCATCAGTGAAAGTGAGTTTGGGCTTTACTAGTTGGGTAATGAAATGTCTGCAAGCAAACAATCAAGTTCAGGGAGCAGAAATGACTCCACCGTAATTTTCTTAGTTTTTAGAAACATTTAAGACATACCAATAGGCAAACACATAAACAACCAAGTTAATTGCCATAACATGGACAAATTTACGGGAACTAATTAGATCTGTCTTAATGAAAAAAGGAGAAAGAAAGCCAAAAGAGAAGTGTAATTCTGGAAGTATAGGGCTGAGTCCATACTAGGTCTGAGCAAATAGTTGATTTGAAGATTCAGTCAAATCACTGCACCAGCTTAGAAAGCTGAATTATTAAATACATGAGTTGCTTTTAATCTATTCAAACAAATTGAATGCTTCTGCAGATGTGAAGAAACCTTTTTTAGAATGATTTGTAATTAAAATCAACCTTTTTCAACAATTTGGATCAATTGAAATCAGATATGGTCACATTCATACTTCCAACACTGTGCATGCTGATTATTACTCAGATTATCACCCACCGGCTTTATTAGTGAGGATACCAGAAGATTGGAAGGTATCAAATATGAGACCAAGAGGGATCAGGATAATAACTTAGTCAGCTTTATTTATCCCAGATAAATTGGTAGAAATGGTCATCAAAATTAAAATAACCAAGAATTTTGTGGGCCTGGGCCATTTTTTTAGATTATGTGATTTATAGTTTATTTTTCTATGATTTTGTATTAGGAACCACCAAGTTACATTTTATATGAGAGCCTATTGGTATTGGAGAGATTGGAAATCAGAACATGGACCTGAAAAGAATATTCTGGAAGAACGTGTAGGCAGCCAGATGACAGATCAGCAGGCTGGTCGGCCTACTTCACCTATTTTCCTATAGCTTCCTATTTTAACTGCATATGCTCAATTTTTTATCCAAGTCTTTTACTTACTTCCAGGTCCTAAAGTGGCTGAACATAGATCAATAAGGTTATATATCCAGAGACATTTCTGTGGTTAGTTTCTTGGAAAATGTAAAGTTATTCCTGAAATGTTCATTACAGTTCTAGGTAATAAGTCACACCCGAGGGATTTGAAAACAGACTTAATGCAGATTATTTATATTTACATTTATTTACACATCACATCTAACTTACACACAGAGAATATGTTTACAGAAAACAATTGTTTTCATTTTCATATTTCAGTGTGAGTTATAAATTCCAAAATATATATGAATTTCTTACCGAATCATCAAGGCCATCTATGTGTAAAACTACTGTTTTAGCACGTTTATTTGTACTTCCAAGAAAAAACTGAGCTTTTCGACGTCGAGAATTCATTTCATTCACATTGTCCATGTCAGGCATATTGGAAGACTGAAGAATATCATAGATTTCAGAAGCTAATAGTTTTGTTTCCCCGGGTGTTGTGGTCCTAAGGCAAAGAAAAATCAGATTTATTTAGATTATAGGTTTTCTTAACCCAATTTCTTTTACAATGCTCCCAAAAAAGACAGCTGCTTGTTTCTTTTTAATGTAAATAGAACTATAGATCCTAAGACTGTTTTTCAGTCTTGGCTATCAATTTTACAAAGCAACCTCCCTTACAATAAGATTCCTTCCCTAAATATTTTCCAGAAGATGACAAGAGTTATTCCAGAAAGATTTTGGTGTCTTATTTTAACATTATTAATAATTAATTATGGATGTTGGCTTAAATGATTTATTGGGAGTTGAAGTCCAGACACCTTAATGTATGAGGTTGAGAAACACTGAGCTAGTTATTGTATGTATATATATTTAAAAAATCATATATTTGTGGTAGTCACATGACATTCTCCAGTGAATAGTAGTAATGGAAAAACCAGAGATGAAATTGGGGGGGGGGAGAATGTGCAATATTCTGAATGAATGAAGTACAAGGAGAAGCTGACATTGAACGCATGAGTGACAATCAGATGAGAGAATTCAAAAATGACATTGAGCCATTGAGACACCCAACAATGAATTAGAAATATGACTCTTTAAATGTCTGTTTAGGGGAGAAATATTTGTTTAACACAGGCTCTAACCACAAGTGTATTATACGTATATGTGGGAAAGAATAAATCTAAATCTAAAAGCATGACTGATCTGATAATCTGGGGAACTGGACATAAGGAAAAAAGGTGTGGAAGAAATACTATGTTGCTCCCATCCAGAGTAAAGTCATATAACAAAATATGTTAAAGCAAGAAGTACTTAGCCTTGGAATAAAATAATCAAACCTTACTTGGATTTTCTTTCAGGAGGTATTATGTTAAATAAAGGTGCCTCAAAAATGGGAAGAAATTGCTCTTAGAAAGAAAAGATGAATATTATTGAAGGATATCAGTATAAAGATGGGTGTAGTTTTGAAATATGGGTCTCTGTAAATTTTCTGTAGGTATATATGCACTCTTTGTCCAAAGCAACATTTAACAGATGTTTTATAGTTTCAGAGATACTCTGGGAGAGAAACACAAAATCACAAGGGTAATGAATACATTTCAGCACACATGCATCCCACAAAATGGAGAAATAGCAATCCAATGTTGCTGAAAATGGTTTAATAATATTTAGAGGCTTATTTTAGTTTAATCAGTTCACTACTGCTTTGGTACAATAATTTTAACTCTTCTCCACATTTCTGGAATGGCACCTTTATGTAACACAGTTATGAAAATATTATCAGTTCCTAGAAAATTTCAGTTGGGGGATTATAAGTATTTTATGAGTTTTATTATGATTAATAACTTATTTGATTATTCCCTTCTGTTAATCTAGGTATTTTCTTATTAAACAAATAGACATTGACTGCATTATTTGTTTTGTTCCCCAATGTATTAGTTTTAATTGCATAACAAAATTTGAACTATATTTCCAAAAAAATATTTAGGCATGTTCCAATTAGGCACAGCAGATGGCATCATTGCCTTTTATTTAAGAACATTAAAATTAAACTAAAGCTATAGTCCTAAACAACATATTGCACTATACAGTGTGCATCCATGTCCTTTCTACCGCAATGATTAATGTATAAAATGTTCACAATTTTGAAGAATTCCATAAAGTCAAGATCAAAGAATGTGTTAACTCTTTTCTTACTGCTTACCATTAACTGTATGTAAACCAAGGTACTTATGGTTCAACCTACTATAATTTTAACAATCCAGACTTAGAACTGGGTTGAGTCACACTTGTATTTCTCTCACCATCATATAAGAAATTTGCACATGACCATCATGAAGAAAATACAAAATCCAATTTATGGATTCAAAATAAGATTCTTACTATCCATTGGCAGTGACCTCTTCTGCCTCATCATCCTCCGTTAAATTGAATAATAGCCACAGTGGATAAAATATTTTACTCAATTATCATCAAGGAATTCTGGATTCATAGTATTACCATATTGAAGGATATCATTCTCCCCTTGCTTCTGGCAACTTAAGATAATCAGTTTAAACTTTTCTAATGGGAACTACAAGCAATTAAAGCTGTATTAAATTAAAACTGATGGAAATGGTTAGGTTTACAGAAGTGTGGGTAAGGGAGATACATACCTGCAAGGGATTCTTGTGCAATTAAATACATATTAATTTAGCTGATTATTTTAGGCAACTAATAAATTGGGAAAATCTGTGCTGGATTTAATTCAACATATCCTGGCAAAAGTAGACAACTATGGAATAAAAAGTGCTTCTAGCTCAGACATGTCAAACACAAGGCCCGGGGAGGGTCCAGATTTGGCCCCCAGGGGCTGTCCCAGAAATGGCAAGGGAGCAGCCCCCGCTGCCCCAGCCCTGGCCCACCGCAACCCAACTGGGCGCCCTGGCGCATGTACACAGAAATGGTGAGCGGTCAGGGGCTGGTGGTGTGCAGCAGCAGCTACAGCTCATTTGTCTCAGCCCACCCCGCCCCTCCCAGCTTAACCCCGTCACATCCAGCCACGCTCCACTTTGCCGGGCTTCTCCACGTGTGGCTCTGCTTTGCCAGGCTAGCCTCCCCATGCCTGGCCCCGTTTTGCAGGGCTTTTCCTCCTCCGGCTCTGCTTTGCCACGCCTTTCCTCGCTTGCCTAGCACCCCAGGGCACACCCAGCCTGTGGGATGAAAGACGCAGAGATGTGAGCACGCGGCTGCCGGCTCCCAGTTGCCTTCTCCACCACATGGTAGGGCCGGAGAGGGGAACGCAGCAGTCATGCAGAGCCACAGCCTGGAACTCTGTGGTGGCTGGAGAGAAAGGGTGAGAAGGAGAAAGCAGGAAGGGTCTCTGTCTCTGTCTCTGTGTGTGTGTGTGAGAGAGAGAGGGGGGGAGGGAGGGAGGGAGACAGAGAGACAGAGACAGCAGAGATAGCCAGGAGGGGAGGAGGAGAAAGCTGTGTTACAAAGAAGGGGATCTTCCACCTTTCTCCCCCCCTTCTCTTTTTTTTAACCTCCTCCTGCTCCATTCAGGGTTTGTCTCTGTCTCTGTCTCTCTGTGTGTGTGTGTGTGTGTGTGTGTGTGTGAGAGAGAGAGAGAGAGAGAGAGAGAGACAGACAGACAGACAGACAGACAGACAGAGAGAGAGAGAGCCAGCCAGCAGAGAAGCGAAAATGTGGAGAACGGGCAGCATTGCAGAGTAAGCAAACTTACAAAAAATGGGATCTCTCTGTCTCTCACACACATACATACACCTACTGCGTGGGGAAGGTGGTATGCAGACAGTGGAGAGAGCAAACTCACAGATTGGCTTTGTGGTCTATTCTTGCCTCCTCCCTTCCCTAAAATCCAGGCAATAATAGAACTCTTTGGATTGAATGGGAAGTTAAGAGGAATTGGTATGTGCTGAAATTAAAAGGCTGAGTCAACTCCCCCCCCCCAAAAAAATTATTTTGTCAGAGACGTGGAAAGTTTTTCTTGCTTCTACTTCCCCTCATCTGCTCTTTTATAATTTAATCCAGCCTTGCCCAAACTAATATCTTTTGGGTGTCATGGACCACAGTTCCCATCATCCTGTGGCTACGCTGGCTAGAAATGCAATGCCTTATTTTCTCTGCAGCATGCGCCTAGGAGGCAGTAGGTCTGTGGGATTTAGATGTATGTAAACATTTGTTTCTTCTGCCTAATTTACTAAATCAACATCTAATCTGAAAGTTTCTGAGAAATCCAGGGTGGTTTACAAGAAAACTCTCAAAGACAACTATTGTAAAGCATCACTAGCACTCCTTAAAACAATATTAAGTGTGTATTTTAAGAAAGAAAAATATTAGTAGTAATTTACTTAGTGCTGTTTGACCATAAAATGTGTTGTTATTCTACATATGCCTGGCTGAACAGTGTGTTTGGAGTTGCCTCTAAAAGGGTGAGGGATGCACTGTTCATATTTTCCTTGGGAGAAAGTTCTATAATTGGGGTGCTGTCTCAGAGAAGGCTCTGCTCGTGGCCACTGTTCTATAAACCAAACCAGGGAGACCATCTGGTCTAAATGGATGGTAAACAAAGATGATTAGGGAGCTGGAGGCTAAAACATATGACAAATGTTTGTGGGAATTGGGTACGTCTAGCTTAGTGTAAAGGACTAGGGGTGGTGACATAATAGCAGCATTCCAATATTTGATGGGCTGCCACAGAGAAGAAGGGGTCAACGTATTTTCCAAAGCATCAGAAAGCAATAATTAATGGAAACTAATCAAGAGGAAAACCAGCCTAGAACTAAGGACTTGTGAAAACAACTAACCAGTGAAAAGGCTTGCCTTCAGAAGTTGTGGATGCTCCATCACTGGAG
Source organism: Vipera ursinii (assembly GCF_947247035.1). Lineage (NCBI taxonomy): Eukaryota > Metazoa > Chordata > Lepidosauria > Squamata > Viperidae > Vipera > Vipera ursinii. The sequence continues at coordinate 177,658,024 of NC_139516.1, forward strand.
GCTTTTAAGTAGAGATTGGATACTCCATTGTCTGGAATGGTATGGGTCCCCTGCTTGAACAGGGGCTTGGACAAAAGACCTCAAAGGTCTCTTCCAACACTCTTACTCTTTGAGAGAAGTGCTGCCAACCTCTCCCCCTCCCCTCATCCCTTCCTGGGCACAGAGAGAGGGAGGGAGGGAAGGAAGGAGGGAAGGGAAACAGGAAGAAAGAAAGGGAAGGAAGGAGATGGGAATGAAAAGGAGAGAGGCAGGGAAGGAGGGGAGGGAGGAAGAAAGGAAGGAAGGAGGGAGATTGCAATAAGAGGGAGGGAGGGTCTGAGGAAAGTCCTGCTTTAGCACTTGGCCACCAGCAGCCCTGTTGCCCTTTCACCATCCCCTGGTGGTCTCCCATCCTATTGCTGAGGATGCTTTGGTTACAAAGCCAGGTCTCCTTGCATGGAGAGGGAGTGGACCTCCCTTTGACCCATGCACTTTGTCCTGTACCCACCATGAGCAACCTGGCCAAGGAGAGGAAGCACAGCAGCAGCAGCCTTGAGGAGGAGGTAAGCGCAGGTGGGCGACCCCTGGGGAAGTGCAGCTAGGCTAGGCAGGGCTGTGGGGCCCTGGTGCCATGGGAGCTCAAAGGCCGGGCTGGGCTCTTGATCTCCGCTGCCTGGGGCTCTGGGCAGTCCATGCCACCGTCCAGGGGCCCCGTGCACAGCCTGAAGCTCAGTGAGCTCCTTCAATGGACCATGCCCCGGTGCTCACCCCGATCCCACCCCACCTTCCGCCGGAGACCCTCAGATCTGCCCCAGTCCTGCCCAGACCCGCACAGGTGCCGACGTGAGTGATGTCGAGGGGGCCACACCCCACTCAGTAAGCCACGCCCATGCTGGCCACACCCACCCAGCCCCCCAATGGCAACCACAATGCTGATGCAGCCCTCAATGAAATTGAGTTTGACACCCCTGTTCTAGCTAAATAATTAGAGTTCGGCTTTCATTAATTTGCCAATTTCCATCAAACGTTCCTAGCTATCAAAATCCCTCTAAATTGTAAAATATAAAAAAGACATTGTAAAATTCCTTAAGATTATCAAACGAGCTACAAATGTTGACCTTCAGCTACTCATGGATTACTTATCTGATTAACACAAAATAAGCCAAAACAACTGCACAAAATCTGCACTTTAGTACCTTTTAGCAACATTTAGCTTTGGACTATAATGTGAGACTCCCTTAAGATTGGCAGCACTGGGATTGATTGATGAAACCTGTACTTGGGATATAGTGAGACTCACTTTCTGTCTCTTAGGATCTCCACACAGTAGTTTTCAGGTTATCACCAATCATTCAACGACTATTCAAAGTTACAGTGGCATTGAATGAATGGTACTTATGACAGGTCCTCATAGTTCCAGCCAGTGCACTGTACCTGCAGTCATATAATAACAATTCCCAACGTTCCCTGCTGGCTTCCTACAAACAAAGTCAGTGAGGAACCCTGCAGGAAATCGGAAGTCACAATCACGTGAGGTTCTCGCTTAATGAGCCACATTACTACTTACTGGTAGTAACTGTACTTTATGGCCATATCACTTAGCGATAGCAATTCTGGTACCAATTCCAATTGTAAATAAGAACTAACTATAATGCCTTTTTTAATTTTTAATTCTGGCCTATGACTATAGTAAAAGATTGATGTCTATAATACCTCATCCAAAACTCTAGGAACATCTTGACGATTTCACTATTCGCATAGCTGTCTTCAATAAGCAAGTTTCCTCTGAGCTACCAAAATCTTTCTGGAAACACTCTGCTGGGAATACCTTTTTTCATAGCACCTGCATTTCGGAAACTTTACTGTAGCAATGTTGCTAAACTTCATTTATAACTTCGCTGCTGTGATTTCTCCTTATTTTTGCCTCCAATTATAATTTATATCCAATGAATTGGTATCAATATCATCGCTGCCTTAAAAGAGAGTTTCATTGATCACATTGTATGGAATCAGCAAAAACAACTACCTTTGTGTTGCTGAGTATATGACTTTGAAAGCAATTTTAAAGGAAAAGACAATGCAGGTACATTTACCACAGAAAACATGCTATACTTACTTCTGTACGACAGTCTGTAAACTCAGCATCATTCCCAGTTCACTTTTCATCTTTTCTCTATTGGCCCGACATTCCGCCAAATAACGTAGAGCCTATCAGAAACAAATGGATCAAAGAACAAACCACAACAAAAGAATTCTCAGCATTTGCTTTCACACCTCTCAGCAATGCATTGTAGTAATTCAAAAGATTAGGAAATATGTTATTTGATGCTTACAACATAAAGCTAAAATATTGTTTATTTATTCATCATGCTTCTATATCGCCCATCTCACCTATGTTAGCATGTATGTGCCAGGTAATTATTAAAAATAATGTTTGTCTCTCTATAAAATAAGAACAGACAATTCTGATATGTTCAGTTTCACATTTTTCCAAGTTTGGCTACCCTTGGGATTTTAATAAACTCACGGACATTCCACCTAATGTATGCAGTTAGGTATACAATCTCTATTTGGGGAAACTACATATTAAAAAAGAATTGCATTTTGAGTTGCATATTCTGAAAGCACAAATTAGGTAAATGCAATAATGAAATGGAAAGGAATTAGAAAGAGTGCAGAGAAAAAGAGCAAAGATGGTGAGAGACTTGGAGGCTAAATCCTATGAAACTGGTTAAAAAAACATGGCTCTTGAAGCCTAGGCTAAAGAAAAGCAAGCTAAAGGAAAGTGATACCAATCTTCCAATATCAGAAAGAATGTCACAGGGCAGAGTATGTGGATTACTCTCCAGAGCAGCCAAGAGTAGCACAAGAACCAATGGGTGGAAGCTTTATTGATTAAAAACCATACAGCAAAGGAATAGTCTGCTTCCTGAAGTTGTGAGTGCTCCATCATTGGAGGCTTTCAAAAAAGATTGGAAAAAAGATTGGCTGGAAAGGATCCTTCCAATTTCTGATTAACTTCAGCCTTGGTTTCTCCAACCATTATCAATATACAAATTATAATCACTTCCCTCGCAAAACCAACTGATGTGTATGCAAAGTACATGTTCCTTACTTGGGAGTCTGTCTGCTTAGCGACACTTGACATCACTTAATAACTGCAACCCAGTAAATAGAACTACGCATCACTTCCCACAACAGAGGAAAAAGAAAAAAAATGGATTTGGTTAAGATGACAATGTAAACTGTTAAAACAAAGAGATTTTATTTGGTCTTGTTTCTATTGGAAAACTGCTTTTGATTATTTATGCTTGAAATAGAAAAATGAAATTTAGAATTTAATCTGAAGAATTAATATCTAATTATAGAACTGGCTTATAATAATAGGTAATGTAAAAGGTGAGGTTTCAGCTATGTTAGTATTTTATTGTGTTGTATAGGAGTTGGAAATCAACACCTTTTTCCTTCTCTTTTTTTTTAAAAAAAATCCTGCATATTTCCTTCCTCCCCCTCTCCCCGCTTTTTTTTCCTTAATCTTTATTTTCATTACACCTTATGTTACATACACCTCAATAAAACATTTGGAAACAAAATCCCAAGAAAGGGAGTAAGTAAACTTGGACAAAGTATTGAAACTTCTGAACTTGCCAGTTTAATTTGTTGATACTAGTTTCATGCAGGCTTCTATCCTTCATGAACAGAATATCAAAACAACATAATTAAACTGCAGTGATTTGCTTTTGCCTTAAAGGATAATCAGGGCTTACATTTAAGTTCAAAGAAATACCCAAAATATATAGACAATCTGGAGCTGTCAGGAGCAAGCTCTTTCTCTAGAGATTTAAAACTTTGAGTATTATTGAAAGAAATGACCAAACTGTGTTAACACACACCACTTGGTAGTTGCATTTGCTATGAATTAAGTAGGCCATATGTTATATTTTAGATACAAATCTATGTATTTCAAATAGCAGAGTATCCTTCATCTTGTTCAGGGATTATTAAACTATAATTCGTCTTGAGAATAATTTGCGTACATATACACTCAGCATACTGTTTCTTTCTGGAATTGACAACATTACACAAAGTGCAGAGAAATGGTGCTGTAGATTAAAAATAAATACTAAAATGTAAAAAAAATCTAGACGCATGCTGATCTGAACAATAAATAAATAGCCAACATGCAATACAGAAATTAGATTTCTGATATGGGCCCTAGCACATTGGATTTTATGCTTGCAAACTTCATTATATTATGCATCCATATTTTTCAAGGGACAAAATCTTTTTATTTTTCTAAAACACGTGAAGCCTACTTGTAGACCCCTGCATGTAGTAGATAGCATCTGGTCAGAATTTCTGAGCAGAAAAACATGCAAGAAAATGAACAGATTGTAAGGAATGTCCAAAACATGTACCACAATGTACATCTATTCTGGCAAAATGTGAAGGCTAGCCATCACACAAGTCTATAAATACCACAACATCTCCTTGAATAAATTGGATGTCCTACAAACTTCCAAGACAAGGCAGAAGAATTAAAGTTCACGTGACAATGAATTAAATAAGTTTAGTTGCAAAATGCTGAGCAAATACAGGTTTCCAAATGTTACTTTGCCTTGTAAAAAACTTTGTTGCTTTAACTACATAACACTAAGCAGATTTTTTTATAGTTACCACTATGACCATATAGGTAGATGAGCAATAAACTATATTAAATATGCTATAGTTTTTCCTATCATTTTCATTTCAGCTATCTTTCTATGTCTCAGTGGGATAAAGGATTTAACTTGCTCTACTCAGGACGTTGCAACTCATCCAGAGAACGCAAATTCAAGCAATTTTCCTCATGTGTAGTCACCATACCTGAATGAAATCACGGAAATGCATGATAGCAAATATGCATTTAGATTGTTACATTTTAGATTCCATAGCTTCCGGAAACCCTTAATGCTACAAGATGAGCTATCCAATAATACTTACAAGTAACGCTGAATGGACAACTGGTGGGTTGGGATGATCCAAAAATAATATAAGGCCTGGTAGACATCCCTGATCCTGGACAATTGCTCTTCTATTCAGGGGATCAGCTGCCAGATCTCTCAGCTGGTTTACTACGGTGAGTGCATCAGGCTCCACATTCATTGAGGTATTCATTTTTCCTTGTCATACATAAGATTCTACTACAAAAGGAAGTTGTTATTAATAACTGTAGTGATATGAAGTAATTTCATAACTACTAAAACAAAAATGCATCCTATGTTTTAACACAATTTGATATAATTCATTCTTTAGGAAGGAAGACTGTACTGTTTAGATCGTGATGAAAAAAACAAGGTGTGAGATTTTAAAATTGTGAAGTCCTCCATCAGAATGCACAGGACTATATAAACACCTTAACAAGATTAATGTATGCAGAAAATAAATCTTGTAGTTTTTTATTTGTTAACATCATATAAACATAGAAAGTAAATTTTGAATATTTATTAGATATAGGCTAACCACTTATGGATTGATTTTTTTTCTCAAAGGCTAAACATGGCTAAAATAATCCATTATTCAATTGGTATATTATTTGCAAAACATAATAAAGTAGGCTTCTTAATTTAATCACAGCTTGGAGCAATTTTGAAATAAATAAAAAGCTAGAAAGACAATCAGTATATTACACTTCCACAAATACTGGAATTTTTGGAGGATTCTTACAAGTTTCACAGTTAATCCTATAGATATTGGCAATCAACATTCCCAGAAATGTTTGAGTTTAGATCAGGCATGTCAAACTGCCAGCCCACGGGCCAGATGCATCACACCGAAACCTCACCCACCCCATTGCTGGCAACGGGGAAAAAGTCATGATACATCACGAAACGTCATGTGATGGCGCAAGTTAGCCATGCCTGATTTAGATGGTTGCAGGGTCATGTGATCCCCTTTGCTAATGTCTGACAAGCAAAATCAACACAGACATCAGATTCACTTAACAACCATGTTACTAACTTAACTGCATGATTCACTTAACAACTGTGGCATGAAATGGGGCAAAACTCACTTAAGTCTCTCGCTCAGCAACAGAAAATTTAGGGTCAATTGTGGTCATAAGTTGAGGACTATCTGCAGAATAAGCACCCTCTAAATGGGAAGTGACTATCCCCATTTGAGTAGGCCCAATTTCTTATTCAGAAATTCCACACCAAAACAAACTGAAAGAGTGCCAAGCAGGTGAAGAATTTGAAATCACTGAACAAAAATATGGATGTATTCCTCTATTTAAACCACACTATCACACTACCTAATATTTTATAGCAGATTTTTAATTAAACAGAGCTACTTTTGCAACAGAGCACTTTCCCTATATACGATGCATTACAATGCTGGTACAAGGAAACAGCACAATAAGCTGCTTTGGGAATCTATACAATGCCATTGAAGTTACTTGGCAAACCTGTACTTAGGATCAGACCTAAGAAATATTATTTAAATGTGCTGTTATATAATAACATATGAGCAAACTGTGTTTAGTGCTACAGAAATATCACAGAAGTACTCAACGGCTTCTCACTATAACTACATTTAAAGCCAAGTAATCTGCTCACACAAAAATTATAAAGAAGTTTCATTTAAAAATTTACAGATGTTTGCTGAATCCGTAGGGGTTAAACTACAGAAATCCCACTATGGGAAATAGGATCTTCAAGAAAGCATGTGTAAGACTGGCATTTGAAATACTGTTCTATGGATACTTAATTGGAAGTCTAGCAATTTTACTAGCACTTCCAGAGACACAATTACAGCCTTCAGATAAAATCCCAATCCAAAGTCCAAACATATGCATGTTTACCCACAAGTAGCCTGCGACTTACTTTTAGGAACACATATTCCAATTAGGACACTGAACTTAAAACAGCTTTTCTTTTGCTTTTCATGCTTACAAGCCAGTAACTCAACTAGACTCCTGGCAGCTGCCTGGCCTGGTCCTTGCACCTTCTTGCAGTGCAGCTCTCGTACAGGGATCGCATAGTGTCAATGAAATCACTACACTGGTTTTAAGGAAGGTAAATAGGATTGCAACCTCACTCATAAAAAAAACCTGGGTTTCCGTTTGAACATAATAAGATTGAGTTGAGCTGTAATGCTAAACCTAACTAGGAACCAACTGCCAGAGAGTTTCTGACTAAATCGAGCGACACTACAAGTAATTGCAAATCCTTAAGTCTTGGACAGGATGATAATTTGGAGATCTAAAAGAACTCCGGAGATCGAAGAAGTAGCAGCATTCGAGATCTTTGTTTTGCGTTCTTTCCCGTCCGCTTTTAATCCACTCCCACCTCGATTCCCCCTCTCTTTCCTGCCCCTCCGGCCCCATTCCCAGGTCCAGGGATCCCCATTACCGCCCTCACTTTCATTGGACGCAGAAGGGGAGGCGCTTTGCTACTCCCGCCCCACGGCGGAAGAACCACTTCAAGTCACGTATCGGCTAACGCCGCTGTTGCTGCCTTCGCATACCCGGAGACCCTGGCAGAGAAGCCGCTTGCAACTTCCGGGCACCCGGCGAAGGTCAGCTGAACTGGAATCGCCGGCCCGCCACAGCAGTATTCACCCAGCGAGGCGGGCGATCGCCGCTCTCCGGCACCACTGCAATCCCCGAGACGCGATTGGCTGCAACCGAAGGCGTCTCCTCTCCATTCGCGGCTTGCCTTATTATGACCTCCCTCCGATTGGCTTATTCCGGGTCAGGAGTTCTGAGGCATTGTGGGTTAGAATGAAATCAATTTTAGAAGGCATTTCGACAACTACAACTCCCAAGAAGCTCAGTTCAGTTTCTGATGGTTACAATTTACGTTTGCTCTTTGCAGGGGGAATGAATAACGTTTCGCTGACATTTGCTTGCTCGTGGACTTCTGTAGTGAGGCTTATCCGAAGGCAAGGGGAAGGCATTTCCCCCCGAGTTTAGTGGCTCCTAACTGTTTTAGCCGAATAATCTTAATTTTTTGCTATCATACATAGTAAGAATATATAAGTGCATAGGTGTAACTATACCTTTGAAGTAGACAAATTCATTTGGTCTTTAGGAAAGGCATGGATGTGGTTAAGACTTCAATCCCGCACACATCTAATTGGGAACAGTCCTTTTTAAAGATCAGTACTTTAAGCTATACATAAACATCTACAGTGTTGCTTGTAGTAGTAGCAATTACTTTATTTTATCCTGTTGGTATGCTGTTTGGGGTTGAGGGTGTTTTTTACATCTGTAGTTCAATGTTCTAATAGTTAACTACAGTTAACTACAGTTCTCATCAGACTCAATTAATGCACCTAATAGGAATTACAGTAATGAATTTGGAGAGCTGTAATTTTGCAACCCTGAATAATACTAAGTTAAAAAGTCTTAAAGTTTCGATAAGTTGGTTTTACTCTATGTAAGTTGGTTTTACTCTATTTTGTGTAGTACAACAAACAACTAGACTTGCAAAATAAAGGTTGTTGTTAGTTGCGAAGTCGTATCCTACCCATCGCGACCCCATGGACAATGTTCCTCCAGGCCTTCCTGTCCTCTACCATCTTCTGGAGTCCATTTAAGCTCATTTAAGGTATTTGGATTTAAATATGTTGAATGTGTGCTCTTTTTTTAAGGGTTGTCCACTAATATTTGAGAGGACAGCAGTAAGATAGATGGACTCTGTTAGAGTGGCGATGAGGTACCGTTGGAAGACCCGAAGGACCAATTTAGGGACAGATCATCATGGAGAAAACTTGTGGCTGCTAAGAGTTGATAATAATGTGATGGCATGTCAATCAATTAGTGCCAAAATATATCGCACTACAGGACAAAGCAAAGTACCCCCTTTACGCAAACTTAGGTATTTGTTACAGCAAGACAGCACGAGATGGCGCTGCTACATGATCCTTTGATACTAAAGAGCAGAACTTTCCAAGCCTTTGTCGCAAATAGCTTATCAAAAACATTAGGCGGGATTTGAACTTTCTGAAACCATCGAGATGAGAAAGGAGGCCTTTGGAGCGGATGTCACTCCAGAGATCATAGAGTCCGCGGGCTACTATCCTTGTCTCGATGATGATATCTTCGATGATACATCCCGTCATCTGGCCGGGCTGCAAGACTTAAGCCTCGCCTCCCTAAACGGCGGGCAGCGATTGGCCAGGCCTATCGCCGGCGCTCCTCAGGATTGGTTGCTGCGGGAGACGGACGGAGAGAGTCGAGGGATTGCTGCAGGCCGGCGGGGACTCCGCGGCTCCGGGAGAGTCCGAGCAAAGGAATAAATACCGTACCGGTCCGACGAGCGGGTGAGTCCCTTCCATCTGCCTCGGGGCCTCGATTTGTTGTCAAGAGTTCAACCCTGCCGCGACGTTTCGGGTGTGGGCCGAACGGCGTCCACGAATAACTGGTCAGGTCGGGGCCGAGAGAGAATCTGCCGGTCGTGTGAGTCAAGGACACGCGCTGTTAACCGCCGACGGTCACGTCCGAGGTTGCCGGGCGCCGCTTTTCGTTTTCCCCAATCGCGGGGCGGGAAAAGAAGTTATGCCTTCCCGGCCGCAACTGCTTTGGCTCTTCCGCCGTGTAGCCGGCGACTCCTGGTTCTTGCCCTGCGCGCCCTCCTCTTCCCCTCCCGGCAAGGGGCAGACCCGGGTGGGAGCATGTTCGGCAGGGGCGGAAGAGTGCTCGCAGGAGAACCGTTTTATGCCTTTACGACTCAGGGGTCTTCAAACTTGGCCCTTTTATGACTTGTGGACTTCAACTCCCAGAATTCCTCAGCCAGCTTTGCTGGCTGAGGAATTCTGGGAGTTGAAGTCCACAAGTCATAAAAGGGCCAAGTTTGAAGACCCCTGCTTTACGTCTTCGGGAGGATCTGATTTTTGACGTAGGCCTAAACCTGGCGGTTCTCAAATTACTGCTTATGCGCCCTTTCTAAGCTCCTCGAGTCGTAAGGTTGTTGTTGTTTTTTTCCCTGCCAGGCCCCGTGGCCAATCTTAGAAATTTCAATTTGATTGTCTTCTCCCTTCTCTTTTTCGGGTGCTCCGGAAAAGGCAGTTACTCTTACGGTTACTCCTACATCTAAACAGAATTTGCCTGGCTACTGTCTGTTGCTTCTAATAGTGCCGGATTTTCCTCCTCTTCCTCGTTTGTTACTTTGGACACCAAATAATAATAATAATAATAATAATCGAGTAATGTAGAAAAGACTGCGCTGTTTTGTGAGCCATAGGCTTAAGAAGACCTGTCTGGTTCAAAATAAATAACTCGGTATAAGCCCATCTAGACTTTGCCTCTAACACTTAATGAAAAATTCTAAATTTAAGAGAAAATTTTTATAAAATGTTTTATAGATGGCATCTGGATCCCAAGAAGCTGTCCAATATGTATCCTAATGTACAGTCTAAATGCTGGAGGTGTGGTAGTTTAGAAGCTACCTATTTTCACATGTGGTGGACTTGTAGAAATATAAAAGCTTTTTGGATTAAAATTTGGTGGAACATTCAAAAGATTTTTAAGAGAAAGATAAAGTTATCCCCGCAATTGTTTTTATTGGGCATTGTTGTAGATTGTGATGTTAAAGAAACTAACTTGATGTTGAACATGATAACGGCAGCACGGTTACTGGTGGGACAATATTGGAAGAAGGATAGTTTGCCCACTGTAGAAGAATGGGTGTTTAAAGTTTCGAATCTTGCAGAAATGTCTAAGATTTCTGCTTATCTGAAGGATCATTCACAGGAAAGATATATTTCAGTTTGGAGGAGATGGATAAATTATATTCAAAACAAGTATGGGACCAAAAAGTACCATTTAGCTTATGAGTAGATTTTAGTGGGATATTGTTATTGGTACGTTGTTTGTAGTTATGTTAAAAGAGAGTTAAAGCGCATTATGAATTTGGTTAATTGTATATTATGCATAATTTTTATTTAGAATATGATTATTGTAACTATAATCCTGTATTTATCTCTGGGAAGTGGGGGGGGGAGTGGGGGGGTTTGGGGTGGGAGGGATTTGGGGATATATTGTAAAATTTTGTTTTTGTAAAACTCTTTAATAAAAAAAAAATTCTAAGTGGGGCACACAACATCTGTGATCTACAGTAGGATTCCTGCACAGTCAAAGAGATTCTCTCCCTTGAAAAGATCTAAAAATCCTTCCTATATAGTTAACATATCACTCACCCACTTTAACTCATCACCCGCTGCAGTCTTTTACTTCCTTTTCTCCCACAAAAACAAAATTTTTTCTCATCTCTGACATTAGCTGTGTCTATTACATTTATTGTTAGAAAATGTGTTTATGATTTGACATCCATAGTCAAAATGCTTCAGAACTTTGTGGTTAATATATTGAAGTATATTTTGAAAACAACTTTAAAAATATGTTTGCAAAATTGTGTTGTTGCATCCAACAATATTGTGAGAAATAGGATCATGATACACACATAGATCTCATTTAGTGACAATTGGGACCACCAACGTAGTCATTAAGCGAAGTTGCTAAGTAAAACTAAGACTCTGCTTATGGTCTTACTTCAGCATTCCTTTGCTTTACAGACCTGAAATGTTATAAATATTTCATCATGGTAACTGTGAATGGTTAGTAAATAAGGTAGTCACTAAACAAGGACTTCCTGTAATCTCTGTAATCACAATATTTGGTTTTTGCAGTTAAATGGATGCAATAGGAAATGATATGAAATAACTGACATCACACAAAACTATTCTGAATCTGAATTTACAGCTGAACTGAGCTATACAGAAAATAATCTGACTTGGCAGAATACAGCTTTTTATTTTGCAGTACTGATACTCGCTCTTCACAGATATAATTGTATTTGTTGTGGGAACGAATATGTTCTCCCATAAATTAAAATTATAGAGTTGCAACATGTAGCAACCATGTGTGCAAAACCAGTAATTTTGTATAGTTAATTATTATAAGCTCTGGCTCACTCATTTATTTGATTCTGCCACAATTAAGTTACTTCAAAGACAAATAGAAAGTTACCAAGGAATGGTCATGCACTCACAGAGATGACAAAAAGGTGTGAAGGCTATGTTAGACATTTTGTTAGCAATTTGTAAAGTGCCTTGTGCTAGTAATAGTTTCATTAAGTATGTATAACTAAGCTTGGTATAAGTTAATAAAAATTATATATAATATAAACCAAAATAATAAATTCATTTTAGAATATAGTAAATATAACCAATTGCTAATGGATGCAATTACATTAGTATGAGTACACCATTGGAAAACTTGAAAAATTAGGTTAGGAAAAGGCCATTGTGGAGAAATATTATTTGTTTACAGTTGACATCAAGTAGTTGACACATAGTCAACAGTCAGTACAACTTTAATATAAATAGAGAATATCTTTCTGACTTAATAAAGGTCCTATGAAAAGAAGCATTCTAATAGCCTCCTTAAAGTTCAAAATATTGAACTCTAAATGTAGGAGATAAATGGAAAAATGTCTTAAAATTTAGGATGCATTATTTATTATTAATGAATTTGATAGGTCAACATTTTACTAATTTATTTGATCCTATACTTTTAAACAGGCTTTCACACATCTGGATCTTCTATCAAAAAACCAAATAATATCTACTCTAAATGTTATGTCGTTAGCACAAAAAACTCTATTTGATTGTCTGGTTCAATTTGATTTTATAACTAGGGTCCCAGAACACACACAAACAAACTCACGCATGCAGAGTAAAAATTAGAAATAAAAAAATAATATAGCAGCCAAAGCAGAATAGCTACACTGATTGCCGTTGATCTTGTCAGTGTTAAACATTACTGAACAAATCACATTTGTTTATTTTATTCTCTGTAGAAGAATAGCTTGGTTCTTACATAGCTTGGTTCAATTTGTTACAAAATAATTATACAAAATAATACATTTTAGCAAAAGAATGTAAGTTCTTGTTTTAATGTTAGAATTTATAAATCTAAACGCTGTAAGAGATTGTGTGGGCAAATGGGATGTTTTGTGGACAGATTGTGCTATAAATACTCATATTAATGGAGAATTGCAACTGTGTACAGGTAGTCTTCAACTTACAACCTCAACCCCAAAATTTACTATGTTGCTTCATTTAATTTTGGGAATGGATAACCTGTTCTTTTTTGTCTGGATCAGCTAGGAGCTTCCAATTATTAGCTCTTAGAAGAGCCAACATGGGTATTAAAGTTAACATGTTGAAGTATTATAGAAAGTCCTCAGCTATGGATGCTTATTGGATGATGATTTGGGGTTAGTCATTCTCACTCCATTACATGTCTGCTGTTATGAGAAAGAAGTTGAAAGAGAAAGTGCTATGTAAAATGCTTTGAGGTCCAGGAGCAAAGATAAATCTAGCCAATGTCAATACTCATTTTTAACAACAAATACTATATTTTTTATTTCAGGTTAAAGGAATATTTTTAAAATGTCACCTGTGAAATATATGTCATGAAGTGAACTGCTATTGCCAGGTGAGAAACTGACAACTGAACAGCCACAGGTTAGCTTCTAAAACCTGCTATAAGTAATAAAGCCTAAAACTAGGAACTGCCTTTCCAAATGAATCTATTTTTCCTCTGCTAAAAGAAACTAACCATCAACTAAAAGAAGTTTATAATCAGAATGGAATATTTTGTGATAGCAGTTTTGCTTGAATTTCATTTCCTTTTCTTCAGTTGCATTTTTCCATTACAAAGCTCAGAAATTTGATTACTTTCCAAAATAATCGTAACTGTTCACTTGACTAAATTGTTCTTATTCAAAACTATATATTATTATTGGTTGCACAGTCTGGCAGATGTTTAGTCTGGATTTGGTATTTTTATCCACCTATTGAATCCTTTCTAAGGACCTGGGATACATAGATGTTTCATGGTGTTAGAGGTATCATTGCAGCATATAAGCTGTTCCAATAAAATTGCTTTTTGCAATTGACGGATGATGATTTTGTCAGTGCCGATAGTATTCAAGTGATGCTCCAGATGTTTTAGGATTGCACCCAAAGTGCTTATTCCTATTGGTACTATCTTTGCTTTTGCTACAGTCAATCTATTTATTTATAGGTCTTTGTATTTTATAATTTCCTCCAGTTTTTTCTCTTCTGTTTTGCTGTCTCTTAAGTACTTCCACACTCACCACACAGATGTTTTTATATTATAATTTGCCTAAAGTATACTAAATGTTTTAATGCAGTATGCTTTCAAAATTATATTTGTTAAAATCATTCTCAGGCATCATATGGCATTTATAATTGCTTCAGTTGCTGGTACCAAAACTCAGGCCCTACAGACAATTTATTATATAAATTACATTAAATAATTGAATTGGTTACCGTTATCATACTCATTTGAAATGTGATCTTTGAACATTCCTATGGTAAGTACGATAACAATTTATCTGAAAAAAATATTAAAATATATTGTGATTGGTCTATGGCAGGGGTAGGCAACCTCGGCTCTTTTATGACTCATGGACTTCAACTCCCAGAATTCCTGAGTCAGCATAGCTGTCTCAGGAATTCTGGGAGTTGAAGTCCATGAGTCATAAAAGAGCCGAGGTTGCCTACCCCTGGTCTATGGGTATACCCTGTATAACTTTAAATGTATGCTTTTTATACAATTGGTTCTTGCTTCTGTTGTTGCTGTTTTCCTTCTAACTTTTTTCATGTTTTGAATATTAGAATACAACTTTATAGTGTTTAATTAAAGGTGGTGTATAATTAAACTACCACTTACATACTTTTGGTGAAAAATGCTAGAGCTCTAGCTGTTATTATATTTATTTTGAGATGAATTCTCACATTGAAACAGTTGCATATTTTGCTTAAATGTTTTTTTCTCTCCAGGATGACTATGGAGCTTCTACCTCCTAGCAAGCTAAGGTTGTCAATTTACAAATTACTGAAGCCTTTACTTTATTCTAGATGATCTGCTGGATTAAGCATCTATTTAGAGGGATATTTATGCAAGCTGGGCTAACTATGGAATCAGTAAGTATATCATTACAGTAACATATATGCAAAAACAAAGTCTGAATAATGTATAGGGAATGACATGCATAAATGCCAATTACATTAAAATGACATAAACACATAGTATAATATTTAAATATAACTGAATTTGTGGAATATAAGTATACATAAAAGTTTTCTGGATTGTGTCTGATGAATAGTTCATTTCAGTAGTCCATTATAAAACATAATAAAAATAATGTTGCTTAAGAGAGATATTGTGAGCCCATTCAAATTTTGTTGGACTGAGTATATTGCCATTTTATCAAATTTATATTGCTGCTCATGTCACTTGCATGACTCTGGTTACTGTACAATAAAATAAATCTTAAGTTGTAAATCTGTTTTCTGAATATACAGGCTTACAATGCAATTTGATACATGTTTACACAAAAATAGTTTTCCTGGATTTATTTAATTGTAAGTAAAACTTCAAAATAAAGTAATATTGACACAGACAATTTTTTTATTTTATTTTCAGCTGCTTTGGTCAAATAAATCTTATGGTCCAAGCAGAAGTATTGTAAGAAAAATTGGCTCCAACCTTTCTCTGATACAATGCCCAAGGGTTCAATTTCAGGTAAGATATTTACTTGTTTGCTTTGATTTGCAAAAACTACTAAGACCTAAACATCTTGGTCTGTGGTACCTGGGGATATATAAGTTACTTTCTGTCAGTTTGGAACCAAAAATAGGGATATCCCCAAATTAAATTATTTCCTTAAGCAAAAAAAGTAGTTACATTAATGTTAAAGGTTAAAATTTAATTAAATGAAAATGACATGGATTTATAAATTGGATTTATTGATCCTGAAGTCTTCATTGGTGAGAGTAGAAAATAATTCAAATATCTAATGAAACTCAATGTCAGCATATTTAAAAGTAGGTGAAAAAATGGTACTATTTTCTGATTTGAAAAATAGTCTCTTCGAAATAAGAATTTTGTAAAATAATTTTGTAATTGAAAATAGCAAACTGAATACCATTGATCAGACAAAGGTCAAATTCAGCATATTTTTAATTTTAGATTTATTTTCAGATGACAATGCCATATATTTTAAATAGAACTTCCTTTTCAGTACTAAGTAATGAGTTCTGAAAGATTTTTCAGTAATTGTGATTTATAGTAAAACTAACATATATTTGAAAGTTGGAGAGAACATATTTTTAGGAAGATTGGTCATTATTTATTTCTATTGTACTCAGATGTCAATAACATTGAATTTTATCGAACTCTTGTGAATTTTAACAGCTCTTGAGTGGAAAAGGCATTCAGGGATAAAATCATATTTACACATTACAAATTCAGCAACTTAAAAACATTTTGTATCATATGTGAATATCATAATGTCCTTTTTTTCTAGAATAAAAAATATTTCTTCCCTTATTATTTATCTATAGATACATTTATTTTATGATATTACTGGTCTAAGCTGTCAGTGACTTCCGAATATTTTTGATAAACCTGGGCAGAAATTAGAAATAATGTCTTCTATCTTAATCAATACTTTTCTCTGGAACATTCACCAAAGAGAAATGCCAATGTTAAGAGATCTTCACTCTGTTATTCTACATACTTTAGCTATCTGAAGGCTCAACATAATGTTCACAGCAGCAGCAGCAGCAAAAGGCAGATTCAGTTGTTTACAAAGCTCTAATGCAGGGATAGGAAAGAGAGTTTAGTGGTGGGCACAAATTCAGTTTAAAACCAAGCCCAAGAGAATAGGAAAATACAAGTGTGTTCTTGAGTTGTCACATGCTTGATGTTTAAAATAGTTATTAGACTAAAAAGGTTCTCTGTCCCTGACCTTTGCTGAAAAGTACTATAGTTTTCTGAATGGTGGCAGAATAAACTTTAAAAAAAAACACCTAATAATATCACAGCTTTCTTCCTGCTTTCTTGAAACTTTTCTATAGCATTCTCTCTTTCCTTTTTCTTCCTATCTTGCTCTCTAGCTATTATATCGCAGGATCGTGCACTGAGCCTACTGTAAGTCAGTCTTCTCTTTTTCACTAAAGTTCACTTGTAACTATTGGTATTTACTTACATTTAAATCTGATTGTTAAGAATCTTAATTAACTTCTGTGTTCCTTATTTTCTTGTGCATAGAGAATGAGCTAAAGATCTTTAATGACGGTGACAGTTTTGTCATTTTTGGAAGCCTAACAGCAAAATATTGCTGAAAAATTAAACTTTTCTTCAAGACAAACATACTCAGGATTGCTACTTTAATACTTAATTAGTCAGATATTTTAAATGTGGATAGGAAATTTAGATATTTATTTTGGTGCCCCAGGTTTAATCTTTTCACAAAGCTTAGGTTTAGTTGCCTATCTAGCTTAAGGTCTGACAAAAGGCAAATTTGAGTTTGTCCTGTGGCACATCTCCAAAAAAGCTTGTGAAGTCTGAAATAATAAACAAGCGAGAAGTTCTAACCCACTTAAAATACTTGCATATATAAAAGTTCTAGTTTCACATGACCATGAAATAATCTCTGAATAAAGTGTTGAACTATTAAAAGACATGGTTATATGCTTTTCTTCCTTTTTGGAAATTATATCACAATGATCCAGTATTAGACAGAATAGTCACAGTGATAACACTCTCATTGAACACTGTAGAATAGCAAACGTAGGCTTGATTTTCAATAAAGATAACCTTACAGTATTTTTAACTTCAGCCATTTCTAGAAAGTAGTCCTTACCTGGGCTGGCAAATCTGGAAACAGATACATTAAAATAACGCTTATTAACACATTAATAAGGATTTGGATTTTCTTTCTCTGAAACGAATTTCTGTCTTCCATTTCTCATCCAAATATTATGTAATATGTATGAGAAATAGTTTGAAATTAACCAGATTCTTCACCTATGTAACTTTATTGGTATATGTAAATTTCCTAACCTGCAGCTAGATATTTGCTATGTAATACTCAATTTGTGTGTCATATCATTAGGAAACAACAATGGAAATGCTAATGCTGTGGGACGTTCCTTAGATTTCTTAGATTGGATCATGCTACTAAGTTTGAAACCTTGCTCAAATGGGGAAAAAAACCCTAGTGTTTTAACTCTTGTATTATCTTGTTCTCCCTCCCATTTATTTATCTTATTCATATTCTCAATCTGTATTTTAACTTCATGTTACCTTTATAGTGATGTTATACTGATCCAGGCCCAGGCAATTGCTCTAATATGTAACATTATCCAATCAATCTAGCTTCCATCTCAGCCTGCAGAAAACACTCAGTCTAACCAACTAAAAGAAGATGCAATAGTCTCCCTTGTAGATGTAGGCTGGGTTGCTGAAGAAGATGATGGAGACAAAGTGTTTACACGGTTCCGGTATGTTTCTCAAAGCTTACCCTCTATTATTGGTTCTTTAAGCTTTGGTAGATAACCTGTTGACCAAGGCCATTAACCAACTTCTATGAAATTTACCGTTTGAAAATCAGGTTTTCTGATAATATGAAAACTGGCCAATATTATTGATCAAGGAAGAAAATCTTAACAAGCTTTAGGGATTCTTTTAAAAACATAATAAATATGTTTTATTATCTAGACTTTCTGTTTATACAATAACTTTATGCTTATATAAGCATATATTTTTGTAGTATGTTCCTATTTCAGTACCAGAATATCTGGGTAGTAGACACAAATAGATGTCCAATATTATTTTAGTCAGAATGAGTTATGAGAATGTAAGTGCAACTCTAGGAAAGGAAAATCCATTATCAAGAAATAGATTAGAGGTAGTCCTTGACTTACAACCACAAGCCCAAAATTTCTGATGCTAAGCAAGACATTGCTAAGTGAATTGTGCCCCATTTTATGACTCTTTTTGCCATGGTTATTAAGCAAATCACCAGTTATTAAGTGAATCATGCAGTCATTAAGTGAATGTGGCTTCCCCATTGACTTTGCTTGTCAGAAGCTCCCTAGATAGGCTGCAAATGACAATCCCAGATGCTGTAATCATTGTAAATACATGCCAGTTGCCAAGCCCCCAAAGTTTGATCACATGACTATAGGAATACTGCAATGGCCATAAGTATGAGAACTGGTCATAAGTCACTTTTTTCAGTGCCATTATTACTTTGAATGGTCATTAAACAAATGGTTGTAAGTGGAAACTTCCTGTATCTTTCCAGTTCTTTTCAATTGGTTTTGGCATAAAGATGACCTCTGTTGCCTTTTTATACGTAAAAGGATGGGGAAGAATATTCTATTGATACTCCAGTATTGACAACATGCGAATTTATATATTGGATAGATTTGTAATAATCTGGCTCTGTCCAGAGAAGTTCACAACTAATTTTAAAAATAACAAAGCAAAAGAAATATGAAAATGAAAGCACTGATAAAATACTATTTGATTTTCTCCTAGTTTGATTTAATTACTGTGAAGTAGGTTTATTTAGGGACGCGGTGGCTCAGTGGGTTAGGATGCTGAGCTTGTCGATCAGAAGGTCGGCAGTTTGGCGGGTCAAATCCCGAGTGCCGCATAGCAGAGTGAGCGCCTGTTACTCGTCCCAGCTTCTGCCAACCTAGCAGTTCGAAAGCATGTAAAAATGCAAGTAGAAAAATAGGGACCACTACGGTGGGAAGGTAACAGTGTTCCGTGCGCCTTTGGCATCTAGTCATGCCGGCCACATGACCACGGAGATGTCCTCGGACAAGCGCTGGCTCTTCGGCTTTGAAACGGAGATGAGCACCGGCCCCTAGAGTCAGAAACGACTAGCACGCATGTGCGGGGGAACCTTTACCTTTACCTAGGTTTATGTAAGGTCATGTACAGTGAAAGCCCTTGAAAGGGAAAAAAAAGCCTTAACTGACAGCAGTTCTAGTACAAAAGGAAAAGTACTTACACAGGATCTTTAGGGGCTTTAGCAGTTGCTGAAGTTTGAAGGTAGAAGAAACCAGAGAACAGTAAGCAAAGCAAAATTATAAAAAGTCTTATGACATTTTAACCATCTGAGTTCAAGACATCTTTTAAAGGTCACATGGACCAAAGAAATTATAATGCAATTTAGACATTAAAAAAGCTGTTAAAGTGTTATCAGACTAATGATATCTGTATAGATGAATTTTTCTGCACTGTTTGCAGACATAGTAATTGAAATACAGTGGTTGTGTTTAATATCTAAACCATCTGTTCTTGAAAGCATTTTATTATTAAAATACAATTTATATTTTTCTAAATGTTATCAGATTTTTAACTTATCTTGCTGAAGGCCAAGGAACAAAACTGAACACTTTGCCTTCACCTTTCCAACAGAGCAGAATATAGTTTAATGATGTTTACAGGAACTTTTAAACATTTTAGCTTAAATACAAACATGGCAAAGACAGCATTCTACATTTGGAAAGAATAAGATATTTGGTTTAAGAGACAGAACTTTAACCTGGCTACCTTTGATTAAGGGATTTATGCTACATGATGAAAAAACAAGCTATTTTTTTTATTATAGATCAGAAGGCTGGTCAAAATCCCAACTATTCCTTAAAGGTGAAGGCTGCTCAGGAAGAGACTCAAGTACTGAAGAATTGTTGCCCAAGAAATCACAAGAAATGGAAGACTCCAAAACTGCAGTAGCCACAAACAATGAAGCATTGCAGAAAATAAATGCATTGGAAAATGAGCTTGCTAATTTAAGAGCACAAATAGCCAAAATTGTAAGCCTACAAGAACAAAATTTGGCAGCAGGTATTAAGTTGTCCTTTTCTCTGTAAGTTTTAAGTGTTATGCCTATAGACAAAAAATATTAAAAATTCAGATGCAAATATTCTTCGTGTATAAATTATGACATTTAGAAAATTAGTTGCTAGACTTTATCTTGACATGAAAGATCTGGAATGGGATATTTCTGTATTATTACCCATCTGCACATATGATCTTGAACCTGCTTTCCACAACCTGTTGTTTTCCCTTTGTGGTGGATGATAGCATCCATGATTCTAAGCCAGCATACTTTGCTGAGTGCATGTGATGAAAAGTGTAATCTGGTGCACTAGATAGAGTAATAGTAGTAATACTAGTAATAGGTTGGGCAAAGTTACATTAAACTCTTGTAGAAATCTGAGTCAAGATGATCTTGGGATTTGTATTACAAACTTGGCAATAGTAAAGATTTTGACTGGAAGTTCTTAAAATGAGACTTGTGGTTGTTCTTACACAGTATCTAAAAATAATTTTATGAAAGGTTCAGTTGACACATTATGTGATGATTAATTTTTTGCCCGCATTTCCAATTTTCCTTTTACCCAACAATGTAATGTATTTTCCTGAGCAATAGTACAGAAACACTGTTTCTTTCTATAATTGCCGATTGGATAGCAGTAAGTTTAAAATGCTGGGGGTTTTTTAACCTATAAAACTATATATGCTTTGGCAGCAAGATACTTAAAAGAACCACCTTTTCCAATATAGAATGGAAGTGAGTTGATCAACCTCTTCATGATGAAATTCTCCCAGTATCTTTTAATGGTCTACCATGTGTAGGAAGTAAAAAGGACCAGGACTTATGGGCATTGGCTTTCAGTTTTCTAGCCCTCATATTTTGGAATGTTTTCATTTTTGAAGTTAGGCTGGCACCCTCATTGGCCTTCAGTAACTTTTAAAAATAGTACTGTTCCTGAATAGTTATCATTTTCTTCATTATGATGTTGTTTTTATATTTAGTTAACATTCATACAGCTACCAATCTTAGCCCTTATAACTTAGGCAGCAAACAGGGATAGAAAACACAATAAACTATGTTTATCTGTAAATGAAAGTCTTTTTTTTTTTGCTCAGCAGTATAGAAATGTAATAAATGTCACAGACTAGAAAGCTGCTTCAATACTGGGGTCAGTATTTTTACAGCCAAGCTATGTATTCCCTTAAAAGAAGCTTCACATTTTTCATTATATTTTGTGTTAGAATGGAAACTGTCAAGAACAGAGAGGGAATATAGTAGTGGTACATGATAATTCAGTTCAGTGCTGATTCTATTTGGTAAACACAATAATGGATACATTTTTTAAAACAAAAAAATATTAAAGATATTTGAAGCATGTTTAAATGTACATTTCTCTTACAGCTGGAATAAGTTCTTCTGCCTCCCTTTCTGTCCTACCGCCGCCGCCACCACCACCCCTGCCTCCACCACCACCACTTCAGCACAGTGTTTCTGCCATTGACCTTATTAAAGAGCGCAAAGGAAAAAGAATAAATTCTGGCAAGACTCTGATAGATAGTGATCCAAAGAAGCTTGAAATGCCAAATATGCTAGATATCCTGAAAGACATGAACAATGTCAAGCTGCGCTCAGTGAAAAGGTATGTTTTCCCCTTTAGTTATTAGAGATAGGGTTGCAGGGAAGAAGTGCAGTATTTTGATTATTGCTATGCAGAGATGGAGATGAGATAATCATTTATTTGTTTGATTCACATAATTAAAGTAGCCTCCCAGAAGTGAATGTGCATCAAGTTCATTGTTTGGTTTTCAAACAGGAGTCTGTCATTTTAACAAGTACAAATAGATCCTCTTAACAATCAGAATTGGGACCCGTAACCACATTGCTAAGTGATAGTTGACAAAATATCATGACTTTATAATGTTGATTTTCCTGGGGTGGTTAATCAAGTCACTAGAGTCGTTAAGAAAGACATCACATGGCCCAAATTGCAGCTTTACTGATGGCTTCTCAGTGAAGTACCTTCAGAAGGCAGCTATTCACATGACCACAGGACACTGCAACGGTTGTAAACGCCTGCCAATTGCGAAGTACTCTAATCTCAATCATGGGATTGCAGGGACAGCAATCTTAAGTACAGGTCATAAAGTTATTTTTTCAAGACAGTCATTAAATGAATATCTGTATCAACTTTTAAAACGAAAGAGGATGATATACTTTATTATATATTTACTGTGCCCAGCTGTTTTATCTGGTAGACCTGAATATAAAGAGGTATTCTGATACTTCTTTCTTGTTTTTCTGGCACTTGAAGTGTGAAAGCAAAAAAAAAAAGATAGGCAAAACATTGGTGAAAATGGCGCATATATTTGCCTCATTTGAAGTCACTGTGTCATAAAAGCCTTACCTTATTCTTTTGAAGGCCAGAGGAAAGCACAATAAGGAGAACTGCTGACCCAACAGATCCTGCTGCAGTAATAGCTGAGGCTCTTAAAAAGAAATTTGCGTATCGATACCGTAGTGACAGTTCAAATGAAAGTGATAAACAGAATTCAGCTTTTGAAACAAAGATGGTAAGTGTTTGGTCCCAAGTTTGTCTGTTGTACTGATCCATGGTGTGTTGAACAAGTCATAGAATCTGGATGTACTAACATCAGGAGTAAGCCGGTTTACAAGCAACCAAGTTTCACATTTTAGGCTTAGCCAAGCAACATTGGAATTTACATAAATTCAGGACTAGAGATCTCCAGAATGCCTCATCTCAAGAGATTGGCAAACTACAGGGAGTGCAGAATTATTAGGCAAGTTGTATTTTTGAGGATTAATTTTATTATTGAACAACAACCATGTTCTCAATGAACCCAAAAAACTCATTAATATCAAAGCTGAATATTTTTGGAAGTAGTTTTTAGTTTGTTTTTAGTTATAGCTATTTTAGGGGGATATCTGTGTGTGCAGGTGACTATTACTGTGCATAATTATTAGGCAACTTAACAAAAAACAAATATATACCCATTTCAATTATTTATTTTTACCAGTGAAACCAATATAACATCTCAACATTCACAAATATACATTTCTGACATTCAAAAACATAACAAAAACAAATCAGTGACCAATATAGCCACCTTTCTTTGCAAGGACACTCAAAAGCCTGCCATCCATGGATTCTGTCAGTGTTTTGATCTGTTCACCATCAACATTGCGTGCAGCAGCAACCACAGCCTCCCAGACACTGTTCAGAGAGGTGTACTGTTTTCCCTCCTTGTAAATCTCACATTTGATGATGGACCACAGGTTCTCAATGGGGTTCAGATCAGGTGAACAAGGAGGCCATGTCATTAGATTTCCTTCTTTTATACCCTTTCTTGCCAGCCACGCTGTGGAGTACTTGGACGCGTGTGATGGAGCATTGTCCTGCATGAAAATCATGTTTTTCTTGAAGGATGCAAACTTCTTCCTGTACCACTGCTTGAAGAAGGTGTCTTCCAGAAACTGGCAGTAGGACTGGGAGTTGAGCTTGACTCCATCCTCAACCCGAAAAGGCCCCACAAGCTCATCTTTGATGATACCAGCCCAAACCAGTACTCCACCTCCACCTTGCTGGCGTCTGAGTCGGACTGGAGCTCTCTGCCCTTTACCAATCCAGCCACGGGCCCATCCATCTGGCCCATCAAGACTCACTCTCATTTCATCAGTCCATAAAACCTTAGAAAAATCAGTCTTGAGATATTTCTTGGCCCAGTCTTGACGTTTCAGCTTGTGTGTCTTGTTCAGTGGTGGTCGTCTTTCAGCCTTTCTTACCTTGGCCATGTCTCTGAGTATTGCACACCTTGTGCTTTTGGGCACTCCAGTGATGTTGCAGCTCTGAAATATGGCCAAACTGGTGGCAAGTGGCATCTTGGCAGCTGCACGCTTGACTTTTCTCAGTTCATGGGCAGTTATTTTGCGCCTTGGTTTCTCCACACGCTTCTTGCGACCCTGTTGACTATTTTGAATGAAACGCTTGATTGTTCGATGATCACGCTTCAGAAGCTTTGCAATTTTAAGAGTGCTGCATCCCTCTGCAAGATATCTCACTATTTTTGACTTTTCTGAGCCTGTCAAGTCCTTCTTTTGACCCATTTTGCCAAAGGAAAGGAAGTTGCCTAATAATTATGCACACCTGATACAGGGTGTTGATGTCATTAGACCACACCCCTTCTCATTACAGAGATGCACATCACCTAATATGCTTAATTGGTAGTAGGCTTTCGAGCCTATACAGCTTGGAGTAAGACAACATGCATAAAGAGGATGATGTGGTCAAAATACTCATTTGCCTAATAATTCTGCACTCCCTGTAATGTCCATCCAAACTTTTAACTTGGCTTATTATCAGTTCCAGTATTTATGATTGGTTTCCTTGAATTAAAGGAGCAACATGCCAGGGGAACATTTGCTTCCTTTCATTCTAGTGGATTTAGTACTCCCACTAATAGAATCTAAAGCAATGAATTTCAAACTTGGCAACTCTTAAGAGCCGTGGACATAAAGGAGCCTTGGTGGAGCAGTGGGCTAATGCCTCCTTAAGTAACACCAGCTGCCTGCAATTAGTGCAGGTTCACATCCCACCAGGCTCAAGGTTGACTCAGCCTTCCATCCTTCCGAGGTAGGTAAAATGAGGACCCAGATTGTTGGGGGCAATTAAGCTGACTTTGTAATAATGCCGCTTGGGGGGGGGGGAAGCCCTAATAAGCAGGCATATACATAGAATGAAGGCTATTGCTAAGCACATTGGTTTGTGCTTAAATTGTAAGCCTCCCTGAGTATTCGGAGAAGGGCGGGATATAAATGGGATTTTAAAAAATCGTAAAAATTCCCCAGCTACTGATCTAAAAGGTGTTTTATTGAACTGCTGGTCAATAAAAATTCCCACTTATTGTATACAAACATTGCAAGGAGGAAAATACATGGATTTTTTTTTTTTAGTTTATACGTTCTTTTTCTTTTCACAGTTTGGGCCACACCTGCTGAAGCCTACAGGAAAAATGAAGAATCTGATTGAAAATTGATAAGTAGAAAAACAATGCTTCAGTATAAAAGGACCACCTCAACTGTTTTGAGAATTAGATTTTTAATTTTACAATACTGAGTAGTGTGTCTTGCTTCCATGAACAAGTTTAAAAATGAAAATTCTACCATGTTCTAGCACAGGTTTTAGTATTTATGTACAAGCTGTGTTGGGCTAACACTAATTTATAAATGTCACTCTTAACCTTACGTGAATGAAATTATAGTTTAAATTATTGCTTTGATGTAATATCTGAAATATAATAGTAGGACATATTTAACCTGTGTTGACATCTCATGTTGAACTTGAAGTACAGACTTCACTGCAGCTACTTTTCTTTCTATAGGGCAGACATGTCAAACTTGTGATGTCACATGATGTCACGCAACGTATCGGGAGTTTTGCCATTGCCGGCAATGGGGTGGGCGCAGCTTCTGGATGCGTCCGGCCCATGGGCCGGCAGTTTGACACCCATGCTATAGGATGAAGGTGACAACGCTAAAGTATTTTATTATTAGCAGAATTGGCTAAATTTAAAGCAAATGCTGCATTAGAAGTATATTTATATGGAAGAAACTAGAAAAAGCTTGATCATGTTTTTACATAGAATATAACACTATAATTGCAACTTCATTCTAGCGATAATGCACATATGAGCATATCAACAGTTACTAATGAAACTTAGTATCTAATTAGCATTGTTGCCTCCTTCATAGACCTTCAATCCTGCTTACCAATTCCTGTTGAACTGAATTGCAGATAATAAACAACTGTCAAATAAGTCAGAAAATAATTTGAGATTAGGGGGGGGGGGAATTGAAGACCAGCTTTCCTATTGAGTAAAACATTTTACTTCTTGAACAGAGTATTTTGTCATCTTGGGTAGTATTTGTGAACTGCTGAATAATTTGGTGTGACATCGAAAAGTGGTTTATCTGCATATGTATTAAGAGTAAATTTAACATAAATGTCATGAAATGCTTAAAAGCTTTCACTTTGAAATTTGTTCAAATATGAAAATGTTTTTAAATTGATCATGTAAAATTCCTCCCAGGTACTTTTAATGCAGGGCTTTTCAACCTTTTCACCCACTGTACCACTTTTAGGATATGGCAACATCCCAAGTACCACAGTTGCCTAGCAAGGTGTCAAAAGCCTGATGACCAAAAAAAAAGGGAGGGGGGTGATAAAGTACAGTTAGCCCTTGACTTACAACAGTTCACTTAGTGACTGTTCAAAGTTACAATGGCACTGAAAAGTGTCCCCCCAAGCCACAGCTGAGCAAGACGCCTGCCCGCCCGGTAGCACTCTTCCTCCTGTCCAAGGTTTTCATTGTGAGCATTTCTGTTGAGGATTGGCAGCGGGGGTGGGGTGGGCAGGAGTTTGGTTTTTATTCCCCCCCCCAATCTGCTGGGTGGTTGCAGCAGGTTTGGATCACTTCACATGACTGTGGGACATTGTGACCATCATAAATATGAATCAGTTGCCAAGCAAGCATCTGAATGTAAATCACAAGACCCTGGAGATGCTGCAACATCTGGGCTCAGAAGAAGCGCCAGGATCAGCACCGAGCTCCAGCTGGAGCCTGGCATTAATCCTGGCAC
Source organism: Vipera ursinii (assembly GCF_947247035.1). Classification (NCBI taxonomy): domain Eukaryota; kingdom Metazoa; phylum Chordata; class Lepidosauria; order Squamata; family Viperidae; genus Vipera; species Vipera ursinii. The sequence goes on from NC_139516.1 coordinate 177,685,359, forward strand.
TTCCATTGAGCCCTGAGATCCCTGAAGAAGCGGCACTGATCCTGGCGCTTCCGCTGAGCCCTGCAGCTCCAGCCATCTCGCTCAGGCTTGTGCGGTGCTACCACCGGTTCAGCTTATTCTCCTCCCCCGCTACCACTTTTCTAGGATGGCCACATACCACCTGCCAGGTGCCAATGTACCACAGGTGGTACCCGTACCACTGGTTGAAAAGCCCTGCTTTAATGTTTATTATTGTTTAGCTATATCAGTATTTTTAAACTTTTCCACCACTGTTCAAAATAAAAAAATAGTATATTTCATTAGTGTGGTCATTTTTTGATGCTTGAACAATGAATATTACACAACGGGACCTAAGAACATCTAAAGCAAATAAAATGAACAAAATGTATGCATTAAAACACGGGTGTCAAACTCACCGCATTACGTGACATGTGACGTATCATAACTTGTTTCACATTGCTGGAACTGCTGTGGGCGTGGCCTCTGCACGATGCAACTGGACAGCAATTTGACGCCCCTGCACTAAAAGGATTGGTTCAATTTAAAGATACAACCTGTATCTGTTAAGTCCTGAATCAGGTTTGCTTTAGACTGGAAAAGGTAGTTTTAAAAAGGGGGGGTATGGAAAGTGTTTTAACCTTGGAACAGCTGCTTCAAATTTTCCAATGGTTCAAAATGTCAAATTGTGGCTGATTTATGATTTGTGAATAAAATATATTTTCAAATGGCTGACTTATATAGCAACAGAGATAAATCATATCTCTGCTAATATTTAGACAAAATAGGATGATGTGGGAACAGACCAATGAGAGGAAGATAGTTAAGCATTGTTGTTGTTAGCTGCGAAGTCGTGTCCGACCCATCGCGACCCTATGGACAACATTCCTCCAGGCCTTCCTGTCCTCTACCATCTTCTGGAGTCCATTTAAGCTCACGCCTACTGCTTCAGTGACTCCATCCAGCCACCTCATTCTCTGTCGTCCCCTTCTTCTATTGCCCTCGATCTTTCCCAGCATTAGGCTCTTCTCCAGTGAGTCCTTCCTTCTCATTAGTTGGCCGAAGTACTTGAGTTTTAGCTTCAGGATCTGGCCTTCTAAAGAGCAGTCAGGATTGATCTCCTCTAGGACTGACCGGTTTGATCGCCTTGCAGTCCAAGGGACTCGCAGGAGTCTTCTCCAGCACCACAGTTCAAAGGCCTCAATTCTTTGGCGCTCAGCCTTTCTTATGGTCCAACTTTCACTGCCATACATTGCAACTGGGAAGACCATAGCCTTGACTATACGCACTTTTGTTGACAGGGTGATGTCTCTGCTTTTTAGTGTGCTGTCTAGATTTGCCATGGCTTTCCTCCCCAGGAGCAAGCGTCTTTTAATTTCTTGGCTACAGTCCCCATCTGCAGTGATCTTGGAGCCCAGGAAAATAAAATCTGTCACTACCTCCATTTCTTCCCCATCTATTTGCCAGGAATTGAGAGGGCCAGTAATCCCTTCATGGATTACTGCCTTGTCGTGGCGAAGGGGCTTGCGTAATTCAATGAAGCTATGAGCTATGCCGTGCAGGGCCACCCAAGACGGACAGGTCATAGCAGAGAGTTCTGACAAAACGTGATCCACTGGAGAAGGAAATGGCAACCCACTCCAGTATCTTTGCCATGAAAACCCTATGGACAGTACCAAAAGTTAAGCATACTATCAGTCAAAAAACTTCAGTCAACTTGATAGTCTAATTTATTATTGCTAGTTTGTACTGTTTACGGGAACTTAACCTTCCTGTATATAAATGGATAGGTTCTATATGTTTTGTGCTGTACCTGTAAGTAAATAATTGCTTGTATGAATACAGGTAGTTCTAAATTTACGACCGTTGCTTACCTACTGTTCAAAGTTATGTTGGCCTCCAAGGGCCATCACGAGAGTGTTGCACTGCTCCCAACCAATGATCACATGGTCACATTTCAGGCCCTTGGCAACTGGCTCACATTTATGATCACATTTTGCAACTTTTTTGCTATTTTCTGGCCAAAACACCCATTGATTAAGCATCATACTTACTACTAAATGGTGTGTGTAATGACAATGACTTGCTTAACAACTACCCTGACTTAAGTTCTCAATTGTAGTCATACACTGAGGACTATCTGTATGCATTACAATAGTATGCCATTACCACTACTGAAGGTATGTAAATACAAAGCTTCCTAGTACAACTTTTAACTTAAGAGAGCAAAGAACAGTATTTGCTATGGATTGGATTACTGATAACATGATTTAGATTAGAGGTAGCCATGGAATCAAAGGAGTAACTACCGGTAATCTTGATCTAGGTAATTGGTCCATGAGTTGCAATTGTAGTTGAGGTAACTTGTAAGTTAGTTAAATAAAAAAAAATTCACAAAGAAACCATACAAGCCTAGCAGTAATGTGATTTTAAAGATTTTATTTTATTTTAAAGATATAATAAATTTATATCCCATTATGTCCCACTGAGTTCTAGTTTATCAGTATGTAGCATTGCTGTTTCCAGGAATAATTGGAGTCCCCAGCAATTAAAGAGTTTGAAGAGAGGTACTGAAAACAGACTGGGTATCTTATTTCTGTAATCAGTGTTGTGCAGATTTAAATGGTATCAATAGCTGTATCATAGCTAGCAACGTCTGCATATTAGAATGAGCAATTTTGAATATCAGATCGAATAAACAAGGAGACTGGTGAATCTCAAAACCTAATGTATAAAAAATCTGTTCTGCATAAATTGCATTTTATTCAGAGAAAGAATGCTCATACCCTAGACAATTGGAAGGGGGGAGTGGTTTCTCAAGCAGATTTATCCAATTATGATTGATAATTAATTCAATGTATTCAAGACTGGATAGATGTTGCATCTCTAAAAGATCCTGCACTATAGTATTAGTATTATATGACAGCAAACAAAGGAGTGGATTACATTAAAAGGCTGGAATGAAATCTACACCATGACTGCTGAATAGTGTTGAGGTTTTGCTCAAGACCACAAGCAAGCCAGAAGTTTTCTGTGCTGTCTCTGATGGCTGATACAACTTGGAAGAATCATTGTGTCATGACTGTTAACAGGTCTCAATGAAATCAGAAACACTAAGACTGAAGAAAATAAGAACCCCAGAAACATCAGGAAGGAGGTAGTTGCCAATGAGATAGCAGTTATGGTAGAAACCTATGTGCCAAGAATAAAAATCTCAACAACAGAAAGCCAGACTCTGGACATCTACATGCAACTAAGAATCTATAAGCTCTTTTTTTAAAAGACCAGACAAAGCACAAAAGTTTTTAGCAACGTATCAAATGAAGAGCAAGGGAGAATAGAAGGTGGCTGCACTTCAACCAATAGGAGTTATGGGACACTCCAAGTTCAACCCACTAAAGAGAGTTAAAGCTGCTTTTATCCCTTCTTTCTAACCAGATGTTTTGTGCACAGTGCCAAGTTTCACAAATAGTTTGGAACTGAAGAGACTTAAGTGGAACCACAGCTGTTGATAGCAAGTTTTTTAAAAAAATTTGATAAAAATAAGAATTACTGTATGCATTGAAGAGAACAATGACCTTGCAATTAAGAGTTCCCACACTAGCACCTGTCTGAACAGCCTCAGCTTTGATGGCCCTGATTTGTGGGCAAAACAATGCCAATGTGCCATTTTCTAAGGCATATGAGAGTCAAGGAACACCCATCAGTGGATAAGATTTTGCCTCCACATTAATATACATAAAAAAGGTTATTTCACTGCATTATGTTATGTTCCCCAAGAAAAGGCCCCCCTTCTAATCAAAGTCCGTAACTACAAAGATAATACAGAAATTGTGATTAGAAAAGCAAGAGAAAGAAAAATGAAAAAAATACCCTCAAGACAAACCACTGGTAGCTTTTTAATAGGTATAGGCTTATAGCTTATTGCAATACAAGACTTCTTAGTTTCCCATAACAACAATCCTCTGAGGAAGTTTGGGGCTGATGAATTGTGACTGTCCCAAAAACCATAGTGAGCTTCCATGGCTAATGATGGCCTAGAACCTGGATCTACCCATACTGTATATTCGAACCCTTCAAACACCTATAGTGCACTATAGGTTATCAGAGAAAAAGGCTCCTGGCACTGCTACTGTAGCTGAAGAGACTGAGGATATAACTGGACCCACACCCAGGAATTTGGGCCCTAGGATATGCTTCCCACTAAAGATTTTCCTTGGTTTAGAACATTTTGATTTATTTGCACTTAAAGGACACGGTGGCTCAGTGGGTTAGGACACTGAGCTTGTCGATCAGGTTGGCAGTTTGGCAGGTCGAATCCCGAGTGCAGAGTGAGCGCCTGTCACTCGTCCCAGCTTCTGCCAACCTAACAGATCGAAAGCACGTAAAAATGCAAGTACTGTAGAAAAATAGGGACCACTATGGTGGGAAGGTAACAGCGTTCCGTGCACCTTTGGCATCTAGTCATGCCGGCCACATGACCACAAAGACGTCCTCGGACAAGCGCTGGCTCTTCGGCTTTGAAACGGAGATGAGCACCGGCCCCTAGAGTCGGAAACGACTAGCATGCATGTGCGGGGGAACCTTTACCCAGGGCTTTTTTTCTCATAGAACACTCAGAACAGAGTTCCAGCACCTTTTTTGGATGGAACCTTGTAGGGTAGGCATGGCGGGTTGTATGACATGTGTGAGTTCCGGCACTTTTTCTCTTACAAAAAATGCACTGCCTTTACCTATTTGCTGCATAAGGACCACAAAGAAAACATCTACAAAACGTTTTGTAGCTTCTATAAGTTCTTATAGAATCCAATCACTAAGAAATTCTTTTGATTAATGTGATCTTAACTATTTCTCCACCTTTCAAACTAGACTCGAGATAATGTGAAAAGTTTTTATTATTAATCAAAGATTAACAGCAACAGGCACATTAACATGAGGATGGCAAAGCCTTTAAGAAATGGCTTTACACTGAAGCTCTCTCCCAAAAATGGCTGTTGCAAATTGTAAACAGAACAAAACAGTCTTTACAGTAAAAACAAGGAAAATACAAATGAACAAAATTAAAGCACCAATTTCTCAAAATAGATTACAGTTGTGCTTACAGTACTTTAAAACTTAAAACTTACAAAAAAGGAATGCTTGAAGATTAAAAATTAGTCCTTAAAATTTGTCCTTAAAAACATTTCTCCTTTTCACATCAAAAAAACCCAGAATGGGTATAACATTTCAGTAGAGGGAGGGAATAAGTAAACAATGCACTTTTTCAATCAACAAAATTTGGTCACTTAGCTTTGTGCATAGTTTAAGGCAGCTGTAACAACCTATCACTTCCCCTTCCCCCCACCCCACCCCACCCCCGTGGCTGCTCATGAAAATATCACATTCTAAAAAGAATAAATTAAAAAATGCCTTTTGACTCCTTTTCATTTTCCCCTTTTTTCACAATCCCACCAGGTACTCGTTCATTCTTCCTCTCTCTCTCTCTCTTCTCTCTCTCTCTCTCTCTCTCTCTCACACACACACACACACACACCACACACACACACAAACACACTGCAGCGTAAGGGGCATTTTGTACCCTTGTTATGAAGGACATGCTTTCCATCCCACTTTATTTCAGACTGGCAATACCCTGAGCTGTTTCTGGTAGTCATTCCACCTTTTTTGTTGCATGTGCAGTTCAAGTGTACAATAACAAAAACAACATGCAATTGTTTTCACCATAGAATCTTAACATAATTTGAAGTTCTTCCTCTCCTCCATCCCACCTCCCTTCCCAAAATTCAGAAGTATTTCTGCTTGCTATATTGCATTCCTATACTCTGGAGTAAAACATGGCTGTGCTTTATGTTAAATGTTCAATTCCCAATGCACAGCCAAATTTGTAACCCACGGCAGATTTCTCTTACTAAGAGAAAAATGAGCTGCAGTTTCAGATTTGATAATTTTTTTAAAAAAATCAGTGGTTCCTTCACAGCCATGCAGAAAGGTTATTTTTGAATCTACAGTTTCCAAGTCTGTGTGTAAACATAAGTTCTTGCCCAAGGCAGCCAAGTATGGGCACTTCACATTTCCACATTTTGGACAAGGATCGAATGGAGTCCTGCTAAATTCCAGGAAAATAGAATCATCCATGTCACGGAGCAGTTTTGAAGGCCTTACGTCAAATCTCCTCTTAAAAAAACCAAACAATGTGGCACATAACAAATCTTGAACTTTCCCAGTCCAGACTTGTATTCTTCTCAGGGTTGCATATTCAAGGTTCCATGCAGAAGCCAACCGAGGCATATGCATATTGCTCTGTATTCAGGTCTTGTAACTGAAAACCAGTTTTGAATGATTTCTCAAAGAAAACTATTGGAAATAAATAATGCTGGCATTGTTTAAACTGAAACCTTGGCAGTCAGGCAGAATTTATCCTCAAACGCTGGTCTATAGATACCAAGCAAGAGCAGTTTGTTAAGCAGATATTCTGGGGTCAGGATAATCGGTGTTCCTGAGGTACTACATCAGAGTCTGTTTCCTCACATGCAGGATCAGTATCATCACCGCTGCTAGATTGTTCTCTCTGAATACCTTTCCAGCTAGCTTTATTCAGTCCCATGTGACCAAGCATAGTTTGAGACAGTTTGGTGTTTGAAAAACGAGCCCATTCTGCAAATAATGGTTCCACCAAATAGGTCATAAAACCTAGAAAGACAAAATAAGTTACAATGTGAACATCAAAAAACCCTACCCCACAACTCTATACATTTTAAGAATAAAATAGAGCTGGAAGGGACCTTAGAGGCCTTCTAGTCCAGCCCCCTGCTCAAGCAGGAGAACCTATACCATCTCAGACAAGTGACTGTCTAGCCTCTTTTTAAAAACCTCCAGTGATGGAGCGCCCACAATTTCTGGAGGCAAGCTATTCCACTGGTTTTGTCCTCAGTCAGGAAGTTTCTCCTTAATTCCAGGTTGCTTCTCTCTTTGATCAGTTTCCAACCATTGTTTCTTGCCCTGCCCTCTGGTGCTTTGGTGAATAACGTGACCCCCTCTTCTTTGTGGCAGGCCCTCAAATACTGGAATATTTCAGTTTTTTAAAATATACTGTACAGCATATACATATTACTGAGCATAGGAAATATATACAGTGAATAAAATACATTTGTAAATATAAATGTATAGTCCTTGAGAAACAGTCTATCATTCTTTCTATGAATTTAGTTTTACTGTACAATATGCCATATTGTACAAAGTGACCACAAGGGCAATTCGGAAATAAACCTCCATTTGGTTATCAATGACAGACACTTGCAGATACAGAACTTTTATTATACACATTAGAAAACTACAACATTACTTTTTGACATAATCGCCATGCAAATTGAGGCATTTGTCATAATGTCTTACAAGGTTTCAAATTCCTCTGTAGTAGTTGTTTGATGCCAAATCTGGCCTATGGGGGGAAGCGATCAAAAATATCCCAATGCAACTGCTTCAAAAGTTCTAGCGGTGTGTGGGTGAGCATTATCATGAACCAACACCACACCAGAAGTGGTGCCATGGAATATCCCACCAAATGTGAAGATTCCAAAGGAGTACTGCTAGTGAAGTTCATGGAGCATGGTTCGACCATCAATTCAGAAGTCTACTGGGAAATGTTATGAAAACTGAGATGAGCCATCCATAGCAAGCATGGGGGTATGCTGACTTCCAGGGTAGTGTTGGTTCACGATAATGCTCACCCGCACACCGCTAGACGCACCCAAGAACTTTGGAAGCAGTTGCGTTGGGATATTTTTGATCGCCTCCCCCCATAGGCCAGATTTGGCACCAAGCAACTACTACAAAGGAATTTCAAACCTTGTAAGACGTTATGACAAGTGCCTCAATTTGAATGGCAATTATGTCAAAAAGTAACATAATGTTGTAGTTTTCTAATGTGTATAATAAAAGTTCTGTATCTACAAGTGTCTGTCATTGATAACCAAACGGAGGTTTATTTTCAAATTGCCCTCGTACATTCAAATCAATAGTCACACCCAATATTTAGGCTAAAGCACAGCCTTGATGTGGCTCTTCCCAAAGATCTAGCATAAGTGAAAAGGCATTTTCATCCTGAACAGCTACTCCCTTCAGTACTCGAGCAGAAGGATGATATGGCATTCCTGCCCTGCCAGTGGGCTTCCCCAACGATCCAGCTGACCACTATAGAAACAGGATGCTGCATCAGTTAAGTTTTCGGTGTTATTTATTAAGTTCTTATATCTTTGTGAATAGTCTGTTTTTAAGATTGATATAGACCAGGGGTCTTCAAACTTGGCCCTTTTATGACTTGTGGACTTCAACTCCCAGAATTCCTCAGCCAGCTGGCTGAGGAATTCTGGGAGTTGAAGTCCACAAGTCATAAAAGGGCCAAGTTTGAAGACCCCTGATATAGACACATATTAATTGCAAATAACAGCCATTCTCCTATTATGTAACTAGAAATGAGTTTCAAATTTATGGCTGGAATCTAAATATAACTGCAGTATGTATCACACTGTGTTGAATTTGGGCACCAACGCCTATTATGATTAATTTAAACCATAAAGCTCAGAATGGAGCAGGCAAACCTATCAAAACATTTCTTTCCTCTTCCCCCTACTTTCCTTCACCTTGATTTTATCCATTGTCTTTATTTCTGTTTGTATTTTATATTAGGAATTTTTTTTTTACTAAAAGTATTTCTTTTTTTAAAAAAATAATATATATATATTTCTTTTCCAAAACTTGAATGTAATATCTTAACGAAGAAATTAGTTTAAATTTGGCTGAGTTGTTACTTGTAAACTCTTGTTTCCTCATTTATAAATTTAAAACTTCAGTATAAAAATGCATCAAACCTAAATTAGACTGAAATTTTAAGCTCATTTCAAAAAAGCAATTTAATAGTATTTTGGGCAAATTGTAAGTGCTAGATAAAAGAAATCCTGTTTCATGAACACAGAAACTTTTTAAAGTCAATGAACATAATTCAAGTAACATTTATACACTGCAATAAAACAAAAACAATTGTTTGCAATCTGCCAAACACATTTTAAATTATTCAGACAGTTCATTTCTAGCTCCTCCATATTATATATTAATTAAAAAAATTATGACAATTTTCCACATAAATCAGTAATTACCAATCTGGATGTTGGCAACGGTTTCTGTCTGTCGATCACATAGTGGACTCACACCTAAGCAGTATTTTTTCTCAATGTCTCCTACAACAGAATAAAAAAAATATTGTTTTAATAATTTATTATTCACAATAAGTCAGGAAATATGCCCCCAACCTCCAAAATCTACAGTAAACATATGGGGATCCACAGTGCAGAATGAGCAACTGACTGAACGCAATGAGTGAAGAAAACAAAGTTCTACCGTGGAAGTGAAACCCTCACTGAGTGCCATTGTAATTTTGAACAGTCACTGAATGAGTAGTTGTAACCCAAAGATTAGCTGTATACTACACCTAATATAACTATTATTATAAATTCAGCCCTATCAGATAAAATCCATGGAACCCCAGACCCATTCTTACCAAAAATTAGCTGTAGGATTTCTCAGTGTTTTGAGAAGGAGGATAGATCAATACTGCTGTGCACCCTTAAACTTTTACAATTTACACTTACACTTGCACTTATACACACACACAGACACACACACACACAGACACACACACACACACACACACACGTGTGTGTGTGTGTTCCCATGAAAACAGAAAACACCACTCTCCAATCAGATGCCTGAACTCCTCATGCTGTCTAATGTAATAGCAGGGTGGGAGTTATACATGATTATACATGTTATACATGTTATTTTAATAGCCAGACTGAAGAAGGAAAAATCACTATTTTTCAAGGAAAGTACCACACAAAATTTGAGATAATAAGCAATAATGAGTTCCTAGACGTGTTTTGGATTTCAAAGAATTTGGCTACTAAGGTTTCTAAAGTAGAGAAACTACTAAAGAATTGTTTGAATCATAACCCTGAGGATAAAAGGAAATCTTTTAGATGGAGACTACGGGTAACCAACTTACGACAACAACTGGGACTGGGATTTCTGTTTTTTCAGAGCGTATCGTTAATCTGAATTGTCATTAAGCAAGTAGTCCTAAGTTGAGGACTGCCTGTAAATGAAATGTACTACAATGGTGGACAGTTGTAAAAAACATTTTTTAAAATAATTTCAATAAAGGTACAAATTTAAGGGTGGTTTGGGACACAAATCTTTTATTGTTAGAGAACATAATAGGAAACTCAAAAAAAGAGTCAACACACAAGCAATTTTGGATGAGATAAACAGAAGAATTAAAGAAATCTCCAGAAAAGATAAGTATTTCTCAACAAACTAAGCTTTTACAATGATAATTATATATACAACATAGGAGAAATTGAAATAAAAATGAAATATGTAAGGGAAAAACATGCTGAGTTTGCAAACAAACCAGGCAAATGTTTGGCATATAAATTATAAAAAGAAAAAGAGAAGAAAATGGTTTTGAAATTACAAGAGAGAGATACCGTACTTAATTAGTGGATATCATGCCTATACAAAAAGCATTTCATCAATATTATTCCAATATTGTATAAAAGAAATTATTTCTCTCTGGAGAAAATAAAGGAGTATCTAAAGAAAGAAAAATTTCCAAGAGATTAATATAAAATTGAGACCAGAGGTCCTTCTTTTGAGGAAGATGGACAAACAGTTGCAAAAGAACCTTCAAATTCTATTTTTGTATACGATAACTGCAGTAAGATTATTATATGTGTAAAGATGGGAAGATCTGGCATTGCCCACAACTGAGAATAACTGGTGAACATGGAACTTGCTGAGATAGCCAAATTGACTTCTTTCATCAGAGAAAAGACACAATGTTTATTGTTGAGTGAAAAACCCTTACAGACTTTTTGCATAAAATAGAAAAACTGAATTTATGATTTATGGTTTTCATGATTATGCATAGAAATAAAAGTCATGATGTAACTTGTTATACTGCTAACACTAACCCTAATACCCAAATATGCAAGGGATTTGCAAGCCTCAATATTAAAGGTCAAAGAGGACAGTGAAAAAATTGGACTGAAATTAAATGTAAAGAAGAACAAACTAATAATAACAGCTAGATAAGGTATTGAAGTAGGGATAGCTTCTGCCTTGGAAAATAAATTCAAATGCCATGAAGTCTCTATACCTACAAAGCTCAGAATCATATAAAAGATATTGACATTTTTGAAGTTAGGTGTTGAAGAAAACTCCTGAGAATATCATAGCCATGATCATCAAACAAATCAACCCAGATTTCTGACAAATAACCAAGGTCAAATTATCCTCCTTTGGACACAATATATGACTCAACTATCTGGAAAACACTCTAATGCTAGTAAAGACAAAAGGAAAAAGAACAATACGATGATTAGCAGCAAGGTGGATACTTTCAGTTACAATGACAATGAGTGCATCATTGGGAAACTTGAAAGAACAAATTGGGGATACATCACCATGGAGAAAATCTATATGTATGGGCACTAGGATTGAAAATGACCTGATGGGAGATAACCAAACAATAAATCAAAAAATACATCTAGAAAAAATAGTAATTTATTACCCCAGCAACAGTAAATTAATGAAACCACTCCAACTCTACAGAACAGGGATGTCAAACTGCTGGCCTGTGGGCCAGTTTCATCATACTGAAGCCATGCTCACCCAATTGCCAGCAATGCAAAAAGAGTCACAATACGTCGCAACACGTCACGTAGGTCGCGAGTTTAACACCCATGCCATAGAACCTCTTGCAAATAGCTCACATTGCTTTGCAATCACCACAGCCATTAATGTTTCACAATCTATGGTAATAATTCTTCACATCTCACTACTTGCCTTGATTAAAAAATTCTTCAGTTACTTTTTCACTCCACTGTTTGCTTAGCTCCCAGGTCCGACAGGGATTACAAATATCAGCACATTTCAAAGCCATCTAGCAAACAAAGAAACACATTATTTAGTTCTAGTTTGCCTTAGCATTCATGTTTAAGTTTACAGTTACCATGTAATATCCGAAAATCAAGATAACAGTAAAAGATAAAGTAAATGATAATAAGTAATGAGAGTTATAGGCCATATACAGTTAAATGAGGTGTGCCACTAAATTTAACCGTTTGAATTTAACTACATTGGAGTATGGCCAATATGTAAATGAGAAGGAAATCCATTCAAGATGGAAGACAGAAATTAGTGTAACATTAAACTAACACTGAAAAGTTATTAAATATTCATAATTCTACAATTTTATAACTTAAGTAGTCTTAAGTTTTAAATAATTGTGTATGTTTTTAATTACTACTAATTAATCATCAGGGACTTTATATGTATATTACACTTTGCAGAGAATTGGTATAATCTAAATACATAAAAACATATCTAAAAACATATCTATTTAAGCAATCCGGTCTGGTCTGAGGGGTTTAATTTTAATTGTGGTTTTAATTTATCTTCTACATTTGGGCAGTAGGGCTTAATTTATTTTCAATTTTCTGTATTTGTGCATTTTGACATTTATGTCACTGCTCACCACCCTGAGTCCTTAGGGAGAAGGGCGGTATACAAATCAAATAAATAAATAAATAAATAATACTATCCTTCCATAGAATTCTATGGAATTCTATTTGCAATAAAAATGGACATAAGAAACAGTACAACAGGGACCTGCTGTAATTAAAATGGAACACAATGTCCATTATTTCAACGGCACATAATTTCTGAGAGAGGATGGGATGAAATGAACCAAAGATTGTAAATTAAGAAACAAAAGGAAATAAGAGAATTATCATTCACTAGTACAGTTCAATTAACCTTCAATACTTCTAATAACAAATTACAGTTTATTATTTTGATAAAACACGGCAATCTCTAAAATATTTTATATATTGTATCCTGTCTTAAGGCTTAGTTTCTGAAAGCAAACATATCACCTGATTGGATTTTCTTACCTGAAATGTCAGATTGTTGCCTTCATGTGATAATTACATTATTTGAAAGAAAAAAGTGGCAGCCAACTTTCCTATTAACTTATAACTACACTATTTTGTTTTTACAAGTTCAAAATACGTACTTCAAGTCAAATCAACTTCTGTAGCAATACACATTAAATTCAGAATAGGAACTGTGGTGAGATCTCACTTTCTATGTGATTGTTTTCCTATTGAATCCAAGCTAAATTATTAAGACAGAAAAGGCATTTGTTTGTTCCAACAAGATTTTATTTAAAAAGGTTAAAGGTTAAAGACTTTTTTAAAATTCTATTGCAACAAAGTTTTGAAAAATATAAAATCTTGCTGATGTTTGCCTAATAATTTCAGAACATTCAAGAAACTGACAACGTATCAGTTTCTATCAAATGGTCCTGCCAGAATAGGAAAACATACTGTTGTATTACACTTGTAATAGGAACAAATATGAGACTTTAATTTTCAGCCCCAGCAAACTGTATTTTTATAAAAACTATAAGTAAAGAACCAGGACTTTTTTAAACCATATATTAGCAGGGTACTGTTTACCATAATTTCTTTTCCACCTAAGATTCATGTAAATTACCTGGAGGACAAGATGCCGATGATTTTCCTCTAATAAGCTTAAGTCTTCTTTATCCAAATGGGTATGAAACAGGGACAGATATTCATTCTGACGGCTAATATCAGTGGCGAGGATCAATGCTCCTATTTGGCTTTCCATCAGCTGCCTGAAATTGGAGATAAGAGGAAGAAACCCAAAGCAATAATTAGTAAGTAAATGCAAACATGAATTATTACACAATATTCAGCTCAATACTGATCATAATACAATGTTTGGAAAACATGGAAGTTTAAATTTAGTAATTCAAAGATGTAACTCAGATGTTTAGGTGCATTTCAGCCCTGTTCCCCCCACCCCGTTGTCCTTTAAGAAAAATATAGGAAAACCCATATGAAACTGGATACTGCCATTGTGATATGGATGCCACAGAAACCACAGCCCAGGTTCTGCTACACTGCAAGTTCTATAAGAACATTTGCCACCAATTGATTACCCCTCTTTTATTTAAATTTCTAGGGCACTCTTACAATTTTATCTGTACTTTTTGTTAAATAATCAAGATAAATTTATTTATCCAAAGTAGCAAGATTTTGCTACATTATATGTAAGCTTTGGTTGCTAATAATTCTTTTTATTGGGAGATAGTTTTGTGTTGTTCATTTTACTGATTGTATTTTATTGGTTCTGTCTATCTATAGGTGCCTTTCAGATGTTTGGTACTAGCTATGCTGCTTGGAAAATTAATCCAAATTATTCAAAATATTTGGACTATAACTTTCTATATCAACAAAAATGGTGCTAGTATAGATGAAAGCATCATGAATCAAGAATTATTATTCATCCATTTTTCTTACAAATTTTCCTCAGTTAACAACAGCAATTGGTACTGGAACTGCTCTTGCAAGTGTGACATCACATGATCACACCATTTAGCAATAACAGTTCCAGCACTTTCAGCTGCCACTGGGAAGCAAATCCCACGTGATTGTTAAGCTGTCAAGTTTCCAACGTATGGGCTTTTCAAGTGACTCCGAGGCATATGTGACCTCATACCAATTTCTCCATTGTCTCTGCATGTTAAAAGCGCACATGATCACGGGACACAGCAACACTATACTTGCAAGTTGCTGAAAAGCTGGATTGCAATCATGAGACTACAGGGATACTGTGACAGGTGGAACCTTTGAGAAATCAGTCATAAGCACCATAGTTCAGTGCAAATTTGAACAGTCTCTGAATGAGTGGTCATTGTGAAAACCACCTGCATTTAGCTTTATGGGAATGTAAAATTGCATTCAGAATTATAATGCATTTTTGAAAAGTACAACTACCTTTTATTATTAATTTATCCATTTTAAACCATTCATTCTGCAATGTATTCTCCATTCTGTAAAAATTTTGGGTTTTTGCAAATCTGATACATACCTGCTTTCTAGTGACATATGTGCAAATAATCCAGACTCTCTCAATAACCCCACTGCAGATCGCCAGTGATGATTTTCTAATACTGAGGTATTCTGAAATTAAATAAAAGATTATTGGTATTATATATTCTTTGAATGCTGAATTACATATAACAAGCAAGAAATTATACTGATTTTTAACGAAGGGAACACAATCCTATTCAGTTTCCTGGATAAATCAGCCACTTTTAATATTGATCAACCACACTTTCCTTTCCTGACTTCTCTTTATTGGCTTCACCAATTACTCAGATTCAACTGATTTTGAACTTGAAGAATAGCATTTCCCCCATAACCCAGAGGAGAACCGGAGCATATTTTGTTCCAGTGTAAACATGCTTTCCTGGTCTTGCTAACAGTTGAAGAGGCAGGCAACTTTTCAGATGCAGGATCTTCTTAGTGTGAAGTTTAGGATTACCAAAATGTCTTCTCTGCCCACTTTCAAATAACAAAGAAGACAATTTAAGTAGGGATTTTTTTAAGTATCCAGATTGATTAGATGCTACTATCACCTTGTGCTAGAACTTTTAGGCACTATTTTTTGTACTTTGATTTTTTTTAAGAATTATTTTCCACAGAAATGATCATTTCTTTAAAAAAATGTGTATTTTGTGTTCCTTATTGTATTAAATGCTTTAATACTTCTGAATAGAACATAAAAAGAGACCTATTAGATCACTTCATATGTTGATCCACTCAAGCATTCTGTACCACAGGAGCCAACAAAATGCATTTGGGAGGCTCACAATCCCAGACTGTATGCAACAGACCTCCTCCCCTCTCTCATCTCCCAGTATATAAGACATGCTGCCCTTGATTCAAGAATAATAAACATTCATCAATATTGCTAGCTACTGACAGTCTGTTTCTCCATAAAACTATCCAGGCTCCTTTTGAAACCATCCAAATGGGCTGATTTTAAAAACAGGTGTCAGCAAACTCCTTCTGTCAGTCCAATCTCCCTGTATTTAATTTCAGTAAATAGTCCGGGCTTCTAACACTGAATCTGTTCCTTCTTTTCATGTTAACTATGCCATGATGATTTTATGTAATTTTTATGATGTCTCCCCTTTTATATTCCAAGCTGAATGGCCCAGTTGCTATAATTTGTCCTTGCACTGTGCTTCACTAACCAACTATTTTGGTTGCTCCTTTTTGCATCTTTTCCTAAGATGCAGTGATCAAAACTGTACAATATTCTGCCTCTTATAATCAAAATTATACAAATCAAGTGTAACCTAAATATAATTTTTAAGGTTAGCATTATATCAGTAGTTCTATTTTCAGCTCCCTTCCTAATAATTCCAAACAGGGATTGCCTTTTTTTAATAGCAGCTAGCTGATTTGACATTTTTCTCAAGCTGTGTGCTATGACTTCAAGATTCTTTTCCTGATCAATCACTGCTAGTCAGATCCCATTAAAGGACAGAAGTATTAGTCTTCTACTTACCTTGTATAAAGTTGCTAAATAATGGTTTGTTTTAATAAGAAAAGGCTGATTAACACCTGGATGATCCAAATCATGAGTGGCAGCTGCAATTAAGCTGAGCAGAATATCCCATGGAGTTAGAGACTGGAGAAGCTGTAATATATAAATTATGACCATATGAATATCTATTACTGACACTTCCAAAAAATGTGGCTAGCATTTCCAACAGAGTTTAACCATGGCATCAAGTTATTCTCTCACTTTGATTGTATTTTAGTTAGTACACAGAAGTCTTTGGTTTTTTTTTAATTCTAGGGCTAGCAATATTGAAACAATAAGGAATATTGTTATTTTTTCTTTCCAAATATGGAACTACCCATCATTGATATAATCCTGATTTTGACATTATTAAAAGTTTCAAAAGTACAGGTGAAACTCAAAAAATTAGAATATTGTGCAAAAGTTCATTTATTTCAGTAATGCAACTTAAAAGGGGAAACTAATATATGAGATAGACTCATTACATGCAAAGCAAGATAGTTCAAGCCGTGATTTGTCATAATTGTGATGATTATGGTGTACAGCTCATGAAAACCCCAAATCCACAATCTCAGAAAATTAGAATATTACATGCAATCAATAAAACAAGGAGTGCACATAGAACAATATCGGACCTCTGAAAAGTATAAGCATGCATATGTACTCAGTATTTGGTTTGGGCCCCTTTTGCAGCAATTACTGCCTCAATGGGGCGTGGCATGGAAGCTATCATCCTGTGGCACTGCTGAGGTGTTATGGAAGACCAGGATGCTTCAATAGCGGCCTTCAGCTCTTCTGCATTGTTCGGTCTCATGTCTCTCATCTTTCTCTTGGCAATGCCCCATAGACTCTCTATGGGGCTCAGGTCAGGCGAGTTTGCTGAACCAGGTTTTGGTGCTTTTGGCAGTGTGGGCAGGTGCCAGGTCCTGCTGGAAAATGAAGTCAGCATCCCCATAAAGCTCGTCTGCGGAAGGAAGCATGAAGTGCTCCAAAATCTCCTGGTAGACGGCTGCGTTGACCCTGGACTTAATGAAGCACAGTGGACCAACACCAGCAGATGACATGGCTCCCCAAATCAACACAGTGTGGAAACTTCACGCTGGACTTCAAGCATCTTGCAGTGTGTGCCTCTCCATTCTTCCTCCAGACTCTGGGTCCTTGGTTTCCAAATGAGATGCAAAAGTTGCTCTCATCAGAAAAGAGGGCTTTGGACCACTGAGCAACAGACCAGGTCTGTTTTTCTTTAGCCCAGGTAAGACGCTTCTGACGTTGTTTGTTGTTCAGGAGCGGCTTGACAAAAGGAATATGACATTTGAAGCCCATGTCCAGGATCCGTCTGTGTGTGGTGGCTCTTGATGCACTGACTCCAGCCTCAGTCCACTTCTTGTGAAAGTCCCCAACACTTTTGAATGGCCTTTTCCTGACAAACCTCTCCAGGCTGCGGTCATCCCTGCTGCTTGTGCACCTTTTTCTTCCACGCTTTTCCCTTCCACATAACTTTCTATTAATGTGCTTTGATACAGCACTTTGGGAACATCCAACTTCTTTTGCAATTACCTTTTGAGGCTTTCCCTCCTTATGGAGGGTGTCAATGATGGTTTTCTGCACAACTGTCAGGTCAGCAGTCTTCCCCATGATTGTGATTCCTACTGAACCAGACTGAGAGACCATTTAAAGGCTCAGGAACCCTTTGCAGTTGTTATGGCTTAATTAGCTGATTAGAGTGGGTCACTTTGAGCCTAGAATATTGCACCTTTTCACAATATTCTAATTTTCTGAGATTGTGGATTTGGGGTTTTCATGAGCTGTAAGCCATAATTATTATCGTCCAGTCTCCAACCTTCGCTTTTTGGTGAAGGTTGTTGTTGGTGCATCAGCTTCCTCTGTTCCTGGAGGAAACTGATTATCTGGACCCATACCAATCGGGTTTCAGGCCCGGGCACAGCACGGAGACAGCATTGGTTGCGCTGGTGAATGATCTCTGGCAGGCTCGGGACAGGGGTTGTTCCTCTGTCCTAGTCCTATTAGATCTCTCAGTGGCTTTTGATACCATCGACCATGGTTATCCTACTGTGGCGTCTCAGGGGGTTGGGAGTGGGAGGCACCGTTTTACGGTGGTTCTACCTTCTGGGCCGCTCGCAGTCCGTGTTGACAGGAGGGCAGAGGTCCACCCCGAGGCCTCTCGTTTGTGGAGTTCCTCAGGGGTCGGTTCTCTCGCCCCTCCTGTTCAACATCTACATGAAGCCGCTGGGTGAGATCATTCGTGGTTTCGGGGTGGGGTATCATCAGTATGCTGATGATACCCAACTTTTTCTTTCCACCCCGAACCAACCCAGCGATGCCCTCGCCGTGATGTCCCATTGCCTGGAGGCGGTCCAGGTCTGGATGGGGAGAAACAGGCTTCGTCTCAATCCTGCCAAGACTGAGTGGCTGTGCATATTGGCATCTCCGGTTAACCAGACCATTCCACCTTTAACGATGGGGGGGTGAGGTGTTACCCCCCGTTGATAGGGCTCGCAACTTGGGCGTCCTCCTTGACTCCCGGCTCAATTTTGAAGACCATATAGGAGCCGTGACCAGGGGGGCTTTTGCCCAGGTTCGCCTGGTGCCCCAGTTGCGACCCTACCTGGACCAAGATGCCCTACGCACAGTCACTCATGCGCTCGTGACCTCCCGTTTAGACTACTGCAACGCTCTCTACATGGGGCTGCCCTTGAGGACCACTCGGAGGCTTCAGCTGGTGCAGAATGCGGCCGCGCGAGTTGTGATGGGGGTTTCCCGATACTCCCATGTAACACCTCTACTCCGCGAGCTGCATTGGCTCCCGGTTGCCCTCTGGGTGAGATTCAAGGTGCTGGTGATGACCTATAAAGCCCGAAATGGCTTGGGCCCGGTTATCTGAGGGAACACCTGCTGCCAGCATCAAGTTCCCTTCATCCAGTGCGCTCCCACAGGGAGGGTCTGCTCAGGGTGCCGCCGGTAAAAGATTGTCGGCGGATAACACCCAGGGGGAGAGCCTTCTAAGTGGGTGCGCCTGCCCTCTGGAACCAGCTGCCCGTGGAGCTCAGGACTGCCCCCGACCTCCGTTCATTCCGCCAAGACCTGAAGACCTGGCTCTTCGAGCTCTCTGGCCCAGGCTGAGAATTTTAATTTTAATTTTAATTTTAATTGGGGTTTTTACTTTTTTTTCAGCGATTGATGTAATTTTTAAATTGTTTTTAACTTTTGTATTTCTTGTTTTAAATACCCTGTAAACTGCCCTGAGTCCTTCGGGGAAAGGACGGTATATAAATCTAAATAAATAAATAAATAAATAAATAAATAAATAGATAAATAAATAAATAAATAAATAATCACAATTATGACAAATCACGGCTTTAACTATCTTGCTTTGCATGTAATGAGTCTATCTCATATATTAGTTCCCCCTTTTAAGTTGCATTACTGAAATAAATGAAGTTTTGCACGATATTCTAATTTTTCGAGTTTCACCTGTATTACAGAACTTCCCCAGTTGGATCCCTCCCAATTTGTACCAAGCTACAACTCCAGAAACTCCAATCAATACATGCAATATATCTGGAGGAAATCATATCAAGGAAAATAATTTATGGCTTAAAGCAAGCACTTCCAAAAACAATTAAATTCTATATTACCTTTGTTTAAAGTTACTAATGACATTAGTCATCAATTTCTTTTGTAACAGCAATTTTGTTATAAATACATGGAAATAATGACAGAACTATCTTTTTCTTTTACCTTGGGTTCATTTAAATAACAGTGCATGGCCTGAGTCACATCAGCAGCGTGAACTGCATTGTGGTATGGGTTGTGGCTGTGATAATCTTCTTGAACCATTACTACAAATGAAAATACATATTAATGTGTGGAGGAAATAGAATAAGACAACCTCAAAATATTCCCTTCCGTTCTTGATTCAAATCAATTAAAATGGCAACAATAGATATAATATAAAATGTGATAAACTTCAGCAATGATTTAGCAGAAAAATTGAAATGAAGGCAAACTTCTTTACAACATTCAGGGATTTCTGAATGTGCTTGTCATCTCTAGAAAATAAGATTTCTATTCATTTTAAAAATTCAAACTGGGAAAAAAAATCAGGAAATGGCCTGGCATATTGTTTCTAAGCCTGTAACAAATATGAAGAAGTTTTTAAATCTCGTTAGCCATTGACTATTGTAGACATAAACATGAAAAACTCCAATATGGTCCAAATAAAACTGAACAGCAGAAAATTCAGAAAAGCATTGCCAATATCAATCTAAAATGATAATATCTAAGCTAAAATTAAGTCTGATTATTCGAAATGCTGCTTTATGGCCATAAAAGCAAGCAGGTTTTTCTCTTTACAGCAAGTTATGAATCATGGAATCAAACTTGGAAACTGTCCTCTCTGTAAACAAATCACTAGTCTACAAGGACAGATTATATATCTAGGGTCTGTAATCTGTGCTCTTCAGGCAGAAATTAGGTGTCCACTTCAGCCCTTCTACTCTACTGAGCCTCCGCGCTATCAGCTCCCTCTACCACAAAGATCCTGCAGGAGAAGGGCAGTGTGGACAACCGTGGGATCTGGCAAGGTGAGAGCTATGAACCATAAACACAAAGCTTTCGCTGTGTCCCTGCACAACAGATACAGTGCCCTTGCTGACCTTAATAGGGACATTAAGGAGACTGGTAAAGGTATCTGTGATGATAACTGAAATAAGCAGGGGATTGTGGTCCGAGATGAAGAACTTGTTTTCGACAGGGAGAAGTGCGAATCAGGTATTACACATCAGTCATTCAAGTACAGAAAGGCATCCAAAAAGAGAAGCCACCTTCTGGTTGGTGATTCAATTATAAGGGAAAATTTAGGAAAGGAAACAGAGGTTTTGAAAGAGGTCAGGTGTCTTCCAGGTGCTACTGCCAGTAGGGACAAGAAGCATATTTCTAAAATAATCAAGAATGCCAGCAAGGACTATGATGTGGAGGCTATTATACATCTTGGCACTAACAATCTGTCCCAAAAAGATGTACTCTCTGTGTAGAATGATTTCCAGAGCTTGAGGCAGGAACTTAGCAGAATAGGCTGTAGGCTTACTTTTTCAGAGGTTTTACCAGTGTATAAGGAGCAAAATGGAAAAGGCCAGCACAATTCAATATGTGGCTAATGAGTGGTGTAAAGGGGAAGGCTTTGGATATATTAGTCACGATGTCTGTAGCTTGTCCAATGAAAAAATGTACAAAAGAGATGGTTTGCATCCATCAAAGAAATTTACTCGGCTATAATTTCACAGATTTTCTGGAGGAATATTTAAACTAAACAGCGGGGACAGTGAGTTAATTGATACAGAACATCCCTGTCCCCGACAATCTAAAAATTATAGGGATATAAGTGCATGTAACAGATCTGTGTATGGACAAGAATGTCAACCTTGCTGTCAAGCAAAATCAAGCTTCTAATAGCGAGTGCCACACAAAGTGCACTAACCAAATAGGTGGTAAGACAATAGGGGAACTCAGGCCCCACACAGATTATGTAGAAAGTAAATACAGGGTCAGTCATAAAGGACTCAAATGTCTATACACCAATGCACAGAGTATGAACAGCAAACAGGGTGAACTAGAAATTCAGGTTAATGAGGGCAGATATGATATTGTCGCCATTACAGAAACATGGTGGGATGAAACCCACAAATGGAACACACAGCTAGAGAAATTTAAATTATTTAAAAGAAACAGACCAAATAAAAGAGGAGGTGGAGTTGCTCTCTATATAAGAAATAACTACATCCTACAGAAATAGAGCACAACAATGATGAAAACTGTGAACTTGAATGCATTTGGGTCAATATAAAAGGGGGAGAGATGACATTGCCATAGGTGTTTACTATAGGCCACCCAACTAAACAGAGGAAACAGATGAACTTTTTGCTAGTCAGCTAACTAAGGAATGTAGGAAACACATCACAATAGTAATGGGGGACTTTAACTACCCTGACATCAACTGGGAGACAAACTCTGCACCAAGTGGAAGATCAAACAGATTCCTAAGAAGCCTAGCAGACAACTTTGTCACCCAAAAAGTAGAAGAGGGAACTAGGGGATTAGCCATTTTGGATCTAATTCTCACCAACAGAGATTAAATGATAGAAGGTGTTGAAGCCGCAGGAACCTGATAAAGGACAAGTATAGAAAGTGTAAAGAGGGGCACATAACTAAGTCAGAATATCAGCAAATAGCCCGAGCCTGCAAAGATGAAGTGAGGAAAGCTAAGTCTCAAAATGAACTAAGGCTTGCGACCAAAAATAACAAAAAAGCTTCTTTCAACATGTAAAAAACAAGAAAAAAGTCTAGGAAATTATTGGTCCATTAGTCGGTGAAAGTGGCAAGAAGGTGACAAGCAACAGGGAGAAAGACAAACTATTTAACTCATTTTTTGCATCTGTCTTTACACAAAGGGAAAAAAACAGACCAACCTATCAAAAATAGTGCCATAAAAGACAGAATAGAAACACAAGTTAAGATACGCAAGAAAATGGTAAGTGAGCACCTGTCCAGCCTAGACGAGTTCAAATCACCAGGACCAGATGGATTACACCCCAAGGAACTGGCAGATGTGATCTCAGAACCACTGAACTATATTTTTCAAAGATCCTGGAGCACTGGGGAACTACCAGAGGACTGGAAAAGAACTGATGTAGTTCCCATCTTCAAAAAAGGGGGAAAATGGATCCAGGAAAATACAGACCTATAAGCCTGACCTCAATGGCTGGCTCAGGAATTCTGGGAGTTGAAGTCCATGAGTCATAAAAGAGCTGAGTTTGCCTACCCCTGACCTAGAGGCAAACAAAGTCATTACTAAAAGCCATCATGGGTTTGTCAAAAACAGATCATGCCAGACAAATCTTATAACATTCTTTGACCAAGTGACAAAATTAGTGGATCAGAAGTATGCTGTGGATATAATTTACTTGGACTTCAGTAAGGCATTTGATAAAGTAAATCACAACCTATTACTTGATAAGATAAAAAAAATGTGGGTTAGACAGCATCACCACCAGATGGATTCATAGCTGGCTGACCGGCCGTACTCAGCATGTGGTCCTCAATGGAACCGCGTCTACATGAAGGGAAATGTGTAGTAGCATGTCCCAGGGCTCTGTTCTAGGCCCAGTGCTCTTCAACGTCTTCATCAACAATTTGATTTGGACGAGGGGATAGATGGGAAACTCATCCAATTTGCAGACAACACCAAGCTGGCAGGAATAGCCAACACTCCAGAAGACAGGCTTAAGATACAGGAGGATCTGGAGAGACATGAACACCGGGCGCTATCTAACAAAATGAAATTCAATGGTGAAAAAAGTAAGGTTCTACATTTAGGCAGGAAAAATCAAATGCACAGGTATAGTATAGGTGGTACCTTGCTCAATAGAAGTAATTGTGAGAGGGACTTTGGAATCCTAGTGGACAATCACTTAAATATAAGCTAGCAATGTGCTGCAGCTGCCAAAAAAACCAACACAGTGCTAGGCTGCATTAACAGAGGGATAGAATCAAGATCACGTGAAGTATTAATATCACTTTACAATGCCTTGGTAAGGCCACACTTGGAATACTGCATCCAGTTTTGGTCACCACGATGTAAAAAAGATGTTGAGACTCTAGAAAGAGTACAGAGAAGAGCAACAAAGATGATTAGGGGACCGGAGGCTAAAACATATAAGGAACAGCTGCTGGAATTGGGTAAGTCTAGTTTAATGAAGAGAAGGACGCAGGGGGACATGATAGCAGTGTTCCAATATCTCAGGGGCTGCCACAAAGAAGAGGGAGTCAAGCTATTCTCCAAAGCGCTCAAAGGCAGGACAAGAAGCAACAGATGGAAACTAATCAAGGAGAGAAGCAACCTACAACTAAGGAGAAACTTCCTGACAGAACAAATAACCAGTGGAACAACCTGCCTTCAGAAGCTGTGAATGCTCCAAAACTGGAAGTTTTTAAGAACAGACTGGACAGTCAACTTATTATTGTTATTGTTGTTGTTATTTTCATTATCCTTTTTCTGGGGGGGGGACAGAAAATAATCTCATTCAGGAGATGCACACTGATAATAAATGCCCCCAAATGAAGTTTCTAGATAACATCTTTTTAACTTGTTATAATCAAGAATGTATTTTTTTTGCTATGCCTGGCATCTAACCAAAATCTGATCCAAAAAGCCATAGTTAAATCTTCAGACAAGAGATTACCAGGAAATCTCAAGGTATTCAAAAAGACAGGGAAATCAAGTAGTAATATCCCAGAAGGCAGTAAAAAAAAAAACAACTATTTCCATATTGCTGCAAATGTTTCATGTAGTCACCAAGTACAGTATCTACCTCAAGGAAGTCTTTGCCTTAATAAATTACCTAATTTATTTGACTTGTATCATCCTGCATTTTTCAGTGACTAATTTACCAGAAAATGCTAGTATACAACATACATTTATATGCAAATTTAAGTGCAACATTAGCACAAAGGCCTTTCTAGCAAAGTGTTTCATTTTCTACCATGTAGCACAACTGCTGCAAAACATCCAGGTTTCTTCAGTTGTGGGCATTACTGTTTTTCTAATCACTTCAACTTCAGTATTACAGTACTGGAAAATGCCAGTCACACATCCTTAATGTACCTGCTATAGTTTGAATTGCTCTGCAGTTAAGGTAGGAGAAGAGAGGTAATCTAGTTGCCAACATGATTGATAATCACTAAAGGCAAGGTATACATTATGCCTTCCAATTCCTCAGTAATATTTTGCAAACTACTTTTTTTTAAAAAATTCATTTTATATTCATAACATGTATGAATATAAAATCTATCAAATATATTCGCACACATCTAGGAAAATTATTATATAGAAATATCCAGGACGACATAATCACCTCATTTTTTTTTTGTTTACTTTCCCTATTTTCATAGGGGTTTTTTTTCTTTAGTCATATTGGACAATATTCATGAAGAGTTATCAATCCATAATATAGACATTTTTCTCATTTTATTGAAAACAGTTGCAGCAAATTAATGAAATGCATTTAAAGAAAAGATTTACTGGGAAAGTTTGAACGTATGAATTTTTTACCTAAAAATCTGCGTAGCTTCATTGTATCTAGTTGGAAGTATTCTATAAGTCCGTGAAGATTAAACAGGTGAAAGGTTAATGTGACCAAGCTGTTTCCTAAAAGTACACATACACAAAGAAACCATGTTTAGTAGGAAGTAGACAAGTCTGTTTAAATAATTCTGTTATACATAACATGCATATTTCTTCTTCAAATCTGTAACTAGAATATAGTTCTCAATATTTTAATTAAGACTTCTAATGTTCAGTACTTTCATATCACCAAGTGATTCAGAAATCTATCACCCAGTATTATAAAATGAATCCATTAATTTTCAACAGTCCCTTAACGGGTAGCCCTTGTTTACCAACCACAATTGGGACAGGCAGCTCCAATGCTATGTGTTACAATTGCTGGGTGGAAAAAAATCACATTGAATGAATCACCATGACAATAATCAGGTGACCACAACTTTCAATTTCACTTCTGCATTCACCATTAATTCTGCTATTGGAAGCCAGTTTTGAAGCTCACAAATGGTGACGTGACTGCAGGACACTGGAACGGCCATAACTGCAAAGATTGGCTGCAAAGCTTTTTTCCCCCAATCATTGTAATTTCAAAGGTTCACTAAACAAGGTAATTGGTAAACAAGGACTACCTATACTTTTTATAAATTCCATTCACAATTTTTTTATCACTCACTGACAGAGAGAGAGAGAGAGAGAGAGAGAGAGAGAGAGAGAGATCATTTACACAGTGTCATTAGACATTTACAACTCTTCAGCAGGGAACAGAAAATGAGGTGTTTCCAAACAGCCTATAAATTAGTAACAAGTTTGTTAAGTGAATCTGGCTTTCCCATTGACTCTGCTTGTCAGAAAGTGGCAAAAGGTGATCACATGACCCCCAGGATACTGCAACTATCATAAATAAGAGTCAGTTGCTAAGCGGCTGAATTTTGATCACATGATCGTGGGGAATGCTGCATCAGTTGTAAAATGTCATAAATCACACCTTTCAGTCCTACTGTAGCTTCGAAGGGTCCTAAATGAATGGTTGTTAAATCGAGAACTACTCGTAGCTGATAGTCTGGGTCACTAATATTGAACCAGGTGAGTTAGCAGTTAACTTGATGTAACACTGTTGTCCATTTAGCAAAATAAAATTAGGAAATATTAAAACAAATTAAGATTTTGCTGGAAAAATATTCTTCCCTATAATCTCAAGTATAATAAGGGAATTAGTCTAACTTACAAATGGTTACAAATCAAGAATTACCTTCCAAGGATGTAATTGGAAGTTGTTTCTGATTCCTCTCTCAATAGTTAGAGTATATTTACTCACTAACCACAAAACAGGCAGTCCCCTAGATATATTTGCTACTATTCTAAAATTATCTATTCCACTTTTTCAGAACTCACCCATCCCAATTTGTTTATTGGCTGAATTACTGGCTGATTACTTTAGCCAATGGGAATTTGAAGTCTACACATCTTAAAGTTGCCAAGTTTGAAAATCACTGATACAGAACATCCTGCATAAAGCAAACAATATATTTATACAAAATAGTTCATCTGTAAATCTAAATGCAAGCTTAACTTTCTGCCTTATCACATTCTGCACATGTCCTTAACACATGATTGCCTTAAAAAGTATGGGGTAAGAATTTTAAAAAGTGAAGGAACTGGCTGTTTTAAGTCTCTTGAGCCACAGATTTCTTACCATAAAATCCCTACAGAAATATCCTTCTGCTCATAAAGCTAAAGCATAGCTGGAGCTATGAACACACACTCTAGACCTCCCTTCAACTTAACAGCCTATAAAATTGTTTTATAAATGTTAAATTGAATATGCTTTTAAACTCCCTTGCCATTTCCCCATTATCCATATGAACATCTTTTCAGCAGCCATGGAGACAAGCATGTGTGCACACTCCCCTCATCAGCCCTGCATGTAAACTGAGAAATGCCAACATAGGTTTAAAGAGAAAACTTATTTCCAACTCTACAAGCACAATACTCAACTAATTACCAGATTTATTTATTTATTTATTTATTTATTTATTTATTCATTCATTCATTCATTCATTCATTCATTCATTCATTCATTCATTCATTTATTTATTTATTTGATTGATTTATATACCGCCCTTCTCCCGAAGGACTCAGGGCGGTGTACAGGGCAATAAAAATAAGAATACAGGATACAAGATTTAAAGTTAAATGATTGTGCCCAATGTAGTAAGTTACTAGATTTAATGTCTGAAAGTAGAATATTAGTCAATCTATTTTGGTAGCCCGACAATCTAAATAAGCTTATATACACATATAGCAATTGCTCAATTTTTAAAGCAGTATCTTCAAAGTAACAAATGGAATCTTACCGTTTGTTAGCCTGTCAAAAAGGAAGATATCAAAATTCCAGTTCCCAACTTTTTCTAGCATACACTGAAAACCAAAAGAAAAGAACATTTTATTTAGGAATAAAAACCATTTCTTTCCAAATACTACATATCTGAATCATCCTTGCTGCAATCTTATAAATCTATACAGATTCTGAAAAGAATAGTAGTCAGAACAGAAAAGCAACAATATTCCAGGTCTGAGACTACATCATTTTGACTTGAGAAATTCTAAAATCATATTTGTCACTAATGGATCAGAGGGGTTGCACTGCCTTCTTACATCAACAGCTTTCTCTCATACAAGCAAAACATCTCTCTCTTTTTTTTAACCTAAGTAGACCAATATTAAAATGATCAACTATTTCTAAAACAAAGCAGACTCATCTGAACCTTACTATGGACAAAGATTTTGCCCACTGCTTTCCATGTGCCACCTATAGTTAGATCTACTTCTATGTGGATACTTTTCTAGGCACAGCTAGAAGTAGAAGGTGCTGCTTCTCTGTTGCAGTGGCTATGGTTTGGAATAGTCTGACAGCAATCAGGCTGGCGATCCTTGCTGGTCTTCAGGAAAATATTTAAACATGATTTTCTGGACAGCTTTCTCCTAGGTTTATGCATTATGCATATTTTATTACATTGACTTGTTGTTAGTGTTGACTTTTACTTTTAGTTATGATTATTTTTTAATTATAGATTTTTTAAAAAAAATCTACAATATATATTATGTAAATTGATGAGTTGGCAAATTCCAGAGGGAGAAGATAAACGGAAATGTCACTTCTACAAGTCTGGAACAAATAGATGCATTACTAACTTTTAATAGAAATTATTTATTTACTTGCACGCCTTAAGAAAAATTACTATTTCTTTTAGAGCAAAGTTACAAGATAACTACTAAAACAAACCTTAGCTTGTCCATTGTAATCATCATCTAAAAAGTTTGAAGAATTTGGAAGAGTAATACCACGGAAGAAACGGGAAGATCTCAAGTACCGCTGGAAACTCAGTAACCTTCGGATATTTCTTGCAGACACAGAAACTTCAAATTCAGAATTTGCTAGATGGGAGGGAAATAGTGAGATTTAAGTTGTAAAGCCCTTTCCTAAAACTTCAAAAGCTGAATCTATAAAGGCAATATTTATTTACAGAAGAAAAGCCAAACATATATTCCCCCTCCCAAGATGTTATGGGCTATCATGTTCATCATTGCTGACCAGTGATCCCACTGACTGGGACTGATGAGAACTTGTGGATCAAAAGTTCTCATCTGGTGTTAACTATTTCAATTTTGTTCAGAGATCAGATAAGTCAGCTCAGAAAACCAAGAAAAAAACAATATAGATTACCGGTAGTGCTGAATATTTACGGTTTGACTGTAAAGGAACCTATTTATATCTAGGGAAAGGTAATTTTCTCTTCTTCAACATTCCCTTGCCAGCCCTCCAAAGTACATATGGATCAGATTTTCAGGAACTAATGTAAACAGCCTTTAACTCCCAATCCAATTAGCAAGTGTCAGGGACATGTCTTTCATGAGCAAATTTTACCTCATGGATTTTAAGGTGCAGCATTTAAATTCCAAAAAAGACAAAGCAAGAGAAAAAATTATTTAGATATCTAGATTATTTTATGCTATAATTGTTATTCAACTGTAATGATGCCATTAACATAAATGTATAAAAACCAATTTATTGCTTGAAATCTACTTCATGTCTCAAGCTGAATTCAATACTGTGATATATCAAGTCTTCTAGTTACTGGGTACAGTGAATGAATACATTCCAAGACTTTTAGCAGATAAACTATTGCTATTTAATTACTGTGAGTGGACTAATCGTAAACCTTATAAGAATAGATCAGGCTAAGTTCTGAAAATAAACTTATGGTTGACCATACAGTAACAAACATTAATGACATACTCGGCCAACAACCTTGAGAGTTTAGAATTTACATAATAAAACATATCTATAATCCTGTGTAATCTGGAAGTTTTATTATTTGCAAAGAGATTCAGGCACAGAAAACCCTTATTTCTAAAATATACATCTTGCATTTTCTATTTGTATTCCTATATTTATTCATGAGCTTTATACCCACTGCAGTCTCTGACACAAAAACATTTCTGAAACTAAGATCTTTAAGCTCTTTATTTTCAGATTTTACTAAAATACTTTAAGCCTATTTCGATACTTTTGCAACATAAAAGTCATAATACTCAATTTTTTCTGGTATTTTTTCAGACACTATGAGAAATAGGGCCATTTTCAGAAAAGCCCACTCTGTGGATCCTTCAACACTTTTAGGAACTAGTCATCCACAAAGCCATGATTTTACGTTGCCTGGACAAAATGTTAAATCATCACTTTGTAAATAAAACTTTGGGGGAAGGGGAAGGAAACTACAGGTAGCTCTCATTTAGTTATCACAATTGGAACTGGCAACTAAGTCATAAAATAATTGATAAGTGAAACAGTGGATGTGTTTATTAAATTTATGATACCGCACCTTTCGCTATCAAAAGCAACTTTATGATCTTACTTCAGCTTTCCTTTGCTTTACAGACCTGTGAAGGTCGCAAATGCAGAGTGGTCATAAAGTTAACTTTTTCACCACAATCATAACTGTGGATGACCACTGAATAAAAAAGTTGGTAAAGGAGGAATATCTGTATTACTTTTTAAGTTCTCTGCATTAAGTCTCATGCGAAATAATTTAACCCCATGACATAACTTCACATTTCAAAGCACATTCAATATGATTTAATGCATTATCCTATACTACAGTTAATTGTACTCAATCAGTTCTTTCAAAGAAAAGCAAAATAGAAATGAATACAAAATAAATGTAAAATTACCATTATTAAGAAAAATTGAGGTATTTTTCATCCAATATATCAAACTCCTACACCACAAAATAAATACACTCATCAAACACTGAATAGTGGCTTGGATATCAAAAGTACAATCCTGTAAATAAAGATATTAACTGTAAGCAAGACATGTATCTTCACAAGATAAGTTTGTATTCCTTTTCCAGTAGCACTTTAAAGACAAGTCCTAATACATCACAAAAAATGAAAAAAAATCACCTCTGTTTAAAGAAGCCCTAAACTGAATAAGGAGAAAGACAGTTTGTGCTTTTCGAATGTCTTTTTATTCTAGAACATGTTTTTAAAGGATCTACAGAAGAGAAGTGAAAATTCATGTTTCCAAACTAATAACAAAAATGGTTATGTTTCTGATCAAATTGACCAATTTTTCTCAGATTTCAAACTAGGAAAGAGAGGAAGAAAGTACATGATAGCAAGAAAAGAACACTGTTGACCAAATTGAAATATATCAATTAAAAGGAAAAGGAATACTAGAAAAAAAATAGATGTCTACGTAATGATTCTCAAAAAGTTTATTTTTGAAAATGGAAATCTCCTCTCCATACAGACAAAACTGTGCTCTAAAAATTTCACACATACTTGTCCATTACTATACAATAAACATTTCAGAAGTGAAAAGCACGCATTTGTTTTAGCATACTCAGGTGCATTTATTTATATATGTATCTATCATCTTTCTTCCAAGATTTGGGATCAGCTTATGAAAAGATAACTTGAATGGGAGGATTTTTGTGACTGAGGGTAGACGTAACCCTGGCTTTCCTCAAACCTGCTTCAACATCTTACCACTGCATTATATTGACTCCCCTTCCTTATAACCTTAGCAGTTCTTACAATACACTGGTATATCCATAAAACTGTTATCAGAGGGGAAAAAAGAAGTACCATGTTGAACACCATATCTAACCATCAACCCTTTACTCCCTCTGGCCCAATAATCTGCGAACAAGAAAGTAAAGTAAAAGCAGTGGAAGTATAATTTTATTCGAAGGACCCAAACCAGCTGGCCAGAATTTGAAGTACAAGAAACATGATATTATCTCCAAAGTTACTAACATATAATTCATATATAGATGAGTCTTTTGAGTTTGAGTTTGGGCAGGGGGGCCTGGCGTGCT
The DNA here is from genome assembly GCF_947247035.1 of Vipera ursinii. Lineage (NCBI taxonomy): Eukaryota > Metazoa > Chordata > Lepidosauria > Squamata > Viperidae > Vipera > Vipera ursinii. The sequence goes on from NC_139516.1 coordinate 177,717,405, forward strand.
ATTGTCCATGTGGTTGTGAAGAGTTGGACACAACTTAAAAGAATGAATAACATTTTTTTCTTTAAATTCTGTAAGTAGCATTCAGATACTGGTATCAGTTCTTACATTATGACTTAGTATTACGTGTCAATTTCTAAGGCAGGCAGGCCATCCAAATGGCCAGGTTTACAAATTAGCTACATAAGAGTCATAGGTCTGATCAGAACAAGAGTTTTCAAACTTGCTAACACCAAATGAATGCACAATCCCTTTCAATTTCCTTTTCATTTCAAAACATCTGTAACAGAAGATTGTGGAATCTATGGATGGAGGTGAGATAGAGAGATGATAAGGGACATTTGAATTCCACTAAAAATTGTCCATCTGTGAGCTCAGATCACAAGTGGATTAAGACTCTATTCTTCAAGCTTTTTATGGACAACTCTGGAACTAAAAAATAATAGTAAATTAAACTACAATAGAATCTAGTTTAAAACATTCTGGCTTTTTAACATTTAGAAACATTTTACAAAGAATATGGCATGACAGGTTTTATCTTTACATGAAGCACACAAAGCTTAAATAATGTATACATTCTGTAATAGTGTTAACTGAAAGTGCCAGTTTTCAATTAACATTCAGTTAACTACACCATGATAGTTTAACCTACCTAGACTATAATTTTATATGCATTTACATATTGAGAATTAATCCCACAAATATTAACAGGATTAATTTCTGATTATATGTATGTGTGTATGGATATGTAGATGTACATTTACTATTAAAGCGGAACAATTCAGAGATTAACAATAATGTGAAGCTAAGAGCAATATTTATCTTCACTAGATTTTTTTAAATCCTTGTCAAGTTACTGTTAAGGAGAAAGTACAGGGCACAAGAAAAACATTAGAATGTTTTGGCTTTATTTTAATATACTAGAAATAACTAAATTAGAAGTTTCAAACTTTTTGTTGGGATCACACCTTAAGTATGTGCCTATATAAGTATAGCTCTACACTACAGTTTTACTCCTTGTCAAGATTCTGAGGCAATTTTCAAAACTCAAGATATAACAATTTCATCTGAAAAGCACACACATTAAATTGTGCTATAATGCCAATATTTCTAAAATCCAATCTAACATAGAGTTATCAGAAACAAACTATGTACAAGTAGGTATGGATTCTGTCTGATAACAATTTCACATGTATATGGGTAGTGACTGAGAAAAGGCTATAGCAATGGAAGGAATCAGAACATGCTCTAACAAGTTACAATTATGGGGGATGTATATAGCTACTTTCCAAACAGTATTAATCTTTGAAATACTTAAAGTTCATCAATCACATATTCAAAAATTCTGTGTAAAGTGTCTATATTAGTCACATGACTTCATGTTATTTATTGCCCATTTTAATCCAACCTAAAAGATACAGCGAAAATATAAAACCAATAGAATTATACTCCAGGTAGAAAGCTCATGAGTATATGTTAGTCCAAATATCATTATCTCTCGTCTTGTTAACTAACATTTCTAGGACTGAGATTTATTTATCTTTGTTAATAGAGCAATCAGCTACAGATACTTCCTACATTTAAATGTGTTATCACAGCAATATTCTTGCCAAACAAGAACATATGAATAAACTTATTTTTTTCCATCTTAACAATAAACTAGAAATGTAAGGATGAATGACTTAATATACTGTCCTGTGGTTATCATTCACAAGATCAATCGACAATGGTACAGCACATACTTTTCCCATAGGACTCTAAATTTAACCCCAAACTCTCAAGGCAGGAATAAGAAAGATTATCTGAAACAGAAAAATTGTATCAATCTGCCTAGATGTAGACAATATCATGGTGGATTTTTTGAATCAATTTAATGAAGCTTCACATAACCAGTTAGCTCAGGGGTCAGCAACCTGAAACAGTGAAAGAGCCACTCGGAACCGGTTCCCTCACAAAAGGAAAAACTGGGAGCCGCAAAAAAATGTGTGCACATGCGCGCATGCGCAGAACAGGGTTTGACTGAAGAGTGGAGCCAAGGCAAGATATGCACCTACCCTGCATATTTGAATTGATTGGTTGAACTTTTTTAGTCCTACTTTTTTTTTGGACTGCACATAGCAGAGGACTGGGAGCCGCAGGTTGCAGACCTGTGAGTTAGCTAGAATAATTTTTACATTAATGCACTCAGTATAAGTAATTGGCAGCTTAGACCTTCCAACTTGGTACAGAAAATCCAGCAAATCTCACTCTCCATGATGCACTTCAATTGCATGATTTCCTTTTATTCCTTTTAGGGCTTTTTAACCTCTTTATTTCTAGTGTGAATAAAGGTTGTCTTTTAAACATTTCAGCTGTTATTCTCAAGCTAAAGAGTTATTAATGTCCATGTAAAACAGTGCAAATAGAAAAAATGGCTCTGAAAGTGGTTGCCCTCTAAACCAGAGTTCCCCAACTTTTCTGCATTTGCAGACTACCAGGTGAGGGGATGGTTCCGAGCGAGTGGTTGGTAAGCGTGCGTGCGCTCAGTTCCATTTGCACGAGTGGTGGGCATGTGCACTCAATACTCATGCAAATGAGAGTGCATGCACACTTGCTCACCCACTACTCACAGAAGTGGGAATGCGACCACCACTTCCATGGCCCAGTTCTGAACGGCTCATGGCCCAGTAGTATGCCACGGCCGTTGTTGCTTACGTCAAATAACCTCAATAATTGTTCATGTAGGGAATTAGGTTTGCCATTTCTTATTATTCATAATTTACAACTCTTGTTAAATTACTTGTTCTCCAGTATACATGAATATTAGCACAATTTAAAGGGAGGGAGGGAGGGAGGGAGGGAGGGAGGGAGGGAGGGAGGGAAGGAAGGAAGGAAGGAAGGAAGGAAGGAAGGAAGGAAGGAAGGAAGGAAGGAAGGAAGGAAGGAAGGAAGGAAGGAAGGAAATTCAACAGACAACTATTCCCTAAGCTCAGACTAAGATTCTCACCAGTGATAAAGTACCTGATCAAGGTAATTTGCTTTCAAAAAAATGATTTTAATGTTTTTCTATCAGGAGATATATCCTTTAATAGTAGTGAGCAGGCATTTTGAAGACGCTAGAGGGAAAACATAGTTCCAATTGCATACTCTTTTCCCATCTCTTTTTACTTGACAGCACATTAGGACTAGAAAAGAGGATGGATCAAAATGAGACACTAAATACCCATTTCAATCAATGATTCCAGCACAATCTTGGACGATTCTAACTATAGTAAGATGAATGCAGATAATGGTCACTCAATTTACCTGAATAAGAAAACTATGTCAAGCAACCTTATTAAGCCAGAATGTTAATTTAGTGCCTATGGCGTTAAAGATTGTGCCTTGTTGAAAGCTGGCAACTAAAGTTTCACAGTTCAAACAAAAAGAAAAAGGAAGCCATTGTTACTTCCTGCTTTTTTTCTAGTACCAGTGAATAGATGAAAGAATTGTATTCATGAAGAGCTTCAGCATATTTCTGAAAGCAACATACAAGTAGTCCTCAACTTATGACAACAATTGTGACCAGAATTTCTGCTAAGGTGATTGTTAAGTGAGTCACACCTGATTTTAAAACCTTTTTTGCCACAATTAAGTGATTCACTGCAGCTGTTAAATAAACTATGTTTTTGTTAAGCAAAACCAGCTTCACCAATAAATTTTGCTTTTAGAAGCTGGCTGGAGTGGCTGCAAATGGCAATCGTATAACCTCGAAACACTGCAACCACCATGAATAAATAACCAGTTGCCAAGCCCCCAAATTTTGATCATGTGACCATGGGGATACTGTGACAGTTGTTAAGTGTGAGCACTGGTTCTAATTCACTTTTTTGAATGCTGCTGTAACTTTGAACAGTCACTAAACAAGCGGTTGTAACTTGAGGGCAACCTAAACTGAGCATCTATGAAGTGTTTCAGAATTGAAACAGCTGAACTTAAAATACTTCTAAAATACTCAAAACATTCCACTTTGCATATAAATGAATTAAATAAAAATTCAAATCAAAATGTGGGGAAGTCATCCCATGGAAAAATATACAATAAAGCCAAAGTCTACCAGGAACATCAGAACTTCTTTACATAATATATATATGTAGCTGAAATATACGAATCTTCAGTGTTCTGTCAAGAAGCAGCTTTTCATCCAAGCATTTTAAACATTCATAGAAGATAGTATTTTAAAAATAGATATAATTACATCCAGTATGTCATGATTTCCTCAAGCCTATCATTTTGCAACTACAAAATGTACTATCTTTTAGTAGAATCTTATGAATTTTATCATTAAAATTTCAAGCCATGTCCACAGTGAAAACATTTGCACTTCTACCTTATCATCATGGCTATCTAAACAGGCAAAGATTGGTTATCCTTTGCCATCAGAGTCTTTAATTCTTAAAGTCTGGGAGAGTTAAGAGGAGTTTTACATTCCTATAGAATATTGTCTCTTTGCCAATGGAACGAGTAAATTTACGCAATAATGAGATTCTCTAATTATGCCCTAATATGTGAAGGTAGACAATTATGTCTTTTCAAAAGATCATTCAATTACTCTCTGCAGTTACTGCACTGCACTATCCCAGGAAAAGACATATTTGAATTTAAAAATCTGAAGACAACTGCTATGTTTTGTATCCTCATACACTCTTAAGTCTGAATTCATTGTGCTTTTTTAAAAAACTTCATATAATGTAGTTTAAGAAACAATACCGTAATATTCTACCTAAAGTATATTCATAATTTCTAAAATAGAAATTATTTCCATAAAAGAGAAATATTATTTAATAAAACCTGGTATGACTATATGCGCAGCAGCCAAACACAAATGGAATTCTTCATTACTATACTGCTATTAAATACTTACAGTGAAAAATACGGAAATCAATGTATGGATGAGAACCTCTTCTCTCTCTTTCAAATCCTGCCCGACTTCTTACTCGTACATCTCCTGGAAATAGGGTCAAGAGTGAAATATACCGTCGAAGAGCTACAGAGAAAAATGCAACTGAATACAGTTGCAAGGTGTAGACGTTCTGTGGATGTAGGGTAACAATAATACAAGGAACTGTCTCAGCACCTTTACCTTAGATGCAATTTCACAAGTTTGAAGTTTTGTTACAAATATTCAATTCCCTGCTTGTCATAAATTCCTTTCCTACCTTTTCATACACAATTCACTAGATATTTAAATTTAATATCATATACTAAATTTCCATAATGACAAAAATATATCTAAAGATATCAAAATTCTTTTTTCTCTTCAGTTTCAAATCATTTTTCTAAAAGATACCTGTTGATAGATTTTTAATATATACAATCCTACATTTATACCTTTCACAATTATAGTAATTGCCATTAAAATTTACTTATGTTTAGCTTGATTATATCAATCTTCCGTTAAAATATCAAAACGTATTATTAACATGAAAATTACTGCATGTATTTCCCCCTTCAGCAAAAAGAAACAACTTCTATAGTAATGTTATTACCGTATTTATACTGGCAAAACAATAAATATTTTGTCTTCCATTCAATCATGTCTCTTTTTCAAAAACTGCCTAGACAAGCCCCTGCAATTTTCTTAACAAACTTTTTCAGAAGCCGTTGCCACTGCCTCCTACCTAAGCTTGAGAAAAAACTGACTAACCCAAGGTCACCCAGCTGGCTTCATGCCAAAGATGGGACTAAAACTCACTGTCTCCCACTTTCTAGCTTGATGTCTTAACCACCTACATCACAGGTGTCAAACTCGCTGCGTCACGTGACGTGTTGCGACGTATCATGCCTTTTTTCACATTGCCAAAGCTGGGGTGGGCGCAACCTCCACATGATGCAACTGGCCCGTGGGCTGGCAGTTTAACACCCCTGACCTATATCAAAGGCTCTCAATCAGTATTAACCAATGCCTAGATTTTTTTTCAAATTATAGAAATACTTCTATATGCCAAAAGCTGATATTATACAAATTGTACTCAGAACTCAGATATATACTATTAATTATTTTATAACCTTTTTTCTCACTAGGTTCAAATTTTATATTATGATGAATTACATAGCCAGATGTTTAGACTGGATTTAGCATTTTTGTCCATCTATCAACTGTTTCCCAAGCACCTGGGACAGGCAGTTGTTTAATGATATTAAAGGTTCTGTTGCAGGATATAAGCTGTTCCAAATAGAAAGCTGCATTTGATATTTGACTGATGATGATTCTGTTGATTATTATCATTGATTGCTTTTCAAAATATTGTTGAAAGTCTTGTGTTATAATATATGTCACCTTTTGCAGAAAACAGTTATATGACATAATTGTGAGAGTTTTTCTTCTAAAACAATGAACTTATCTATAAACTAAAATAAATAAATAAATAAAATAAATAAAATAAACCTAATAAGGAATCCACTTATGGCTGTTAAAAATGCATAACCACTGAACTATAAGAAACGCTTTAGGTGAAAATAGAAGCAAGTTTGAAGAAAATCATGTTATCCTATGGTATTTTTATGCAATGAATAAAAAATGTATTCACATATAGGAGTTTTTCAGTTCTACTAACTCCTTCCTTCCTTCTACAGAAGCTACAAATAGAAATGGAAAGCTGTTAATTGTTTTACGAAGTTTTTTTTTTTTAGAAAAATCCTAACCAAAAAGAAGTGAAAGTCACTTTCAATGTAACTTTCACTGTAGCTAGCACTAAATCACAAGCAGCAATCACAATTTTCTCAGAATGAATCTATCAGGACCATTATTGTTCAAGTCAAGTCAAGCTATGTTTCTTTGGTTATATATTAAATGTTTACAGCCACCCAACTCACGACAAAGAGCCACCAGTTAGCTGAATGATGAAAAGACAGACCAAAGTCAAAGAAACAGAAAATGTAAGGAATTTATTTCTTCGTACCTCGAAATGAAATAATCCCTTGATCAATTGCCTTAGGAGTGCAGAACCAAAGCAGCTACAACCTGCCACTGGAAAGCAGCAGGGGGGAAATAAATCTGGCTGTTCCCATCAACCTAAAAAGCAGCAGTTGTTTCGATTTTGCAATTCTTAGTCTTAGTACTTCTACCATGCTTAGGAAAATAAACAGCATTGACTGCAACAGAGCATCTTATTTTAGAATGGCAGTTTGGGAAATTCAAATCCAATCCTGCATCTAAGTAGTCCCAACCACTTGCAGCAGTTGCATGTGAATGTGCCTAACCATTGTTATCTAACATTAAAAAAGCAAATCTCATTAAGCCTCAATATTATACTTCTTTCAACACAAAAATGAGGAAGTCAGAACTTTTATTTTAAATTATCCACAGCTTACTATCTAAATTCTAAACTGAGTTTACATTATGATTAATTGAAATATACCATGATTCACATACCATGATTTGAGATATAATTTCCATTCTTTCAAGTTTCTTCCCAACAATAGTTAAGATAAATAACACATTGTTATAATTTGTATAATTTCCTGAACCTTGGAATCATACACTGGAGGAGTGAGGCCAGGACAGCAGCTAAATTTATTACATTTACCGTATTTTCCAGCATATAAGATGACTGGGTGTATAAGACGACCCCCTACATTTCCTGTTAAATTATAGGGTTTGGGCTATACTCGCCGTATAAGACTACCCCTCTTCCAACGCACACCAAATAAAAATTAAAAAACATCAGATTTGATTTTAATATGGTAATTTTAATTCAAATGCTTATGACATGCAGGTGCTTAGTAGGAAAACTGTCACTTATAAACATAAGGCTGTTTGTCATCAAACATGTAAACATAAAACAGTGCAAGTGGATTAAACTCATAATAATAATAACAATAATAATAATAATAATAATAATAATAATAAGAAGAAGAAGAAGAAGAAGAAGAAGAAGAAGAAGAAGAAGAAGAAGAAGTAGTTGTTGTTGGAGGGGACCTTGGAGGTCATCTAGTCCAACCCCCTGCTAAGGCAGGAAACCCTATACCATTTCAGACAAATGGTTGTCCAGTCTCTTCTTAAAAACTTCCAGTGTTGGAGCATTCACCACTTCTGGAGGCAGGTTGTTCCACTGGTTAATTGTTCTAACTGTCAGGAAGTTTCTCCTTAGTACTAGGTTGCTTCTCTCCTTGATTAGTTTCCATTCATTACTTCTTGTCCTGCTTTCAGGTGCTTTGGAGAATAGCTTGACTCCCTCTTCTTTGTGGCAGCCCCTGATTCCAGCAACCATTCCCTATTTTCCTAATTCACTTTTTCACTTTTCCTAATTCACTCTAAAGCTTTCCCTGCGCAGAGCCTTAAGTAACACAAGCTGCCTGTAATTAGTGCAGGTTCACATCCCACCAGGCTCAAGGTTGACTCAGCTTTCCATCCTTCCAAGGTAGGTAAAATGAGGACCCAGATTGTTGGGAGCAATAAGCTGACTTTGTAATAATGCTGCTTGGGGGGAGGGTGAAAGCCCTAATAAACAGGCATATACACAGAATGAAGGCTATTGCTAAGCACATTGATTTGTGCTTTAAATTGTAAGCCACCCTGAGTTTTCGGAGAAGGGCAGGATATAAATGGGATTTTAAAAAAAAAAAAGACCAAATGGGAGATCCGCTCCAGGTTTTCCAGCCAGCCCGCCCAGTTCCTGAGTCAAATGTGTCCTTAGAGCTAAGCCGCTGCTCTGGCTGCTGCCTTCCCCACCTGCCTTTCAAGTTGGGATAGACTACAGCTGCTCTTCAACTTTAGAAGAAAAGACGCCCAGACCCCAGCCTGTAAAAAATCACAGACTGCAGCTTCTTCTCCAATTGGTCCTGCTTTCCCTGCGCAGACTAAATGGGAGATCCGCTCCAGGTTTTCCAGCCAGCCCTGTCCCTAAATTTTCAGCACCCGGTGTATAAGACGACCCCTGACTTTTGAGAAGATTTTCATGGGTTAAAAAGTAGTCTTATACGCCAGAAACTACGGTATATTTACATATAGTTAAAGCACAATTATGTATTAACTTTTCTCCAATAGGTTATAAATATTATTTGGTAACAACTTTCAGAAGTCTCTTACACACATCTAAGACTTTGGGAAGAGCACATGTAGCCCTGGGGCTCAAGTTATATTCATCTGGATGAATATAAATTCATCTATTAATAATAAAAATAATTTGAAATTTCAAGTCTTTAGGAATTTAAACTTTTTTTAATCCTTTCTTAGTTTTATAGGTAAAGGATTAATGTAGAATATAAGAATTTTTCTATGTATTTTAAGCTTTCAGAAAGCATTTGACCAAATAACAGAATAACAAGAGTTGGAAGGGACCTTGGAGGTTTTCTGCTCAAGCAGGAAACCCTATAAAATAAAAATGAGCAGAAAGCAGAAATGATTAAAGAATTATGCATTGCCCAATGTTTCAGTGAACATCTTCCTCAGGGGATATTAAACTTAACAAATGCAGAATAAAATCAGTGTGATATCAATGCCAACATAACATTCCTTTAAAAAAAGTTAGGCTCCATGTGAACAGAACAAACATTTCTTTTCAAAGGGATTCTTTGCAATTATGATGAATAGACAAGTACTTTAAAACCTTATCACTTTTATCTCCTTTTGATATACTGGTATTTTCAAAAGTTGCCTCTGTCCCTGAGAAAAAACATTCATCATAATGTCTTGGGCACCTTGCTTTATTTAACTGAATCAATAATAGTTCTATCAGTTTCAGACTTATTGCTATTTTTTCTCTAATTTAAATATTCCACATTCAAATACTGTACAAAATTATATCCAATAACTACTGTGGCCACATGCCAATAAAATGGACCCAGTTGCTAAAATGCATTCCTTTCCCCATTATGTAGGACGGAAGATTTATGCAAAATGCAGTGGGAGATTCTTGAATATAATCAGTCATTTGTATTCTATGCAGAACTAAAAAAAATTCAAGATCCATTCCTGGTTTTCACTCCTTGAATCCTTTCTGAGAAGAGATTATTGACTAAACAAAACCTTAATTTAGCAGCATTTTATAAATCATACTGGTTTTCTGCTGAAAACAGAGTAAGCAAGTTGCAATATCTCAAAACAGAGATAAAATGAAACAAAGAATGTTACTATCTTATGAAACTAACAATCCACTCTTTTGCCAGTTGCATGAATTGGGTATATTGGATGGAAAAATGAAATTATACCAATTGACTTTTCCAACATTGTCATAATTGTTTTGTCATCAATGCAGTATTATGTACACTGATTTAAGGTAGGAACTCATAACTCAGGATTTCAACAAAAACTCTATGTGGCCCAGATTAGCTAAACATCAATAGGCATAAATAACAACTATCTTGCTAATAAATAAGTAGAAAAATAAGAGCTCCTTACTTTACTTTTTCAGTAGTAGCTGAGAGTTCAGATTGACTCTCAACTCATATATATAAGTCTCACAGAGGAAAGTGTGATTCCATCCAAAGCCAAAGATAAAAACATCCCTTGTGGGGGGAAGGCAAATAATCGCAGCCAGTTAGGGTTCTGTCATGGTTGTCTACTTCTCTCATTCAGATCTAAACAGCCTCCAGAGGCCATTGACAGTTTCACAGCCCAAGGGTGAGATATACAAGTCGGTATCCTCAGCATACTGATGATACTGGACTCCAAACTGATTGGCAATGTCACCCAACAGGTTCATGTAGGTCAGGGGTGTCAAGCCAATCGCAACATGGGCCACATGGTGACGTATCAGGAGTTTTTTGCCAAAACAGTGCCAGGGTGGGCATGGCCTGCACAGGCGAGATGCAGCAAGTTTGACATGCCTGATGTAGGTGTTAAAAAGGGGGAATGAGAATCTTGAGGCACCATGTACTGAGGGGCTGTAGATGCAATCTCTCTCCCCACTGTCAATACCAATTAGGACTAATCACTAAAGGAGGCAAGCCACTGCAACAGCATTTCCAACTCCCAGCTTCTACAACCAGTCAAAAGGACATCAATGGTACTGAAAATAGCTGATATATCAAGAAGCACAAGGATGGACATACCATCCTCATCCCATCTTCACCAAAGGTCATCAAGAAGTGTGACCAATGCTGTTTCAGTGCTGTATCCTAGCCTGGAGTGGGTCCAAATAATCTGCTTTCTCCAAGCCCCTTTACAAGAACTATCCAACCACTTTTTCAGTAACCTACATTACAAAGCGAAGGTTAAGAAATTGGACAATAACTATCCAGAAGAAAAGAATCCAGCAATGGTCTCTTTAAAAAAGGCTGGACTACCTCTTTCTTCAAGCCAGAAGGATCATCCTCTCCTCAAAGATGGCAATACCACCACATGGACCCAACCAAATGACTCAGGACACTGGGCCTAGCAAATAAGTAACCAAATTTACAATTCAGTGAAAGTTGTCAACCTCACTGGGAGTCACAGAATCAATTTCAGTCCAGATAAAGCCATAAGGCTGTGCTTAGGCAACTCAATCAGATTTGCTCAGAGTCCAAATCTATGTGAATTTACCGACCAGGTAGCATGAATATTCAGTTCTATACCATTATTAAACTGGAATTTTACATGGATTCACATCTGATTTGTATCTTCCAAGTCTTCGCATTGAGAACAGTCTGTTGAATGTGACTCAACTGAAATCTGGAGGGCATGAGTGCAATCACCATGCCTCTGGCACTACTGACTATCTTTTATCTTACTCATTTTGGTTTGGGAGCTACATACTATAGTAGCACTGTTATTTTTTCTGAAGAATCAGAAGGTATCTTCTAACAATCATAATGTTAATTCTAAAAACCTGGGTTCAAAACTATTGCTTTTGGTTTTCATAATGGTCCCAGATAAATTGTATGATGTCTGTACTGAAACACTCAGATTTGGAAAATAGATAAGCTTACTAATGGTATAGAGCAGAGGTGTCAAACTCACAACGTCACGTGACGTGTTGCCAGCAATGGGGTGGGAGCGGTTTGGCTATGATGCATCCAGCCCATGGGCTAGCAGTTTGACACTCCTGGTATAGAGCTAGTTTCATTTTAAGTTTCACTTTCATGGAAGGATCAGGTGAACAAAGAGGAATGCCTCTAGATTTGTTGCCTTATCTAGCAAAGGGCTGGAAGTGCTTTTTAATAAATTAAGGCTTGTTAACTTAAATGAAACAATGAAAATAAATATTTTCTAGTGTTGCCAAATGCCAACAAATACCACAGAAGGAAATTAAAACAAGCAGGGAGGTTAGTAGCTGTGGTACAGCAACAAACAAGGATGAATGAAATTTGCCAAATTAGTCTGAACTTGTCTGTATAATAAACAAGAATAACTGTAAATACCAGAAAGGAAATCTAGAATTAATCTATTGTAATTATTTTTAAGGAATCATTTACTTTCAATTCCCATATGCAACAGGATTGCAATTCTTTTTTTATCTGGGGACATGGAGAAATTCTACTATGATTTACCAGGTACTAAAGTAGAATTCGCAGATACATCAGCCAACACCTACTGTCTGCTGATTGTCCAGTACTAACAACTGAGCTTACTTTAGAGTTCAGTGCTCTAAAAGCCACCAACACATTTCTGTAAAATTTATAACAGTGAATAACCTAAACAGAAGTTACTGTAAAGGATGCAACAAATAAATCACTTACGATGATGTATTTCTTATATCTGTGGAACTAATATGAATAATTCACAATAAAAATTCCTTCCACATCTTTTTCTCTGTTGCACTATTTCAAAATTGCTAGCACACAATAATATTTAGTTTACAACTTAAACTGAAACTCATTCCTATACAAATATTTATTCATGAGTCATTTCAACTATCTTTAAACATAACAAATTCTTAATCTTATATGTATTCAGCATTTGCTGTAATCTCTACATGTTCAACACAAGTATAACTACAAGAGCTAACCTTTAACACAGGTAAAGGACATTAAAAATAAATACAGGGAGTGCAGAATTATTAGGCAAATGAGTATTTTGACCACATCATCCTCTTTATGCATGTTGTCTTACTCCAAGCTGTATAGGCTCGAAAGCCTACTACCAATTAAGCATATTAGGTGATGTGCATCTCTGTAATGAGAAGGGGTGTGGTCTAATGACATCAACACCCTGTATCAGGTGTGCATAATTATTAGGCAACTTCCTTTCCTTTGGCAAAATGGGTCAAAAGAAGGACTTGACAGGCTCAGAAAAGTCAAAAATAGTGAGATATCTTGCAGAGGGATGCAGCACTCTTAAAATTGCAAAGCTTCTGAAGCGTGATCATCGAACAATCAAGCGTTTCATTCAAAATAGTCAACAGGGTCGCAAGAAGCGTGTGGAGAAACCAAGGCGCAAAATAACTGCCCATGAACTGAGAAAAGTCAAGCGTGCAGCTGCCAAGATGCCACTTGCCACCAGTTTGGCCATATTTCAGAGCTGCAACATCACTGGAGTGCCCAAAAGCACAAGGTGTGCAATACTCAGAGACATGGCCAAGGTAAGAAAGGCTGAAAGACGACCACCACTGAACAAGACACACAAGCTGAAACGTCAAGACTGGGCCAAGAAATATCTCAAGACTGATTTTTCTAAGGTTTTATGGACTGATGAAATGAGAGTGAGTCTTGATGGGCCAGATGGATGGGCCCGTGGCTGGATTGGTAAAGGGCAGAGAGCTCCAGTCCGACTCAGACGCCAGCAAGGTGGAGGTGGAGTACTGGTTTGGGCTGGTATCATCAAAGATGAGCTTGTGGGACCTTTTCGGGTTGAGGATGGAGTCAAGCTCAACTCCCAGTCCTACTGCCAGTTTCTGGAAGACACCTTCTTCAAGCAGTGGTACAGGAAGAAGTCTGCATCCTTCAAGAAAAACATGATTTTCATGCAGGACAATGCTCCATCACACGCGTCCAAGTACTCCACAGCGTGGCTGGCAAGAAAGGGTATAAAAGAAGGAAATCTAATGACATGGCCTCCTTGTTCACCTGATCTGAACCCCATTGAGAACCTGTGGTCCATCATCAAATGTGAGATTTACAAGGAGGGAAAACAGTACACCTCTCTGAACAGTGTCTGGGAGGCTGTGGTTGCTGCTGCACGCAATGTTGATGGTGAACAGATCAAAACACTGACAGAATCCATGGATGGCAGGCTTTTGAGTGTCCTTGCAAAGAAAGGTGGCTATATTGGTCACTGATTTGTTTTTGTTATGTTTTTGAATGTCAGAAATGTATATTTGTGAATGTTGAGATGTTATATTGGTTTCACTGGTAAAAATAAATAATTGAAATGGGTATATATTTGTTTTTTGTTAAGTTGCCTAATAATTATGCACAGTAATAGTCACCTGCACACACAGATATCCCCCTAAAATAGCTATAACTAAAAACAAACTAAAAACTACTTCCAAAAATATTCAGCTTTGATATTAATGAGTTTTTTGGGTTCATTGAGAACATGGTTGTTGTTCAATAATAAAATTAATCCTCAAAAATACAACTTGCCTAATAATTCTGCACTCCCTGTATATGTATACAATTTATACATAAATGTAAATGCATGGCACTTCAGTATCATATATTTAATATCTGGCATATTCTTTAGTACAGGGCTTTTCAACCAGTGGTACGGGTACCATCTGTGGTACATTGGCACCTGGCAGGTGGTACGCGACCATCCTAGAAAAGTGGTAGTGGAGGAGGGGAATGAGCTGAACCGGTGGAAGCACCACATAAGCCTGAGCTAAAGATGGCTGGAGCTGCAGGGCTGTCAGGGCTCAGCAAAAGCGCCAAGATCAGCGCTTCTTCAGAGCTGTCAGGGCTCGGTGGAAGCGTCAGGATCAGCGCCAGGCTACAGCTGGAGCTCAGCACTGATCCTGGCACTTCTGAGCCCAGAAAAAGTGCCAATTAGCTGGAATGTTACAGCATCTCCAGGGTCTTGTGTTTTACATTCAGTTGCTTGGCAACTGATTCATATTTATGATGGTCACAGTGTCCCAGGGTCATGTGAAGTGACCAAAACCTACTGCAACCATCCAGCAGACAGGCGGAATAAAAACCAAACACCCCCCCACCCCACCCCCGCTGCCAATCCTCAACAGAAATGCTCACAACAATGAAAACCTCGGACAGGAGGAAGAGCGCCACTGGGCAGGCAGGCAAGTGTCTTGCTTGTCTGTGGCTTGGGGGGCACTTTTTTCAGTGCCAATATAACTTTGAACAGTCACTAAGCAAACTGTTGTAAGTCGAGGACTACCTGTACTTCACTTTTTTCCTTTTTTTTTTTTTTTGGTCATCAAGTTTTTGACACCTTGCTAGGCAACTGGTGGTACTTGGGATGCTGCCATATCCTAAAAGTGGTACAATGGGTGAAAAGGTTGAAAAGCCCTGCTTTAGTAGTTCTCTTATATATTTGCATCTTCACTCCCATATTTTCTTCCCACTGAAATCTGAATTACAAGACAGCTCATATCTTCCTTTTTTGAAATCTTCAGATGTATTTTTAGTGTCTGACTCAACATAAAAATGGTAGCAAATTCAATGTAAATACTTAAGAAACATTTGAAAGCAATGGACCAAAAAGAAGCAATTAGTTATTAAAATGCATTCTGCATATTGTCTATTTGACAGAGAGAACTGATATCTCAATAAGCAACCACACTTACCTAACATGCGAATGTACAATGCAGTTTGATCAGAACTGTCATAGGAAATTGCTCCACGTCTCTGAAAATTAAAAATATATGTTAGTTCTACTTTTTAAAAGTGTCTTAATTTCTCATTTTATTTAAAGACCATTGTAAATTAATGCTTCAGTAAAGGACAAAAGTTCAAACTTCAATCATGTTTAATAAAACTAACCTGGGATGACATATTTTTCCTCACACTCCACTCATCTTAACTCTCTAAAATCAATTATAAAATGATGCTTCTTAGTTATAAAGCCAATGGCATATATTTTGGCTACATCCAATCATATTTTACAGTGAGCTTACTAGTCAATCTCTGCATAGAAAAAACAATTCACTCAAGGGATTTTAATTGCTAAACTTACTAAAACAGTTCCTATCCCTGACTAGAACTAGTTCTTCCTGTATCCCCTGACTCCCCCAATGGCTGGGTATTAGTAAAACTCTTCTCCTGTGATTATTATTCTAATAATAATTCAAGATTGGGAACCTCTATTTTAGGCAGTAAAACTAACTGCACCTTTTCCCAGTACAGTTGAAAAACAGTGGAATAGTAACAGTAATCCATAATGGGGATAAGAATAATAGATGGTAGATGTAAGGAAGGCCAACACTCCAGTATCAAATGTGAAGGAAGGTACTAGTAAACCATTTCTGCATTATTACCAAGAAAAGTGCATTAAAATGTGTAATATTAATTGAACATGAGTGCCAGATGATAGACACTTCCCAGTCAGAAAGCACCATTCTAATTATAACAGAAGAGTGTAGAACTTCCATGACCATGTAAAACTCATAAGAGTGTCTGATAATTGACAATGCCAGTATTGAAAAAAAGCTCACTTTCTTCTGAGGATATATACAATCAAAACAGGAAACTGAAGAAGACATGAAACTGAAAAGGCCTGACTAAACAGCAGTTGTATACAAAAGTTTAGACACTCTATCAAATTATGTATTTCAATAAATCCCTAAGCAAAATGAAGCTGACACAATCTATATATGGTACAAAGTGACAACATATTTATGCCATGTTTCTGTATATCTCATAAGAAGACAATAGTGAATATAGCAGGTGCAGAAGTTTAGAGACCCTTCAGTATTCTGCAATACTATGTAGTTTTCATCAACTCAAAAATCTCTACCATCAGAAAATGAAAATGGCTTTCTGAGGCAACAAGACGTACAGCTGCATATGCAGGTTTAAATCCAGATTTCCTGTCCACATTTTATAAACCATCAGCCACTTTAAAAGGAGTATTTAGATGATATAAGAAACAGGTTTTCTGATGGCCCCTGAAGAAAAAGGATGGATTGAATAAGATTTAAAGAACAAAAGATATAGTAACTAAACATTTTCACATATCCTGAAAAATTTAAGTCTCCATAACATTTGTTCAGGGATGTATAAAATATTTTGAGTTCAAAGTACTCTATTCAAATTCAAATCAGGCTGTTTCGAACTTATGGGTAGAGTTCCCTTGTTGTTTCAAGTTCAGAGCAAGTTGCTCATTAAAATACAATGAAACATAGAAGAGAAAAACAAAAGATAATTTATGTACCCATAGGTAAGACATCAATCAAAATGTCTTCAACTGAGTCAATATTACCATCTATTTATATTTTTATAAAATAACTTGGGTGTACTTTTTGTAAGGATGTTGATCCTTAGAATTTATTAACTAGAGAATTAATGGGCTTTCTAGAGGAGATTTTACCCTCTCATTTATGTTTTTGGTATTCTGTAAGGGAACAAATTAGTTAATGTTAATAATGTTAATACAGTGAGTAATACAACTGTTTTTTAAAGAAGTTGGATCTTGCTCACCATGATTTTGAATCATGGATTTTGGTTATATATTAGAGCTGTTAATGTTTAATTGTTGCATCTCATTTTCTAAATCTTCATTCTTAAATGCTGGTAGCAGTTATCCCCCTCCCCCCTGCTTCGGGCTACCTTTAAAGAGCTACCTTTGAAGAGCATTTGGAAGCTACAGGTGGTACAAAATGCAGCCGGACAGACAGTTCTAGGCAGCCCATGTAACCCTTAGCTGCTGCATAAGTTGCAGTCTGCTTTCATGTCCAATTCAGTGTGTTGCTTTATGACCTTAAAGCCCTTTATTGCATGAGTCCAGGGTACCTGAGCAACCCAATGGGATTGGCCCAGCCACTTGTTCCTGCAGGAGTATGCTGCAAACCTTGTCAGTCAAGGAATTCTGGCTGGCAGTGTCCAGGAGAAAGACCTTTTCTGCCAAGGCTCCCACCCTCTGGAACATCATGCCCCTCAAATTAAGATGTGCCCCCACTCTCTTGATCTTTCATAAGAACTTCAAAACCTGGCTCTGCCAACTGACCTGGGGCCCCAATAGGGGCATTCCATGTTGGAGGTGATTATTGGCCTAAGAAGATCACACTGCCACGTCATGGTATTCTGGGTTTTTAACTTATTTAGTCTCTTGTTTAATATTTAATGTTTTGTACCTTTGCTTTTATGATGTTTGTAAGCCACTCAGAGTCACCTGACAGTGACATGGATGGCATATAAATTTAATAAATAAAATAAGAACATCTAATCATAGATGTATTTACTGTCATCAAAAGACTTGTTAAGTCTTTCAGTATTTTCTGTGAATCGCTCTACTTAAAAGTTGCACTAATATAGTTGTAACTAAATATTGTATGAAACAACTTAGCATCCTAATATCTGGAATAAAATATGCTCTTTTATACATTCCATTATTAATAAGTTTATCAAAATGGTTTGTTCTTAAGAACAGTCCTTATGTATAAAAACAATCATATTTACTGAATACTGAGACCATAACTAATATTAAATATTCTTCAGTATAAATAATTGTGGAAAGAAAACATTAAATTAACTGTAAATTCCTTGTAAGAATTGTTTGCAAAAGAAATAGCAATGCCTACAATCATTTAATTTATAAGGTGTCAACAATTGTAAACAAAAGCTATCAATCTTCCTTTCAAAATTAATACCATTCTGCATAGCATTTTCTATTGATATCATAGCATATGATTTATAGAATAGCTAAACTACTAAGCAATAAACATACAAAGACCTTTTTCTTGTATGCATTTTCTGTACCCAAAGGATATAATTAACAGAACATGAATTCCACCGTCAGCCAACTTAATTATGTTAACTACTCAGGTAACCAAATGCATAAGAATCAATTGGAGGTAATTTCTACTGTTACATAAAAGTAGAACTTTGATCCAAAGTCCTTGCTTCAAATCAGGTTTTACTAAATCAGTTCAAATGTAAGCATATTTAATGTCTGAGATTAAAGGATATTATCGCCTAAAGTCCCAGCACTAATGCATTAATCTCAATTCAAGAATATCTGTGGGCTGGCTCAAAAACTGCAGCTGTTTTGTTATTGATGAATCCATCATCACACAAACAAAAGTCTACATGTTTAAAGAGCTATTTTCTATACACCAAACACCCCACATCTTCCCATCCTTGGATTTTGAGGATACATGGCAGGACTATTTCAGTCAGCACTCTTTCAATACACCATTGACATTAGATTCCACCTATGCTCCTCTGAATAATTTGCAATTCTGTATTTCACATAAATTTGGAGTCAATATAGTTTGCTTTTATCTGTGATATTTCTTTAGAACCAACCCTGATAAATTTAAGTTTGACTCTCTCTTCAAACTAATTTTTTATAATCCACATTCTGTAGCATATTTTGTTGTGCTATTAAACTAAGAAAGAAACCAAAGAAAAATTCCTCTTCATTTGCAATAGTATTAGCCAGCGCTATTTCAAAATTTGAAAGGGACCTACACCCTTAGATGTTTGAATAAAATTGTGATTTGCCCAAGTATATGGAGTGCTACAAAAAGAAAGCAAATACATAGCTCTAATTCTGGGCAAATGCTTTAAGATTCAGAGATTTGTTATCATTCACAGGGAAATCTCAGCAGACTGCATCAGGGCAATAACAGATGGTTAACCCAATCCTCAAAACATTTGAAAAGCGCCAAAAATGGCAACAGAATCTATTTTCTCACATTTCACCACCTACCTACATTTGTTATGGTTAAGTTTATTACTGGTATCATTCACATTGGACTCATAGTATATTTACTTTAAAAACCTATGAGACATATTTAAACTGCTGGGAAAAGGCAGAACAAAATATATATATGACAGTCTTTTGCAAAATATTTTAAAGGACGAGCATGATTCAGCTGAAGTGAAGCAAAAGACTCCTCACTAAAATCTGAAGCGTGTATAATAGCTTCATTATATCCTAGTAACTCTCATAACTACTACCGGTATAAATATTAAGGAGAAAAAGACTGAACGCTTCTAAACTACCTCAACTACCACCTACCAAATAAACCATTTCGTTCTCTCCTCCTTTCTAGCCTTATGATCAGGATAAAATTACAAACTGTATATAGCCCGTTTGGGGGAGAAAAATCAACAAAAGCCTCATTAAAGGCAATCTTGATGATCTACGGCATTACTACCCAGCTACAGGTGACAAAACAGCAAGAGTTAACAAAAATAAAACGGGAGACGAGCGGAGAGCCCGACAGAGGGCAATTCCGCCGAGTCAAGCTGTGCTTTTGGTGCGTCTTTTTTCGCGTGTTCCCAGATTGCCTGCCTGCCTGCGCCGCTAACTGAAAACCTCATCTGCATGCTATCTGGCCTAATCTTCCTCCCTCCCGCTTTTGTTCCTCCTCGCCTGACCGAACAGTGCTGGAGGACTCGAAACCTTGCACGTTGGAGCCTCCGTTTTTTTTGTTTTTTTTTTTAAAGCAATCCCTTTTCCCCCTCGGGGTCCCGCACGGGTATCCTTGTTTTTCTGCCCCTCCTTCTCCCGAGAGCCGCTTCCCAACCTCCGCATGGGGGGACAGCGAGAGGGGCCTCACCTGAGAAAGCTGCCTGGGGTTGGGGCAGCCGAAAAGGGCAGAACTGGAGCTGAAGCTGATGGCCCCCCGGCGACTGAGGACGTGCTGCGGGACCGGCCTGTCCAGAGGCAGCACCGGCAGTTGATAGCATACTTCCATTGAAACGGTGGCTGCACTACCGCCGCCGCCGCCACCACCACCTCGTCTTCTGGGGTGCTAATCAAAGCCAGGCCCGGCTCCGGGATCAAGGCAGGGCCCGGCACACACCGCTTTCACCTGCCCCACGCACGCACGCACGCACGCACACCCGGGCAGCGCTGGCAAAGACTTCTTTCTACCGTCCGAGAAGGGCTCGGCGAGCTTCGCAAGCAGGAGAAGCGGGAGAGGCAGCCTAGAGACGATCCGGAAGAAACCAACATCAAGCTCCCGGCTCAAATACCGAATCCTCCGGTCAGCTCCGCGGCCGGGACGGCGGCATTGTCGCCGCTAGTTCGGGTCGTAGCGGGCGGGCCCGGCGGCTGTAGTAACTGCGGCAGTCCCGGCCTGATTTGGAGGAGACACAAGTCGGCTGCGGCAACACCGCTATTGTCCTGCACGAGGCGCGGCCCCGCGCACGAGGGGCGGGGCCAGGTGCTGGCTGGAGAGTGATGGCGGTAGTGGCGCCGGAAGCTAACGGGGGGTGGTGGTGGTAGAGTTGCGCGTGCAGCAACCCGTCCTCCTCGCCCACACTGAGCACGTTCTCCTCCCTTGTTGTCACGCGAGCGCACGCCTCTAAAGAGGAAAACCTCGTCCTGGAATGAGCTGCGGGCGCGACTATCCCCGGCGGGAACGTCTTACGCCGTGACGTCACTGATCCTTCCTGATGCCCTTTTGTTTTTGTTTTTTTAACCCTTCTCGCTCGCCGGTTTTATTTTTTTGTTTCCTTCGGGTAGTTGTGTAAAGTGCCCCATCTATCTCCACTGGGTTGTGAGGTCTGTTGTTTTTTTTCTTTATTTTTAGATAAGGGCAAAGGACATGGTGTACCAAGTGTTTGAAGACTTCATAAAAGTCTTTTTATGTTCAGAACCTGACCTTAAACCACCTCTGCCTCTCTGAATAAGTCGTTCAAGTTACTTCCTTCTTATCCCCTAACCCAGGGGTAGGCAACCTCGGCTCTTTTATGACTCATGGACTTCAATTCCCAGAATTCCTGAGCCAGCTTGGCTGGCTCAGGAATTCTGGGAGTTGAAGTCCATGAGTCATAAAAGAGCCGAGGTTGCCTACCCCTGCCCTAACCTGTCCTAGCATGCGTTTGTCTTTAACTGCCCTGTTTTGTACCTATGATGCTAGAAACACAATATATATTCAGTTATGGGTGACGTGATAAAAGGATTGATTGACTCATTTATTCACTTACGGTTTGTGGTTACAAATTTTGTAATACGGTTTTGGTAACCTACGAAACCTGTTTGGTTAAAAAAAAAGGATTAGCGTTGGGAAAGGTGTTGTAAGCTACATAAAATAATGCTCCACAGTAATACTAGCTACAGGTGTTAAAACTGATAATCTGCATACAGTTTTGCATAGAAAAATGTAAGCCTCATAGGAAAAAACTGCATTACTTCTGAGCTGTTCTTTTCTTATGTAGGAAGACAGGACCCCCACCTCCGCTCCGCCCCCAAGAAAGAAATATTTTGGGGGGATATTAAAAAGTAGAATATATTTCCCCAAAGGAATAATAGAAAATCTTGGGCAGAAACCCACCCACCCCCAAGTCTCTCTGCCCCAATAGAAAATGCAGATTTGATAATCCTTTCAGAAAGACTGGAGCCAAGAAGCTTAGAGCTGATGGAATTAGAAAGATAAAAGATCCCTATAACCAACAACCCCTCACCCAAAAAATCCAACACAGGACATAGCCATCAGCCACAACCACAGGACATGAACTTTAGGACATAATAGGATTAACCCACCACTATTAGAATACCAGAAGGCACACTGAACCTCAGATCAAAGTTCATGCCACAGAAACAACTCCAAACACAAGCCCACGAAGGTATAAAAACTCACCACTCCCAGCTCCATGTGGTCAGCCACCCAGAAACGTGCTGCTGTCAGTGAAGTTTCTTCAACTAAATAAACAAGAACCTTTCTAAAGCAGTCTCCATTTTGTTTATTCCCGGTTTGGACTGGACCCTGATGAAGATTTTTCTTTCAACAGTTACATGGAAAGCAAATGCAGTTGTACGGGCCTTAAGGGAAAAGATGCAACTACACCCAGCACTATTAATATAAGATACTAGCACTCAGCCTTTCTTTGGCCACTCTTAGTCTATAATATCTCAAACAGTGGTTTCCTTGTACTTCCTTAACAACTCCCAAGTTACATGAACTAACCCTGACCTCAAAAGCTAAAGTAACCTTTGATGTACAGAAAGATACCATTGATGAATTCACAAGTCTACTTCAGTAAATAAAATGCCAATAAATAAATACTGCAAGCCCTGTGTCCCTTCCATACCCAAGGTTTTAATTTCCCCATTATGATTTGGGGCTTCCTAGAGTGCTTTGCAAACTGAACTGATGAAGCATGAAGGTGTTTCCTCCTGGCCATGCGGCGGAAATTTTCCCATGGAATAAAATACCTTGTTCTGGATCCAAGGATTTGCCCACTATCTTGAGTTTTATAACTGTTTCTCTGTTCTGGAATGCTTGAAGCACATCACTTTTCACCCTTATTGAAAAAGGAAGTGGCTTACAAAATAATTTGGATGAATCATAATTCTTTAGTGGGAACCAAATCCCAATGTAGGGTTGCAAGACTTAGTCATAATTACAGTATATTCACTGGAATCAAGTGTGAAACTGAAATGAAGTCAGCATCCAGTTTACTGCATATCATTTCTCGTATTGAGAATTTTTTTTTTGCTTTAATGTACAATATTTGACCATATATGAATAAGAAAATTGTGTTTCAGTAGAAGATAAATATGAGAATGTTCTAAAATTATGTTAAAAGTATAAGCTTTAGCTAGTTTCAGAAAAGACTGTACAGTAAAGAAACAGTGAATTATTGAGAAAGCCAAAGAATATTAAAAAGAAGTTAATATGTGTCACATTGAATATACAGAGGCCTTTGACTGTGTCAACCATCCAAGCTGTGAGATATGCTTAAGAAAATGGGAGTGCCAAAGCAGTCTGATTGTGAAGCATAGCCACAGGCCAGGAAACCACAATTTGGATGGGACATGGTTCAACAGACTGACTCAGTCTTTTTCAAGTCAGTAAAGGATTAAGACAAGGTTGTACATCCTCTTCTTATTTATTCAATCTAAATGCTGAATATATATATTAAGAAAATATGGATTAGAAGAGGGTGTTTTTTTAAATGGAGAAAAAAATAATAATCTGCACAATGTTGATGACATTAGTAACTGAAAATGAAAATCATCTGCTGTAATAGAAACCAAAGAATACACTGAAAGAAATGAGATTAAACATAAAGAAGATCAAACTAATGACAATGAGTACAGCAACTACCCTTAGAACTGACAGTGGTAATTGGTGAATGTGCCTTTTAGAATCAACTATCATCAGGATGCACAGTCAATAAATTAATATGCTATTATATACTGTAAACCATGACTTAGTAAAGTAGCAATGAAGCCCATAGAAAATATATACAGATTACAGGATGTCTCTATACCTGCAAAGGTCAGAATCAAGCACACTTTTTTGTGTGTGACACTTTAAGGAAGTGAAATCTGAAGATTGAAGAAATAAGCTAGAAAGAGTATTGATGCTTTTGAACTTTGGTGTTGGAGAAGACTTCTGAAGAAAACAATTACATGAATCATAGAACAAAAAAGAATTTTCACTTGAACAAATTAGCAGATTCAAATTATCATATTTAGTACATATACAAAGATCTAGGTCTCTGGGATAGGTGGAAGGGAAGTGAAAAGAGGAATCACTTAACAGCAAGATGAATGGACTGGGTCATAGCAGCAACAGAAGTTCTGAGGATCCAGCTGACAACATATTGCCCTGTCCATAATATATCTATGTAGTTGCTAAGCCTAGACACTAACTAGATAGCACAAAACCATTACTCAATAAACTTTTCCTTTGTATTTTTTTAAAAAGTCACATTAGAGACATTTACATTTTTACAAACATCCTTTTATGTAAAAAAAAGATCAAGTTATTTTATTTTAATAGAAAAGCAATCACATTTTTTCTCCAATTATTTATGCAGCAGCCACCTTCCTTGTTTTTAATTTTTATTGACTATATCCAGTGACATTAACGAACTGATTGATACATAATACTTATCTACTAGGTTATAGTAATTAGAGAATATATTTCCCCCATGAAAGTTGTTAAGACAGAGCAATATTAAGTTATGTTCAGACATATTCCACCTGTGTTGCTATAGTGCATATGTAAACAATACAAGTTCAGAGCCAGTCTATTGATTCTGAGCCCCCTCAGTTGTTTTAAAAGATCAGTCATGCTATGCAAATTTTTGCATTAATGCAGTTATGAGCATATGAAATATGGCTGTGTGTATGACATAAACTATTTCTAAACATAACCTGTAAATTAAATTCATGTATATTGATGGGTGCCAAATAAATGTAAGGAAGAAAATTTTCTCAGAGAAAAGATAAATAATAGAAAGATTCCAAACTATATCCATTTTATTTTACCTACATCCTGCTTCTGGTGCCAAAAGAAATATGCAATAACTTATGAGCCAAAATAACATAATCACAGGTGTGGAAGTCTTAAAAAGAAAAAGAGTGAAACAGAGCTCCAGAATGCTCTTTGTGATTTCAGGGCATTATTACACCTCAGCTGACAAGGCTTCTTTCTTCATTTTTAATTTTTCCTCTTCATTTCCTTTTTCCTCCATGCCCAGTTATGCACCTGCTAGGCCATATGCAACTTTTATTTTGTAAAACATGGAGGGGGGGAATTCTATAATCAATCATATCATGGTAATGGTTCATGATAGGAATTCTCTGTGCTCAGATACTTGTATTACCCAAGCCTAATGGAGGATTATTAAATAAATCTATTTGGCAATTGGATATCTGTAAGTTTGGACTGGAGTCTAGAATGCTTACTTAATTAGTCTATATTTATTTTTGTTGCTTCCTGACAAAAACATTTTTCTAACTCTTTGCCATGTATATTTTCAAACATTTGAATGGTAACAATATGAAAAGCCATCATGTAAGTGCTAAAAAAGCAACTCAATGAATCTAATACACCAATAAACTAAAGCTAAATCAGTATAATATCAAGTTCCAGCAATTATTACAGTTCTGTGACTTGATTTTAAAGCACTTGGAGAACAAAATCATGTTGTCTAAATATGCTATATCTTACTTATGTTTGATGAACTGTTGCCCTTAATACAAATTTGGTCAATCACAGTTAATGCAGAGGTACTTTGTTAGGCAAAGTAACAGAATTCCTTTAGGCAACACAAACTGAAGAATGACAGTAAAACGAAGGGTGGGTGGAGGATTATATTTTATTTTATTTTTCTTTTCAAAGTTAAACAGTAGCTTTTTTGTGGAAATTTAAATATTTAGCAATCTACCAAATTGCTCAATAGGAATAATATAGACAAATAAATATATTAGGCTCTCTGTGTTAATGTTCTCACTATTCTACACTGTATTCCTAACCTTTTTGTCCTCTTATTAGAATTGGCTTTGACAAAAAGGGACAATTCTTCCATTTTACCCAAAATTCAAATGAAAACATATCTATAAAAGTATTTGAATGTTTAATCTTTGGTCCAATCTTCCTTATTTTACACTAGTTACAGATACAGTTATGGTCTTTGTTTATGATAACTAAATAGGAAGTTCAAAAATACCAACCAGGCCAAATAATGAACTATATATTAGCTACCTGTATCTTTATGGCTCTGTAATTGTATGATTTATCAAGTATAAAACATTTTTTTTGGAAATAAGCCAAAGCTCAGATTATTTTTATTGGTTAATGAAGTTGCAATATCAATATCTCATGCTAGTAGATAGCCACAATTATAGTTCTTTAGTTTTTTATTTATTTATTGTTATTTTATAATTATTTGATAGACTTTCCTTTTAAATAATAGTCAATAATTGTTGTTGTTACTATTATTTTGGTGATTGATCAGTCTCTAATCTAAATTCCCTATCCCACATCCCAATCAACTCTCTCTTCCTATCGTGACAAGTTTAAATGTGTAAAACTTTCCTTAAATGTTCATTCTTTTTTCTGATAATCATAGCAATATACATATATACACAAATATACAAAATATGTACAAAAATGACTATATGAATAGGAACTGCAAAGCAGCACGATAGACAACAGCAGTCTGGAAATATAAACAGATCATTATCAAGCAAGCCATCTTAAAATGTTTCTTAAAGGTCACCAGCCATTTCCAGATTGCATATTTTAAGAATTGCTTCATTTTTATTTTAAGTGAAATCTTGAAATTCCTAGGATGAGGAAAAAATACATCGTTAAAGGAGTGAAGTAAAGGTGTGTGTATGTGTGACGAACTGCTTCCCCCTTCCTTGGGCAGAAGTGAATAACCAATCCTCCCCACCATTCTTAGTAAGTGAATCGGGAAAGAAAGAGGATCAGCCTGCTTTCTTTTGTTATTAGTAGCAGGATATATAGAAGGGAGCAGATAAGCTGTTTTTGGTGTCATTTCCCTGATCCCACGAAGTACAGTAATTACTTTTTAAGATCTGAGTATTGAGAGCAGATTGATCTTCCATTGTTTATAAATGATACCATATTCTTGCCCCATATTCTGCTTCATTGGCAAAGCAGTAGAAAGTATGCTTAACACTTCTCTAAGTCAGGGATCCCCAAAATATGGGCCTCAGCCCACTACTGGGCCATGGCCTAGTGGCCGTGGGACAAGCTGGACAGTGGGACAAGCTGGACAGTGTACACACACACAAACCCGCGCTAGCGCCTGCAGGCCGGTTTGCACATGTGCACAGGGCTAGCGGTGGTGGCTAGCGTCTCCGCACCTGCGCAAACGGGGCCGCTAGTATGCGCATGGGATGCACAGCTGACACCAGCACGCCTGTGCAAATGGGGCCGATAGCACTGTGTGGGTGCTGTTTCCACATGCAGGCCCGTGTGCATGCACACAAATTTCCCATCTGCTCCCTTTCCCTCCGGGCCACCAGCAGGAAAAGATTGGTGACCTCTGCTCTAAGTCAACATGTGTTCTGCTAGTTCCTGTACTGAAAAGCAGCTCTTTAATGTTGCCATAAGGAAGACAAAGAGGGCATCATGTGAACATGTGCTTTGAAAATAGAGAGTGGAGCATTTTTGTGTCATAGTCAGCAGGATGTGTCCTAAGTCAATTGGGCCAAACTACATGTTATGTAGTTATGTTAATTTAAATAAGAGGATAGATCATTGCAATGGTGGCAAGATGAAGTACTTCACTCCCAATAATTGTTTTTAGATTTTAATTCCTCCTTCAGTAAACTGCTGCTTTCCTGATGTAGAAGAAAAGATGGTGTTTGATGTGCAGTGTTTTAAGTAGCGGGTTCTTCGGCGCAGGAATGAAGACGAGGTAACCGAGTACAGGGAAACTCATAGTTTATTTCATGCAGAATCTGTACTGAACAAATCGGTGTCGACGCGAAAAGGTTCTCGGCCAAATCAAAGGTTGCTGGGCCACACACGCAGAGTAGCGTTGCAGCCTTCAGTCCTTCTTCCACAATCTGATTTGCCCTGAGGTAGTTCTCTACCTGAGACAAATAGGATGGCCATTCCTCCAGGTGCTTCACGTCAAATTCTCAAAGTTTCCCGACCTTTGGCATTCTTTCTTTGCTGGTTCCTGCGTTTCCTTCCAAATCCTGCTTCCAGGCTCAGGGAATGAGTCCACTGAGCACGAGGTCGCTAGCGTAGCTTGCTAGCCAACCTTGAGAGAGGGGGGGGGAAATGCCTTTTCCCTCCGGCGTGCGCTGCCTTCCCCTCGTAGACTTCAACTCTTTTTTCAGTGAAGCAGAATCCCATCCTCGTCGCCAGTGTTATGTAGCGGGTTCTTTGGTAGAGGAATGAAGTCAAGGTAATTGAGTACAGGGAAACTCATAGTTTATCTCGTGCAGAATCTGTACTGAACAAATGGCTGCAATTAGCCGCAATATATAGTCTAGCCTTAGGCAGCAGCCAATAGGTTTGAAGCAACCATTGCTGCCTAGAGATAGCCAATTATAGCGCTGGAGACCTGTAGTCTGGGTTGCTGGAGAGCCGTTAGCTGCTCCAGCAGCCCACTTGGTATTACTACTTAGCCCAGTACATAACACAGTGGATATCCACTAAATATTATTTAATGGTTTTCCTTTTCTTGCAAATCAGAATAGAATAGAGCTGGAAGGGACTTTGGAGGTTTTCTAGTCCAACCCCCTGCTCAAGCAGGAGAACCTATACCATTTCAGACAAGTGACTGTCTAGTCTCTTCTTAAAAACCTCCAGTGATGGAGCACCCACGATTTCTGAAGGTAAGCTGTTCCACTGGTTAATTGTCCTCACTGTTAGGAAGTTTCTCCTTAATTCCAGGTTGCTTCTCCCCTTGATTATTTTCCATCCATTGTTTCTTGTCTTGCCCTCTGGGGCTTTGGAGAATAGTTTGATTCCCTCTTCTTTGTGGCAGCCCCTCAAATACTGCCTCTGTTTCTTCTTTTCTTTAGACTAGCCAAACCAAAGTCCTGCAGCCATTCTTCATATGTTTAAGTCTCCAGGCCTTTGATCATTTTAGTTGCTCTTCTCTGAACTTTTTCCAAAGTCTCAACATCTTTTTTGTAGTATGGTGACCAAAATTGGTTGCAGTATTCCAGGTGTGGTCTTACTAGGGTTTTATAAAGCGGTACTAATACTTGCATTATCTTGAGTCTATGCCTCTGTTTATGCAACCCAAGATTGTATTAGCTTTTTTTGGCTGCTGCTGCACATTGCTGGCTCATAGTCAAGTGATCGTCCACTAGGACTCCAAGGTCTCTGTGACAGTTAGTGTTTTTGAGCCAGGTCTCACCTAATCTGTACTTATTTATACCTTTGATTTTTCCTGCCTAAATGTAAAACTTTGCTTTTCTCCACATTAAAGTTCATTTTGTTGGATAGGGCCCATTGTTCAAGTTTATCAAGATCTTTTTGGATCCTGAGTGTTGTGTACTGGGTTCGTTGCTTGAGAGAAGAGACGAGGCGAGTGAGTTCAATCAGAAACATTCTTTATTTGCTTGCAGGAACTGAACTGGGGAACAGGGCTGCAAATGCAGCTACTTATACCCTGGCCTCTAGGTGGCAGCCAATAGGTTTAAAGCAGGGGTGTCAAACTCAATTTCATTGAGGGCCGCATCAGCATTGTGGTTGCCCTCAGGGGGCCGGGTGGGCGTGGCCAGGGTGGGCATGGCCTACTGGGTGGGCGTGGCTAGCTCTACGTCGTTTGCATTAAAGGTGCCTATGGGGGCCTGGGCAGGAGTGGGACAGATCTGAGGGTCTCTGGCGGAAGGAGGGTCTCTGGGCCAGGGCCAAGGCAGTGGGGGCCGTTCCCTCACTGTTTCCAGGATGGCTTCGCGGGCCACATGAAACCACTTCACGGGCCGGATCTGGCCCCCGGGCCTTGTGTTTGACATGTCTGGTTTAAAGCAACCAGAATGGCCAAAACCCAACCAAGACATAAGAAATAAATACATGTTTTTGTGGATTCAGGATAAAAATACAGAATTTGTTTAAAGAGCAGACTTAATTGGAAGTAAGGATTTCTTTAGGAAATAATCCTGCTTGTAAGAACTTTCTCCTGAGAGATTTATGGAACATATATATAATCTGCAGTTAATTGGCATATTCTCGCTGTAGCTTATTTCAGTTTAATTTAATTTAATTTAATTTATTAATATTTCTATACCGCCCTTCTCCCGGAGGACTCAGGGCGGTGTACAGGGCAAGAATAAAACACAGAAATTTACAAAAACTAAAAAAAAATTAAATACATGCCCGATTAAAATACAATTGATACATAGTAAAAACCCCCAATAAAAATAATAAAAAACCCCACCAATCCCCCCTCAGGCCAGGCCGGCTTGCTCGAACAAGTATGTTTTCAGATCGCGGCGAAAGGAACGCAGATCGGGCGCCGTCCGGAGCTCAACCGGTAACTGGTTCCATAGCTCCGGGGCGCCCACAGAGAAGGATCTCCCCCTGGGGGCCACCAGTCGGCATTCTCTGACCGGTGGCACCCTGAGGAGGCCCTCTCTGTGGGAACGCACAGGGCGCAGGGAGCTTGATGCCGGCAGCAGATGTTCCCTGAGGTACTCCGGCCCCATGCCATGGAGGGCTTTGAACACCATTACTAGCACCTTGAATCTCACCCGGAAGACAACTGGCAACCAATGCAGCTCACGGAGCAGAGGTGTCACATGGGAGTATCGGGAGACTCCCAACACAACTCTCGCGGCTGCATTCTGTACCAGTTGGAGCCTCCGGGTGGTCCTCAAGGGCAGCCCCATGTAGAGAGCGTTGCAGTAGTCTAGACGAGAGGTCACGAGCGCGTGAGTGACCGTGCATAAATCATCCCGGCTTAGATAGGGCCGCAACTGGCGCACCAGGCGAACCTGGGCGAAAGCCCCCCTAGTCACAGCCACCATGTGATCTTCCAAGGTGAGCCGCGAATCTAGGAGGACTCCCAAGTTGCGAGCCCTATCTACGGGGGGTAATAATTCATCCCCCATAGAAAGAGATGGAATATCCGAATAGACCCGGGATGAAGGTATGCAAAGCCACTCGGTCTTGTCGGGGTTGAGTTGAAGTCTGTTCCTCCCCATCCAGACCCGAACCGCCTCCAGGCAACGGGACATCACGTTGAGGGCATCACTGGGGTGGTTTGGGGTAGAAAGAAAAAGCTGGGTATCATCAGCGTATTGATGATACCCAACTCCAAAGCCACGAATGATCTCACCCAGCGGTTTCATATAGATGTTGAACAGGAGAGGCGAGAGGACCGACCCCTGAGGAACTCCACAAACGAGAGACCTCGCGGTTGACCTCTGCCCTCCTGTCAACACCGACTGCGAGCGTCCCTGGAGATAGGAGGAGAACCACTGTAAAACCGTGCCTCCCACTCCCAATCCCCTGATACGCCGCAGCAGGATACCATGGTCGATGGTATCGAAAGCCGCTGAGAGGTCTAATAGGACTAGAACAGAGGAATGACCCCTGTCCCGAGCCCTCCAGAGATCATTCACCAGCGCGACCAATGCCGTCTCTGTGCTGTGCCTGGGCCTGAAACCCGATTGGTACGGGTCTAGATAATCCGCTTCATCCAGGACCAAAGGGAGCTGATGCGCCACCACACTCTCAACAACCTTCGCAAGAAAGCGAAGGTTGGAGACCGGACGAAAGTTGTTCAATACAGCTGGGTCCAAGGCAGGCTTCTTGAGGAGGGGCCTCACCACCGCCTCTTTCAAGACGGCAGGGAAGCTACCCTCACTCAAAGAAGCTGATATAACTGCCTGGAACCAGCTGCGTGTCCTCTCCCGGGCTGCATAAACCAGCCAGGAAGGGCACGGGTCCAATAAACATGTGGTGGAGCTCAGTCTCCCCATAATCCTGTCCACTTCCTCCGGAGTCACAGAATCAAACTCCTCCCAAGTGATATTGACAAGACCACCCGCGTCCTGATCGCCAGACTGCCCAGTCAGAGTCCAGACCGGTCCGAATTCGAGTGATTTTGTCCGACAGATAATTGTTAAACTCCTCGGCACGACCCTGCAAGGGTTCCTCCCTCACCTCCTGATTAAGGAGGGAGCAAGTCACCCTAAACAGAGCGGCCGGGCGATTATCTGCGGACGCGATAAGGGTAGCAAAGTGATTAGACCTCGCCACCCTTATCGCAGCGAGATAAGACCTAATATGGGTTCTTAGTCGCAATCGGTCGGATTCGGATCGGCTGGACCTCCAACCGCTCTCAAGGCCCCGTCTCCGGCGCTTCATCTCCCGGAGCTCCGCGGAGAACCATGGAGCTCGACGGGATCTGCATCGGGTCAGGGGCCGCAAGGGTACAACTCGGTCAAGAGCCTCAGTGGCTGCCCTTTCCCAAGCTTCCACTAAGGCATCTGCCGAGCTGTGAGTGGGGGAGGCAGGTGGGAACCCCAGCGCTGCCTGGAATCTCACGGAATCCATTAAGCGTCTGGGGCGGTACCATCTAACTGGTTCCACACACCCACGGCGGGGGGTGGCAAAACGGAAGACCAGCCGCAGGAGATGATGATCGGTCCATGACAGGGGCATAATAATTGGGGAGCCCCCACCAAGATCATCTAACCACCGACCAGATAAGAAAACTAGGTCAAGGGTGTGGCCTCCCTCATGAGTCGGTCCCGAAATTACTTGCGTCAGGTCCATGGCCGTCATGGAAGCCATGAACTCCCGAGCCAACTCAGATGATCCTCCCAGAGATGGTAGATTGAAGTCCCCCAAAACCATAAGTTTCGGGAACTCAACCACCAACCCAGAGAGGACATCGAGAAGCTCAGGCAGGGCTGCTGCTGTGTGACTAGGCGAAAGGTACACCAGCAGCAAGCCCAACTGCGCACCAGGGCCGCATCTCAAGAAGAGAGACTCACACCCGACTATCTGCGGAACGGTGGCCTCCCGCGGAGCTAAGGTCTCCCTCATAACAACAGCCACTCCCCCACCCCTACCCTGAGCCCGAGGCCGGTGTAGCACCCGGAAACCTGGTGGGCAAAGATCAGCCAGAGGAATACCGCCCTCTGGGCCCAACCAAGTCTCCGTGATGCAAGCCAGGTCCGCCTGCTCACCCTCGACCAAGTCACGGACGAGAGGAGCTTTATTAACGACAGACCTGGCATTCAGGTACACCAGCCGGAGCTCAGGAGGCTGCACATCCTCACTCCCGGGACCTCGGGGCAGAACAAGAGGGTCGGAACGCCTCACCGCTTGCAAGTAGTGGAGAGGCCTTCCCTGAGATCGATACGGCCCTCTGTTCCTGCACCTGCTGCCATTCCCTAACGTCGTGGGAATAGGCATTCCCACGACTTGCCCTGGAGCCCCGGGGGCGACCGACCCCCGCTCCTCCCCTCCGCGATCAATCCCGGCCCTGGCCTGAACAATGGCTGCTGGACTGCCCCCCATATCCGAACAACCAAAAGAAGTACCCACCCCCCTCCCTAACCTCCTAAAAAATTTAACCAAAAAACTAACCAGGGGCCTCTTATTTGGCTTATATCGGAGGCCCCTACCCATGCCCAGCCATCTCTCAGGGTCCCAACACTCGGGCCCTTCATCAAGAGGAGGTGTAAAAAGTAAGGCGGGTCGCTCCCAGGATGGGGGGGCCCCCCCTGAGAGCGTATAAGGTCGTGCTAGAATAAGTCAGACGCATGATCTTAACAAGTCCGACAAAAAAAACAGCAAGGCAGACCAGATCTACATGGGAGGATCTCAAAATAAATAAATCGAAGGCAAGTGACCAGAGAGCCAGCCCAGCTCCACTGCCACTAGAGCTGGGAAATCCCGGAACAGATCGAATCCCGCCCTCTCACGGCGGTCAAAGCCGGGGGGGCAACCTGGTACATACAAACCGGGGGAGCAATACCCCCCAGAGCTCTCACCTCTGGGAGGCAGCAGATGTAAAAAACTTAACCACTCTCCCACAGTAGTTACAACCCGGGCCTTCTATTATAGGGGAGGGGGGGAAGGGGAGGGAGTTAGAGCAAAGAATCTATGAAATACATTAGGATTAATAAGCCGGCATGGTCACAAAATGGTAGGGGAGATTCCGGTTATATAAGTCACTTCCATGTTTGGTTACAGATCAATTACATTTAGATCATATCTTTGTTTATATTACAAGTTTTATATTGGAAGCTATCTTGAAGGCTCCTTCTGCGAAAAGGCAAGGTGATAAAGGAAAGAAACACAAATGTCTTGATTCTATGTGTCATATTAGCTGTTATGAGTTGGACTGCCTTTTCATTTCTTAATGAATGAAATCATAAGCTCATCAGACATAAACATATACACAAACAACTATATATACTTGAATTCTCCACCTGTATCTCCTGATGTCTGTTGCTTTGCTTGTATTAATTAAAATGCTCACACGATGGTATTATTATAACTCTGCATTTAATAGTCTAATTCTCATGTACTAGATGTGATGTTGTTTTCTTATGTTTGACTCATACCACATATTACCTCAAAAAGTCTTTTATCTTAGCATGCAAATCAATTTAAAATAAGTTGCTATAGTTTGACACCAGAGGGCACTGCCAGCATATGGAATGTAGTATACAATTTATAGCACTGCCTAACAATTGCAGAACATCTTTATATTTCTTGAAACATCATTCAAAATACCTCAAACCAGAGATTCCCAGAAACAATATTTACAGAATTTTAATTGTACTAAACACTGTTAGTAAAATATTTAACTCAACTAATACTATATAAATACTATGGAAATTTTGAGAAAAAGCCAGGAGAATATAGTGCCAACCTGCTGCCCTCAATACTATAATGTTAAATGATTATGTGAATTAACAAATAAAAACGAGAAGGAAACAAACAATTAACAAAACTGAGTTGAGTATAAATGATAAGACAGAGATTGCATTTGATTTCTTACTTGTATATGTCTGGCTTTTCAATTATAAATCTAGAAAGTGAAGTTGATTTCACTCCTTAGATGAGAATATGCTATTTTATGAGCTTCCTTTACAATTTTACCTTCATATGAAAATTTTAGATATTATTTTATCCCATATGTAGGAACAGTCCTTCAGAAAAAAATAACACTAAGGCAGAAGTGCTCCTTTACATGTTTGCTATCATCAGAAATGTAGTAGAGCTGTGACAAACTGGGTTAATAATAAAACTATTCAAAACATTCCATGCACAAACTATTTCTTATACAGGACAGCTGACTTATGTAGTCTTGTCCAAACTGCAACAACATACACATTTTGGCTGTCTGGCTCCATAGAACAAAACCATTTTGGTTTTTTTATTTGCATTTAGGCTGCAATATGATGATCCAGCCAAATGTGGGTGAGAAGGTTAAAAAAAATCAAAACTAAGGGATTTCCTTGGTGGCTACATGTGCAGATAATGGGGGTGTGGAAAGGTGAGGAAAGGAGAAGATCAGGAGATAGGTAGGAGATGCCACACTGAGAATTTGGTGGTGGTGGCAGCTCAAAGAAGGGACCATAAGGAAGGGCTATTTTTTACAGTTTTTATTACTTCCCTTATTTCTGAGAACTTGAGTCTGAGCAGAACAGCTGAATTAGCCAGTACTCTGAGAATTAGCATCACACAGATGCGATTCCTGTTGCTGTTTATACAGTGCACCATGTTACAAGGCAGCATCCTTCTGTAATCACACACCAACTTTGCTGGAATAATAGTGCCACAGTGATCACAGTTCTTGTTATGCATGGGTAAGTCACAGCTGCATGTTCTCTGCTGCTGTCCACCAATTAATCCTGGATGCTGCCAGTCAGAAGAGCCTTGCCTGCTCACGACCAGCACTTCCATTCCCTTGCAGCCCTTATTAAGCATACAACTCATTCAGTCATTTCCTCCTGCTTTACCCAGTCCCCTCCACATCTTTTATCTCTCAGCCAAGTTAGTTTTGAACATGACAGCGCAAAAGTGCATTGGGTCCATGCTTAGAAATAGCCTTAGAAGGTCAAGATACAAATAAATGGTTGCACCAAGAAGGAATAAAGGAGTAAGTTTCCTCATCTTCCCCCTGCGTCCCCCTTATCCCACCTTCCACCTCTGCTAGTCAGGCTATTTTTGAATACTAGTTGTAGTGGTATTTTAGAAGAACACTAGTCCATGATCAAAAATAGCCCATTTATTTATTTATTTATTTATTTATTTATTTATTTATTTAATTAAATTTTTATACCGCCCTTCTCCCGAAGGACTCAGGGCGGTGAACAGGGCATATCTTAAAACTACAAAAGTACAAAAGTTAAAAAAGGAATTAAATTATTGCCCACAATAAAAACAATAAAAAATATATATAAATATTAAAACCCTAAGTAATTCCCCATAAAGGCCAGGCCAGCTTGTTCAAATAAATGGGTCTTTAACCCGCGCCGGAAGGAGCGGAGCCATCTGGCACATGGGACTTCAAAAAGCATCAGGAGAACTCTCTCTTACTTCATGCATACCCCCTCTTAGTACCTGCCACCCGTTAGTTTGACAATTTGATGAGGCTAAATCCACCATTTGGGGGCATGATTCTCATTTCAGCCCATCTTGCCCCATCCCATATTAGGAAGATAGAGAGTAGTTGATCTTTCTGCTGATAGATAATATGTGGTGAAAGGGGAAACCAAGCTAAAAAAAACAGCACCATTTGTTTCCTTAACTTAGATCAGAATAAATAAGGATAGTTTCATTCTCTGGCTTTATTTTGGCAAACCAGGGATTGGGTAATGGGGGGGGACACAATTTGGTCAATGTAATGTTCTGCTGGCTGAAAGACTAGTGGGTAACACTTTAACTGAGCCATCTAGAAGAGTCCGTTGATGTCCACTGATGTCTTTCAAATACAGTTAGTTACAGATGTAAAATCTTGCATACACAAACATGATAACTCAATATTGGAACTGGGAGAGGTGAGCCCCTGCTTTTCATTTGCTAGAAGAGGAACCCAAATGCACAATTATCAACAGTTTGGAAGACAGATAAGTCTTCCTACTCTAAGTCAAAAAATGTGAACAAATTAAAATTTATTCTTACTAGTCTTGCTTACCATTCCATGTGCATTCTCAGTTGATTCAAAAAGATAAACACCAGTTGCTTGCAGTTCTCTGCAAGCTCTAGAGACTGTAAATATGTTAACATATGTGTCCTTAGTATTGCTGAGATTAGTTTTGGATTTTTTTAAAATCTAGGAGACAAAAAGAGTATCCTTGAAGAAGTCCATATAACTTTGCTTCACAGCTATAATTTACTCTCTAGTTTACTGAATTAATTACAATGGTCTAAGTTCACATAATATGAAAAATCTAAACCATGTTCTATAAGTAGTTGAT
Organism: Vipera ursinii; assembly: GCF_947247035.1. Taxonomy (NCBI): domain Eukaryota; kingdom Metazoa; phylum Chordata; class Lepidosauria; order Squamata; family Viperidae; genus Vipera; species Vipera ursinii. The sequence continues at coordinate 177,755,041 of NC_139516.1, forward strand.
TAATTCATGCAACACGCTGAGCAAAATTCATGCAACATTTCAGCAAAAAAAACCCAAATATATCATATTATAATTCAGCACAGTATATTAACCTAATGTGATTGGTCTAAGATTCAGTGGTGATTTTTAAGTGGTATTCTGTTTCAAGCACTTGGACCAGAATGAATAGTAAAATTTTATACTCCTAAGAAATCCTGCAGTCACTCTGATAATGTGTAACAGAAGCTTAATAACAATTACCAGTTAAGAATTGTTACCCTACATTTGGAGGTAGAAACATCTTATTCATAGTGCAGAAATAAAAAAAAATGTCTTTAGATGTGTCACTTAAAGATCTAAGCACCACCCAGAAACTGTGGTTGTTAAGCAGTCTGGAAATGAAATGAATAAATATTAGACAAATTTGGTGTTTTACAGCTAACCTTGTTTGAGCATCCTTACTGAAATTAAAGCCCAATTAGACATCATATTCAATTCATGAGATGTGAAAACATGTCAACAGCATTCTGCTATCTCCTAAATGTTCTGGCAGAAAGATCTCCTTCCCTATTATTTGTTCATTTTAACCTGTTAATATAAGAAAACTTGATTGCTTAGAGATGCTACAAAGAAACATTTATTAATTCTTATATAAGCTCAACAACACTGATGGAGGCAAAGCAAAGCTGAGAATGAAGCATAATAAAACTGGGATGCCATGCCCTCTCTGGTGTCACTGACTATTGTGCTATAGCAACCTGTCCACTCATTAATCTTTAATTCACCTTTTCACTAGCCTACAGAAGGGACAACCAATGGAATATTGGAGCAACAAAAAGTAACCAGATGCCATTGATCTCTGTTGGTGAAGAAAAATATAAACAACTTCTTTCCATAGGAGAGCTTTTCAAATACAGGTGTTTAGCCTTCCATTGCATTTTTGTCTTACATTTTTGTGTAATTATTATTTAAAACTGATTCTTTTATATTTTAAAAATCACCACTACAGTAACTTACTAATATAGAGCAACAATATATATACTGTATATATACAAGACTTCTGTTTCAGAAGCAGGTATGTTTTCCCCTTTTTCTAGAATTTACCTGTTTTGTATTTATTTGACGCAAATAGTAATATGTTTGTAAAATGTATTCCATTTGGAATTTTGGGAATGTTTTAACTGCATCTGTGAATATTTGCATTTGTTTTAGAACCATATGCACAAATCAAGATACATTCTACCCAGAAATACAAATGATGCTGTTTATTCCAGTTCTAGAATAAGGCTTAATATTTTGTATATAAGATTATTTTATTTATTTCCCATTTTATTTTAGTGTGATGTAGAATAGTAAATGTAGGATTGTTATTACAATTCATACTGCATGTAAGATTAAGAATCTTTGTATATAGTCTTGGGTCTCATGACATTGGACTCTGATTCTCTTCAGAATAAACTTAAAATGGATTGGGCTATGTGTATAAATACCACTGAACTTATCATCAAAATGATTTAAACATAGTTGTCTCTTCCCCAAATTAAATGAGATGGATAGCTTTACTGCATTTTTGTCCCTAGTTAACCATTTGTGTTTTCATAGATGGATGGATTCTAACTAGACAAATAATTCTGCAGGCTGCTTGAAACCAAAAAACCCACTATCATATTGAAGCTGTGAAACTCAGTGCTGTGCAAGTTTAACTGGAGAGAAGTTCCACTGCGTTTAGTAGATTTGTCTTCCAGGACTGTAGTCTTTCCATGTAATTCTATGTATTCTTGGCCAAAAGAAACTATCAAATTCACTAAGACTTGCTTTTGTGCAGATGTACACAATTTTGCAATTGTGTAAAAAATAACCTATGCATCTTTTCTTTTTAAGACCCAATTGATTCAACCATAAAATTAATTTCTGACTGCATTGTTAATTTCCTATCATTTTTGTGTTTGGAATAAAATCTATTGATTTCAGAAACTCAGATTATGTCGAAAAATAGGAAAACACCAGTAATTATAAAAGTATCATAGATGGTTTTATATAAAGTAAAAGGAATAATACTGTCCTTAAAAGTATCTATCGAATTTTTACTGACGTGTGCCATCCTGTTATAGAACCTGTTTCCACTAATTTCATTGATGGCAACTCTAGTCCCCATGTTATTCAAGTGTTTAGTATATTGTGGATACCTGAAATGACCATTAGTCTTTACGATAGGAAAAAAACTGATACTCATTTCTTTAAATAATGTCTTTTAATGTTATTTCTCTTGAGACATGAACTTCCTCTGGATAAAATCAGTATCAATAAATCATGCGCCATTTTATGTTTGTATATTTGTTTCAAAAATGCTGTTGAGAAAAGAAATGTTAAATGTAAAACAATATAAAATGGAAAGACTTTTCCCAAGTTATTATGAATCTAAGTTTTAATATTTATTGATTTCAAAAGACAGTAGTAGATAGCATGACAGAATACTTTACAGTTTGAATATCATAACAAAAATTAATTTATTACAATCTGAATATCTAACATAACATAACATAACATAACCCATTAACAATTTATAAACTGACACATGATTCTGCTTCACTGACCAATAAAAGAAAAGGCTAGGCACTGACTTTATATGTAATAGAGAGCTTTATATTGCCAGATTTTATCTTTAAAATCAATTAATGTGGCAATTCCGTAAAGTGAAACACAAGCACAACTTTCCAAAGGACTGGTTGAAGCCTGTGAGATCATATTATGATCAGCTGCTCCTGGATCCAGTGCCAATATACTAAGTATATGTGGCTTGATTTTAAACCATAAAATCATAGGCTACATTCCTGTCCTGACTGCAGGAATAAATAAGTAAATAAGCAAGCAAGCAACCTTAGATTATTGCTCAGGTTATACTTCAAAATCAGTAACTTTCCAGTCTTAAAATCAAGCTAGTCATACTTCTTTAGCACCACTAATGGGATTCAGCAATTAGTTCCTTAAATGTCAAAAATAAATGTGATGAAAGATGAAACTGGGAAATAACTTTCAAACTTTGCAGCAATGGATGGAGGGAAAGGAAGAGCTAACCTAATCATGCCATGGCAACGGAATGAGTCAGATATTGGGGCGGAGCTTCTGAGTTTATGGAATGGTTCAAAACCAAACCGTTGCCTATATTGCTGCATACATTTAAGAGTCAGGTGGCTTGCCACATTTTGTACACTGATCATCTATGTTCCACCAGTCGTGGCATAAGAAATAGAATATGAGATACGGAGTCATTTCAGAGCTTCCTTAACCAATAATAAACATTTCTTCTTGGATGTCCTTTTTTTCACAGAGTTCTTGAAAATGCATTGATAAGATGGCTGACCAAAGACAGAGAACTTTATCTACATCAGGAGAAGCACTCTATGAACTCCTGGGTCTTGAAAAACGGGCATCCCATGAAGAAATCAAGAAAAGTTACAGGTAATTATGAAAATCTAACATACAGTACCCAGATTTATCTATCCATTCATATTTGTTTATTTCTATTCTAAAAAATATCAATACCTTTTTTACCTAAGCCATTTCCAGAGGTGCTCAGATTATTTTGTCTAGAGTTTGAGGGTTGATGCTCAAGGGCTGAATGTGAATTGCCTACTTTGAGGGCTGGACATGCTTAAATGTTTCATTGTAGGACAATGGATTACAATAGTGTCAGTTATGTTTCAAATCAAAACAAAAAACAAAATGGCTATTGATGCTTTGTTATGAAAACAGTTTTGCAAATGAAATCATAAACCTTATAAAGTTACAGGAAGAGTCCTTTTTAAAAAGACATAGGTGTTAAAAATAGCTCTGCTTTATTTTCTAGATTCCTACATTATTTTAAAAAATATTTCAAATATGTTTATTATTTTAAAGTGTGAAAAACCTTAATATCAACCCTGAATTTGCTACTATTATGAGAAGACCGATGATTAAAGTCATGCAGATTTAATCCAGACAATGCATCAACTAATATTTGCAGTATATAAATAAATATATAAGAATGATTTTCAACTATTCCTAATTAAGAAATATTTAATAGTTAAAATGAAATTGTATTAATAATGTAAATACATCAGTATGTGAAGTTTACGTTAATTCTAAAAATGTTTAAAATATATTTTCACCTTAAACATTTCTTTAATTATTTACCGTATATTTACCTCAATCAAGGTCATAATCATAATCATAACAGTGAAGTTGGAAGGGACCTTGGAGGTCATCTAGTCCAGGGGTCAGCAACCTGAAACAGTGAAAGAGCCACTCGGAACCGGTTCCCTCACAAAAGGAAAAACTGGGAGCCGCAAAAAATGTGTGCGCATGCGTGTACATGCGCACATGCGCAGAACAGGGTTTGACTGAAGAGTGGAGCCAAGGCAAGATATGCACCTACCCTGCATATTTGAATTGATTGGTCAAACATTTTTACTCCCACTTTTTTGGGGGAGACTGCACATGGCAGAGGACTGGGAGCCGCAGGTTGCAGACCTGTGATCTAGTCCAACCCCCTGCTCAGGCAGAAAACCCTATACTATTTCAGACAAATGGCTGTCCAGTCTCTTCTTAAAAACTTCTAGTGTTGGAGCATTCACAGCTTCTGGAGGCAGGTTGTTCCACTGGTTAATTGTTCTGTCAGGAAGTTTCTCCTTAGTTCTAGGTTGCTTCTCAACTTGATTAGTTTCCATCCGTTGCTTCTTGTCGTGCCTTCAGGTGCTTTGGAGAATAGCTTGACTCCCTCTTCTTTGTGGCAGCCCCTGAGATATTGGAACACTGCTATCATGTCACCTCTAGTCCTTCTCTTCGTTAAACTACACATACCCAATTCCAGCAGCCGTTCCTTATATATGTTTTAGCCTCCAGACCTCTAATCATCTTTGTTGCTCTTCTCTGTACTCTTTCCAGAGTGTCAACATCTTTTTTACATCATGGTGACCAAACCTGGATGCAGTATTACAGGTGTGGCCTTACCAAGGCATTGTAAAGTGGTATTAATACTTCACTTGATCTTGATTCTATCCCTCTGTTATAGCACTGTTATAGCACAAAAAAGCACTGTGTTGGCTTTTTTGGCAGCTGCAGCACACTGCTGGCTCATATTTAAATCTTCTTAGAATTTGAACGTTATAATGCGGTGGCTCAGTGGGTTAGGATGCTGAGCTTGTCGATCAGAAGATCGGCAGTTTGGCAGGTCGAATCCCGAGTGCCGCGCAACAGAGTGAGCACCTGTTACTTGTCCCAGCTTCTGCCAACCTAGCAGTTCGAAAGCATGTAAAAATGCAAGTAGAAAAATAGGGACCACTACAGTGGGAAGGTAACAGTGTTCTGTGCGCCTTTGGCGTCTAGTCATGCCGGCCACATGACCACGGAGATGTCCTCGGACAAGCGCTGGCTCTTCAGCTTTGAAACGGAGATGAGCACCGGCCCCTAGAGTCGGAAGCGACTAGCACGCATGTGCGGGGGAACCTTTACCTTTACCTTTAATGTGTAGGAAGTAAATTAATTATACCAATATTTTGTTTATTAAGTAATAACCCAAGAATATGGGATTCAAACCATTTTAAAAATTAAACTTTTAAATAGTTTTAATCTAAAAATATTTTGCGCATAGATAGATAGATAGATAGATAGATAGATAGATAGATAGATAGATAGATAGATAGATAGACAGACAGACAGACAGACAGACAGACAGACAGACAGACAGACAGACAGATTTTTTAAAAAGCAAGGGGAAGGTTTTTTTAAAAAACCAAGAATTCTTCTCCATCAGAATGACTAGATGTACAGTACATATGTACATATAAATGTACATATAACATAAAATCACAGGACACCAGCCAATAATGGCTACTGGTCTTCCTTGCTAGCTACCAATCCGATGTATCCCTGAAACTGGCGACCATATCTGAATGCTCAATGTTGTTTTTCCATGTGGAAGAGAAGAAAAACTTTCTCTAATCCCATAAGGGGAGAGTTGTCATGGAAGAATGCAAAGTGAACTGAATTTCATTTTGCCCTGTACATGAATAGTGATAATTTACATAACAATCTATGGCAAAACTGACAGTGGTGTTTTATCCATCTTTATTAGCAATTATGGTAAAAACAAAGGCTGCTTCTGAATAAAGTGGAAATATCAAAGGGATTCACACTTAATGGAATTGTTGTAAATACTTGCAAGACAAAATGATGAGTCAGACTCTTGGATTTCATTTAACTGATCCTTTAACTTATGTTAATTTGCTTCATGAATCTAAAAGCCTGCTGCTGAAGTAAGCACTTGACAATGCAGTATAATAATCATAGAATACCTGACTTCAAATTTCCTATTGTTATTAGTTAGCTTGGTGCTTGCCAGAACATAACCATCTATGTTTTAGATGTCATAAACGTGGTACCGCTACATGATGCTTCTTTTTCAGTTTGATATCATTTTACCTGCAAAGGACCTGCTTTGAGTTAGAGAACACTGCTAGGGCACATTGACCCACACAGGATGCACAAAGGAAATAACTAATTCGTATAAATGTCCTGTATCTCACATACTAGTTTTCCATTCCCTACTTTCTCTCAGTAGCACTAGTAACTTGGCTGAGCAACTTCTAATTCCTGGGCCACATGCCAACCTTGAGGCTCTTTTTCATGAGCCCTGGAGCCCATCCATCTGTCATGCAGAGTATAGTTTCCTTTGATTTAGAGATGGGGACATGAACAATCTGAAGTGTAAATCTAAAATATGAACTTTAAAAATAATCCAATCCTTCCACCTCTACCTGCACTGCTCCAGTAGAAAATCCTGGCCCTTTCATACACTTTGACTCATTGCTTTGTCTTCATTGGTCAGAAAACCATTAAATGCCCTCCCCACAATTATCTAATGGTTTCCCACCTTTATATAAAACTAATCAAGAAGTGATCTAGGAAACCTGTAGATTCATAAATGAATAACAAATCCTAGATTTTGACACTCTAAGGCAGAAATGGTGAACCTTTTAGAGTGCCCAAACTGCAATCCAAAACCCACTTATGTATCATTAGGTGTCGGGTGGGTGTGGCCCATTGGGTGGGTGTGGCCCAATGGCAGACTGGGTGGGACTAAAAAGTTCAATCAATCAATTCCAACTTTGTGAGATCTTTTTTTTCCCCACAAAAAGTTGAAATTGATTGATTGAACTTTTTTTTTGCCCATGGCGGCAGAGGCCTAAAGCGAAAAGATTTTATAAAACACAGGTGAAGGTCTAGGACTGGGGCAACGGTACGCGTGCCCACAGAGAGGGCTCTGTATGCCACCTGTGGCACGCGTGCCATAGGTTTGCTACCATGGCTCTAAGGCTTTCATTTTCTGATCTATTTAACAGTTTGGAAGGAGCCCAATAGGAACACTACTAACAGACCTATTAAACTCAATAGGTCTTTGTTCTGAATAAATAGATCCTGGTTTGTTATATATTAGAGTTAATGCTGCTCTTAATAAAATTCAGTACATGGCATATGCACAAGTAATTCATATTTTCTTTTTAAAGAGGGAGACTTATAAGAATGTTAACATCAAAAATTAGTTTATTTGCATAACTAAGTTTCTATACCACTGAAAGTTCTGAAAGACTGTAGGAATAAGTTGTTACACCCATGCTTTCAGCTTGTTTTGGTCTGCAACAGAATCTTAACAATATCTGTTATGATGGTTGAAAAATGCATTGTTAGGTTCAGACAAAATTAGAGATAAATATATCAGAACAGAACAGAATTTGGTTTTATTAATATCATATTTTTAAAATGTAAACATTTCCTTCTTCAATCTTGGGTTATCTTTACAATGCCAAATATAATTTTGGGATAAAAGAAAGGGATGGGCTTGTGGTTTTATCAAGACCCCCTAAAAATAAAATGACAGTATGGACAGGTACAATAGAAATAAAATAAAAATGAGCAAAAATGTCAGCTAGAATACTGAACAATTATTACATGTACAATGTAACACCATGAAGCTATTTTTTTCCTCCATTTACAAGGGATCTAAATCTAACATTAGGTGGTTTATGTATTCTTCTCAAGAAAGCCATTGTCTCGATCCTAATGTTATCCTCATCTCTCTCTTTTTTTTGCCCTTCACCTTTTCTTTTCTATCAAAGGAAATTGGCCCTGAAATATCATCCTGATAAGAACCCAGATAATCCAGAGGCTGCAGAAAAATTTAAAGAAATTAACAATGCTCATGCAATATTAACAGATGTGTCCAAAAGAAATATATATGACCAATATGGATCATTAGGGCTGTACATTGCTGAACAGTTTGGTGAAGAAAATGTCAATACATATTTCATGCTTTCTAGTTGGTGGGCAAAAGTAAGTATTTAACTGCAAAACTGATACACCAGATACTGAAACACACAGTCTTTGGTTTGTTATAATCTGTTTTGGCCTTTCTATTACAGCTTTCACAGAATCTGCACTTAAGCTAGAATTCTAGATCAGTTAATCTATAAAAGGTTTTAGTCTCAGGAACACTGATGACATGGCTGGTCTATCTCTATACTTCTGGTAAAGTGCTTATTAAATGATATATCCCTGTCTCTTTTATTTGCTAATTAAATATGCTGCATACACATTTAATTGCCTGAAGACATTAATTATATTTGAAGCTAAAGCTTCAGGTTAATTTTTCTTTCTTCTCAGAAATGACTAAATGAAAATGACTCATTTTTCAAAGAGAAAAGTCTTCTTGGTGTGACAACCAGATTATCAGTTATTAAAGTACAAACATAGCCCTATTTTGGGATATATATGGCGTAGTGTATGCGTAAGCAGTAGTAATACATAACACTATGTATCATAATGGCACACTTTAAAAACCTTGTAAAAAAAGCTGGAAAAAGGAAATAGAAGATTTAAGGAGGACTTTCTGGTACAAGACATCATGGATTGACCTGGGGAAAATGGATTCTGATGACACTGAAAATCTTACTCATCTTGTTTGTTATGTAATTGTAAAGATTTGGCATTTATACCTATCACACACATTAGCATTTCCATCACAGTATGACCAAAGATATTAGGCCTCAGGCATCCAAAAAAGTGCCAGATTTCACACCTTACGTGTTATTCTCACTGCTATTTCTAGTTATAAGAGCCTTTGGATAAGACAATATTATTAATTTAGCTAGAACATAGACACTCAAGGCTTACCATTTTGAATAGGGGCGAGTGTACAAAATAATATTATATTTTTATATTTTATTTTCTATGAACTAACTTTACAGTACGGCTTTCCTGGATGTGACTTGCAGCACTTGCACAAAGCACTGTTTTCATTTCTGAGTCCTACCCAAAAAAAAAAACCCAATTACCCAACTGTCTTCACATCTGTTGATGTTGACATGCTAAGATCAGGCAGAAAACACATGACTAACTAGCACTCCCTGCTGGATAGTGCAAAAAAGGTCATTCAGCTAATCCTTGCCCCCTAAGCACCACAACACCTGAAATAACAAATTCCCACCACATATAAAGGAAGGTTAGAGTTTTTAGTTCTCTCCATCCGGGCTTCTGGTATGCATTAGGTGCATTTGAAATTTGTAAAAACAAAAACTGGTTAAAACTATGGTTGCTATGGGGGAATTGACTCAGCTGCAAAGATACCCGTCCTTGATTCTTTTAAAAGGTGAAGAGTGAGGTGTGAAGCCCATGCCAGAAATTTTGCAGACAGTACTTTTTCACAAATTCTGGACTCCTTTGACATTTGCAGGTTTCTCAGCCAGCAGACCATTCATGACTTCTCTCTGTTTCTATCTGTGTGGAATCACCTGGCTGCAAAGCACTTAGTTACTATTTGGTGCGAGAGAAATGACAGCCTTAAAATTAAAGTTTCCCCGTTCCTGATTCAAACATAAAGTTCTAGGGAGAGAGAGTACCGATTGCTGTTTGTGTACATACATTCCTGCTACACAATACTCTTCTGCCTGAGCTGCTTGACTCTGCAGCTGGGCTGAAGGAGAATTCTTCAGGCCCTGACTTCATTTGATCCTGAGTTGGAAGTGGCTTGAGAATTCATGGCAACCATGGTTATTGACAGTCTCACACAAAAAGTGGGGGTCATATACTAGATCTGATTTTTATCTTGGGGCAATGGCAGCATGATCTGGATTGAGGGGAGTTGTCATGGATAGATCACTCCATCTAAGTCCTGTAGTTTTGCATGACTGTTCCCTACTATAGGAAAGGAGAACCAATTCAGTTGGTCTATTCCAAGTGCTTGCAGATCCAGTGGAATTCCAGAGGGAAATTGGGGTAGTTCCTGAAGTTCTGATGCATAGTTTATCTAGGTTTTAGTCACTATTGGATGAACAGGCAACAGCGGTCTTGGATAAGGTCAAGCCTATGTGAACTCTCTATGCACTTGGATTCCAGAGGGCCCCTCAGTTTTCAGAAAAACTCTGGGAGATGAAGTGGTATAAGAGATGCATAGAGCACTGATGTAGGAAGATGAAAGATGAAGTGGTATAAGAGTTGCATAGAGCACTGATATAGGAAGATGAGAGCAAGCCCAAGGGATGCGCAGGTAAGAGTCTATATTAAGAACTACCTTGTGGCAATAAGGGCATTGAAATGTACTTGTTTCTTCTCTCCCATTGTGTCCATGGATAGTCACCTGACAACCCCATTTCACATGACTCAGCTTCTTCCAAGGAAGAAGGAGTAGATAGAATTCCTGCATGGCTGCTGTAAAGACTTTGTTAAGCATCTGTTGAATAAAGTCATTCAGATCTGCTCATAGTTGGCTTCTGACTCAATGGTTCAGTGGAGATGACTATGCCCAATATTGTCCAGTTACCTGGTCAGAATTCACTCCAGTGACTCCCAAAGAAGTGGAGAGAATCCTTGGAACTCTGACGTCTGCAACCCATGTGCTAGATTCATGTACCTCCTGATTGGTCAAATGTCCCCAGAAGATGACCTGTAACTGGGTCCAAGCAGTACTGAATGCCTGTCTTCCAGAGGAATGGTTTCCACCTGCTTTAAAGTAGGTGGTGGGTTTCCCCCTGCCTAAGAGACCATCCTTGGACTCAGCAGTACTGGACAATTTCTGTTCAATCTCCAGTCTTCCCTTTTGAGAGAAGGTTCTTGAGAAGGTGGCAGGCTTACAGTTCCAAAGAAGCTGGAAGCAGCTGATTATTTGGACCCATTGCAGTTAAAGCTTCAAGCCAAAATATATACTGACACTGGTTGTGCTTGTGTTTGTTGATGACCTCTGGCAGTCTCAGAATAGGAATGGTGTACCCACCCTGTTCCTTCTTGATTTTTCAGTTTCAATATAATTGATCATTATATTTTTTGGACAGCTGAAACAGTAGGGAGAAGGGGGCACAGTTGTCGGTGATTCTTTCTACAATGCTGGTTCCAGTTAAAATTGTGGGGGGAGGGGAATCTAGCTATAGGCCATTGATTTATTCCTCTTTAGCATTTACATGAAACAATTGGCCAAGGTCATTCATTAGCAAAGAGTTAAGTACATCAGTACTCAGTATACATCTCTGGTTGCCAAGTGATATCAGTGAGGTACTTTCCCAATGTCTCGAGGCTGTGCAGGTATTGATGGGAAAGATCCAGATCTGACTCAATACTGGCAAGATCTCAATTAGCTGTAAGTCCCCCATATCCAGTGAGTCTCCATCATTAATGGTAGATGGGATTACGTTCTTTACACAGTCTGTGAACAGTTTGGGGGTACTCCTAGATGTGTGGCTCCTGTTTCAACAGGTGGCAATTGTGACAAAAAAGACCTTTGCACAATTACATCTTGTGCACCAGTTGTAGTCATTTCTAGATTGAGAGGGACTGCTCATAGTGTCTCATGCCATAGTCACTCCCAATTATAGACTATATAATTTGAAAACTTCAGTTGTTCTGGAATTCAGTGACACATGAGATATTGGATGTTGTGTGGAACACCACATAATACCACTGCTATATGAGCTGCATTGGCTCCTACTAAACTTCCAAGGACAATTCAAAGCACCGGTCATCATCTTTAAAGCCCCACATGGCATGGAACGAAATTACTTGTTACTTCTTCCCAATAGTTTCTGTCTACTTACCCAAATCAAGTAGACTGAGAAGGTTCTGGGTCTCATCAGTAAAGCAGTTTCATTTGGTGGGCTGTAAGAAGCATGCCTTCTCTATCGTGGCTACTCTCTTATGGAACAGCATCTCTTTGAGATTTGGATGGCCTCTACCCTGTTGGCAGTAGAGTTACTATATCTCTCTCTTTCTTTGCAGCAACTAATGCTCAGAAGTCAATTTTCTCTGAACCTGCAAGTTCCACTTAATTTTTAAAAGTGTTAAGTTTATAGGGTGGCCCCTTAATCAAGCATTCTCTCTCTCTCTCTCTCTCTCTCTCTCACACACACACACACACACACACACACACACACACAGAAGCAAGGAAAGGTCAAGCAGGTCACTAAAGTCAAAGCCATTATCTTTAGATGCAGTGAAGGATATTTCTTTCAATGCCATGTAGTTTCTTGGGTATCAACACTTCTTCGGTCAACTCTGGAAGAATCCTTTAAACCATTGTGGTCAATTCACATGTTTCTTAAATCAAGCCAGAAAGGCATTTATTCTCTAGTCTGACCTCTCTCAACACATTTCTTCCTCTTTTTTGCCTCTCTAAGGGCCTATTTACACTTTGTGGTCTTTTGACTGGGTGCTACTGTTGTTGCTGCCTGTGCTGCTGTTTCAATTGCTGTTGTGGAAAATGCAAACCCAAGCCCACAGCAGAAGAGCAAGAGTTCTGCATGTCTCCTGAAGATCTGGAAGAGCAAATTAAGACAGACATGGAAAAAGGTACCTGTTGTCGTAGAGTCATGGATTACGGTATACTATTTAACCAAAAGAAAAAATAAGAACCCTCTTACTTTCTCAAAAAGAATACACAAGGGCTTTACTCCAGCTGCTCAGTTTGGGGAATCTTAATTTGAGAAAGGACATCCTATACAAAGAAGTGTTAATTCCTCTCAAACTGCAGGCGAGGTTACTTTAAATGCTCAGCAGCGGTAATTGGTTAATATCCTAATTTCTATGTGATTAGTTAATTTCTAGGGTAGAAGTTACAACTGTTGGATTATAGAGCACTGAAATGAGAAGAAGAATATTATTTTCAGTGTAAAATGAAGTAGACTGAAGAAGTATAACAATGAAAAGAAAGATCATGATTTACATAAATTTGTTAGCCATATGCCACCCAGAATCGTGTGATAGCAAGATGGGTGGTACATAAATTTAATAAATAAATAAAATAATAAGGTATATGTTTGAATTTGTGTCTGTTACGTGTGTGTGTGTGTGTGTGTGTGTGTGTGTGTGTTTTAAGAGATTTATAGGCCACTCAAGTCTGGTACAACTTTGCAGCTCATAATGCAACAATTAAAAAATAGTAAAAACAAAGAATTACACCATCAAGAGAAAGTCTGGAAAAATCAATATTCATTTAATACCACACAGGTATCTATCAACCTCTCTGATGCATTGCTCAGGGACAGAGTCAAGTTTTAAAGGTTCATTTAAATAGGAATAAGTTGGAGACGAAATGATTCTTGGGCAGGGGATATTTTTCCAGAAGGCAAGCACCATGATCTGTATGATATATATGACCTTTATAATATATGCAAACCTCTGCTTAAATTTTAGTAGTTGTAAATATATGAAATAATTTAAAAATAATAATCTGACTAGCTTCTCACACAGAGAAATCAGCTATTAAATGATACAAATCAAATGCTTGATTTCCTACTGCTAGGAAAATAAGAATAGAAAGCCACTAACTATAGACTCAGGGAGAGAACATGACTGCTAGAAAGGCACAATAAAAGTTTTCTTCCTCTGTCAACTTTTCCTTCTCTGATTCACTGCACAGAACAGGATAACAAGCCATTACAGCAATTTGGGGGGTGGGGGGTGTTTAACTAGGCAACAATTCTCAGACTTGTGCTGGTTTTAGATATTATGTTGTTTGAGGCTGTTTGTCATACAGGTAACCCTTGTTTAGTGACCAAATTAGGATCAGCAGCTTGATTGTTAAGTGAAGCAGTGCTAAATGGAATTGCATTATGATCTTATTTCAGCTTTACTTTGGGAGGCTATCTCCCCTGTTCCTATTTTTCTACCACACATTATTTTTTTGGCTATTTAATAATGGGTCCTATTTTACTGCCTTCTTACTTATAAAATTAAAAGTATAGTACCTTATCAGTTTTAAAATGTGCAGAATAATTTTTATAACACTGAATTTTACTAGCTGCACTGCAAGGGAAACAGGAGATTCAGGATTGTTTCAAATGATAAAGCAGAGTAGAAAATTGATAAATTAATAATGTTTCCTTTATAATGCTAATGTGAGGTTTAGAAGGAAGAGCATTTGGATGAGAAACACAATTTATAGGACATTGCATTTTTTTAAAAAAAATCCTATTCATAAAAAGATTCTGAAATGAATCTTTTTAAAAAGAATAAAATTTCAGATGCCTGATCTCCTAACCCAGGGGTGTCAAACTCAATTTCATGGAGGGCCGCATCAGCATTGCGGTTGCCCTCAGGGGGCCGGGTGGGTGTGGCCTGGGTGGGCATGGCCTACTGGGTGGGCGTGGCTAGAGTGCATATGGCCTACTGGGTGGACGTGGCCAGCTCTACGTCGTTCGCATCAAGGGTGCCCATGGGGGGGCCTGGGCAGGAGTGGGACAGATCTGGGGGTCTCTGGCAGAAGGAGGGTCTCTGGGCCAGGGCCAAGGCAGTGGGGGCTGTTCCCTCACTGTTTCCAGGATGGCTTCGCGGGCCGCGTGAAACCACTTCACAGGCCGGATCCGGCCCCCGGGCCTTGTGTTTGACATGTCTGTCCTAACCCAACAAGTATCAGAACACAAAGAGCCCTTTAAAAAAAAGTTCAGTCTCTTGTTATTGCTTCCATCAAGTGAAGATCAGATTTTCTGTACAGATAGTCCTCGATTTACAACCACAATTGAGCCCAACATTTCTGTTGCTAAGCAAGACAGTTGTTAAGTGAGTTGCACCCCATTTTATGACCTTTTTTGCTACAGTTACTAAGAGAATTGTTGCAGTTGTTAAATGAATCATGTGATTGTTAAGTGAATCTGGCTTCCTCATTGACTTTGCTTGACAGAAGGTCACAAAAGGTGATCGCCTGACCCCAGAATACTGCAACCATCATAAATATGAAACAGTTGCCAAGCATCCAAATTTTGATCATATGACCTTGGGGATGCTGAAACACTCATTCTTACAAACACTGGTCAGGAATCACTTTTTTCGGTGCTATTAAAATGGTCACTAAACAATGGTTTTAAGTCGAGGATTTCCTGTACTGTACCACATATTTTAAGATATTTGGAACTCCAGAGGAGACACTTATTGTCTATTCCAATGTCAAACTATTTAGTTAGGCAAGGTGAAAACGTTAGTGATTTTTATTTTGGTGAATCAGTTTTGTCAACCCTTGTGGATATAGCATAGCCAATATGCTTTGAGGAGAGATGTGTCATTTCAATTGAAAAAACAATTGAAAGAAAATGACTTTTATCCACTGCAAATGTATGATAGCTGAAACAATATTCTTGATTGAAATTGTGAACTCTTTGCAGGGCAGTTAAAAATCTGTTCTTTACTACAGGATTATTTCTTGAATATGCAGACTGTCCATTGACAATCTGCATCCATGTTTTATGCATGTATACACTTCGAAAGAATTTTAAATGCCCCACATAGCATCTGAGTTAAAACAAATGCAGCCCAGATGGCAATTTTATTTTATGTCTAAATCTTCCTAGGCAAGGGCTGATTTCAAGGAGATTGGCATAATATTTTTGGGATGATAAAGGCAACAGTTGGTGGGAAAATGAAGTAAAACAGAAGCAGGCAGGATTTGGGAAAATAGCAAGGGTATCTGTCACTGTTTTTAAACCACTTTAAGCCTATTTTGTGGGTTAAACTACAATTTTTCTGTTTCTCACCCAAAACTGGAATCTGAGGCATAGTTCTAATTAGACAGGAGCACATCAATAAATGCCTATTCTACTCCTAAATGTTCAATTCAAATCCTTTTGAATTACCAGGAACAGCTTTCTTTAAGATAGGCATACTTTTTACCAGGTGATTCAAACTATAACTGTGAAATACCTTGTATTTAGTGCTTTCAAACCTTGCCTATTCTGCCTAGTTCTGTATTGTTATTTTAAATAACAATTTCAAATAATAATAATACTTCAATTTCTGTGAAAATAAGCATAGTGCTTTAACTCAAATCCATGCTTGCTGGGGAATCCTGGGAGTTGAAGTCCATACAGCTTCAAGCTGCCAAACTAAGAAACACTGAACTAGACAGTGCAGAAGAGCACAAATGTGCTGAAGCACCTATTAGGCATGCTGTCAGGGGATTCTTAATATCATAGTCCATCATAAATGTAAGCTGACATTTGGTTGTTTTGTTGTGCCAACATATATATTATTGTTTTTCCCCATAAAAAGGGGGGAAAGTACATTGTGGCTAGGATCACACAGCACTCTATGTTTTGCACATAAGGAATCTTTTGAATAATAATAAATTACTGTTTCTGCACTTATTGTCACCCATCCCAGAAACTAAACAATACCACGTAAGTAATACATAAAAATTGAATGTCTATTCTGAAAGTATTCTGCTGTAAAGCAAAGTATATGTACTATAAATAAATCAACCTGTTTTTGTGCAATTATATAATGAAATTTAGAAGACTGTAGGATTTTCCTGTGTACCGTAGAGCAGTGTTTCCCAACCTTGGTCACTTGAAGATGTGTGGACTTCAACTCCCAGAATTCCCCACTCAGCAGAGCTGACTAGGGTATTCTGGGAGTTGAAGTCCACACATCTTCAAGTGACCAAGGTTGGGAAACACTGCCGTAGAGCATAGGATTTTGAAAGAGGATCAGAATGTGCTAACTGAATTGGGTAGGAACAAAGAAAGTACAGAAGGAATTAAAGAGCAGTATATGCTGGAAATGGGAATGGCCAGGGAACAAGGAAGTGATCTTTCATAGAAAAATAAGAATTCTAGCTCTGAAGCTTTTTACTACTTAAAATAAGATACATTTTCACAATAATATGTAGTTAAAGCATGCCCACGTCAACTGAACATAAAAATGTAAGCATCTGCTTAGATTTTTTTTTAGTAAGACTTAAAACATGCCTGATTTAAAGGGAAACTGGATAAAGTGATCTTCTCCAATTTGGTGCCCCCCCCCCAAAAAACTGTTAGAAAAAAAACCTGAGATAAATATGGTTACTGAGGATAAAGGGGGGTATAGTCCAATGTATCTTGTAGATTGTATCTTATGTAGGAATAGTTGCATATTGCCAAATAGGAAGTAATTTCTTACTACCTATAATTGTGAACAAGAATGGAAGAATTTAAGATATTTAATTCCTGATTCTTGCTGTTTTAGATGGGGAAGCTCCAGTTCTGCTTCAGCCAACAAATGCAACTGAGAAAACCCAGCTTATTGGTGACAGCCATCGCAGCTACCGCACCGAATAATAAACCATCAGCTTTTAGAATTTAAAGGAGTATAAATGACAAGTTCTGGATTGTAAAGCATTGTTAGAACATGAAAGACATTAGGACACTGTGCATACCATATACCACCAAATTGACTTGAGCCCTAATTCTAAGAAAATGCTCTACTATAATATTGTTTCCAAAACTGTGTTGTTGCATGCGTGAATACTACAATAGGAAAAACCTATTTTTAAAATACATGCACTTCCAATATTGCTATAAACATTACACACAACAAGCTATTCTCATATTACATATGAAAGTCCCTAATATTCTGTGTACTTGCATGTGGTTTCTAGTGAATTTAAAATCAGTAAGGTTGTTTTAGTACTGCTTCTTCTCAAGTCCTAGAAGTGTTTAAAATGTCTGACATCCTTACTTTTCTCTGCAGTGTTACAATTATTTTAATTTTAGTGTGCTTCTTGACCTATATACTTTTTCTTAAATGCAACACTGCTTTTCTTACTATTCCTTCAGTAAATTGTTTTCCCCTGGAGAATACATATATAAAACAACATGTAATGTTAATAGGTTTGTTTTGTCCATGGAGGATTATTGCACAGATCTGTTACTATTTGGGAAGTTTAAAAAACTCAGAGTTTGGGAATAAATTAATTTGCATTTGGGCATGCTGTAGGTATAAATAATTGAAAAGTTACTGTACCTCTCTTCAGCAACTGAAATGTCTGTGACTCTACTTTTGTTCAATGAATATGTGATTTATTGATACATTAGATTTCTATTTGACATATTCAAGTTTCCTTCACTGCAAAATACACGACCAGAAATCTATACATCAATAATTTTAAACTTATTTACTTACCAGGTGTATGTCTAATAATTGAAAACCAATACAATTTGTATACTACATCTGTGCTTCTGATACAACTTGTAATCTAGCTATTAGAATTATATTTAAAGATTAAATAATATACATTTACAGATAAATATAGGTAGATTTGAACTCTAAAGCAATATTTTGAGCACGCAATTTGGATTTAACTTCTGCATATCAATTGTTATTGTTATGCTTTTGTTTAATCAAGGAGAGATTAACAATGGCTGGAAATCTGTCCCCAGTCTTTGGAATGAAGCAAACTGTTAACAATATACATTTATATAGAAATAGTAAGACCAACTTTAAACATCCTACTCCGTGAAAAGTGAATTCAGACAACCTCATTTTATAAAACTTACATTGTGCATACACAGAAACAGTCTTGAGAATGGTTTAACTGAAAGATTTCAAGCAGAGCTCAGTTTTGTAGTAAAGACTATGTACAACTGGGTTGTGCTTATGGAAAAGAACAAGTTTTCCAGTTGGTGAATGCAAATCCAATCATGGCTATTGCCCTGTGGGATGCATATTTACTGAGAAATAAAATCTTATTGTATTTCTTGGATTTTACATCCAAATAATCATGAACTTAATTAAGCTAGAAAGTTAATAATTTGAAAGAATGACAGAAAAATACAGCAGGAAAAAAAGTCAGGATATCAAAGACTAGTCTAGTGATGTTTAAATAAACATATAGGCCTACAATCTGTAAAAGAACAAACATATTCCATTTTAGATAAAGTCATACAATATTCATTAGCCATTTGACAACACAGCATTTGCTTTTCATTACATGGCTAGTAGGACAAGGAATATAAAACAAATCCTGTAAAATTAGAAATGTACAGTAAATATAATCTTGATTACATGAGTAGATATTGTTGGTAGTCAATTCAAAATGTACTTTCTATACTGCATTTCACTTTGTGCTGATCAATATATTAACTGAATAAATATTCCATATAAGATCTACATTTCCACTTTTTCATGGAAAAAAAATCTTGTTTTTCTAATTTCCAGTATCATTTTCTTCTACCACTACTGTGTCTTTTTAAAAGGGGTTATTTTGGCTTAAAATATAGTTTGGCTTTGCAGTGGTATTTGGAAGACTACTCTCCTAAGAAGAAATATATCCAGGATTAAAACAGAAAATAATTTAATGGAATAATTTGAAATGATTAAAATATCAATTCCACATGTATTTAATAATTGCCTATTTAGCACATTAATTTCAGATTCTGCTAAATCTTTGTTTGCTCAGTCTTTTTAAAGTCTAATCTCCATTTCAATGTTTTTGACCTACAACACCCCCCCCCCCCTCACACACACACACACCTTCTCGTTTGTTGCCTTTTATGTTGTTTCTATTTTTGCCTGGAGCAATTGCCCAAACCCTCCAGGCAGATGTTAAATCAGGTTTTCTCCCTTCCTCGTTTTCTGCCAAACGGAGTACTGTACTTTTTCCGCTCTGTCAGTTCTTCTTGCTTTCAGTATCTCCCTTTTTCAGTGTTCCTTTTAAAATAAAATAAAAAAACCAGCTCTTTTGTCTCAAATAAAAGGTTTTTATTTTGGTTTAAATGTACGTTCGTTATCTATTTCTTATGACTGGGGTTTTTTTTCTCCGGATTTCTGTTTCCTCTTCCTCTCCCTTCCTAGCCCTCGCCTCTATGGGCGTGGATATGGGGGAACACACGTGCATCTTCCTCAGGCTGGTTTGCAGTGTACACAACTGATGCTTATATACTTAGCAAAATGCTCCTCATGTAAACATTGCATTTTTCCTTCAGTTCCTAAAGTAACAAAAATGCTCCAGTTTAAGCTATTTTTCCCACTTTCTCCGTCCATGGATTTTTGTTTGTATTGTAGAAAGCTATGAATACAGCTTTAAATTGCACTGGCTTGAGCAGAGATTTGTGCCACAGCAATGAACTCTTCTGCGTGGCACGTACCACGTACGTAGGGGCTGCTTTAAGAGATTATCGCCGTCACCCCAAATAAATATGAAGAATCATGCAATAAAAGCAGCCAGAAGAAAAAAGGGTAGAAAGAAGAAATAAATCTAAAACTACTTTAAGCCAATTAGTCGAGGATTTTCTGTTTATTATTTCATTTGGGCTTTAATTTACGTCTGCGGGTGGCTGACAAATTGAGGGATTGCGCTAATATCCTTTTACACACACACATATATACCCATCCATCCCTCCGTCCCTTCAAGTCTGTGAGTTACGCTTAGTATCGCAGTTCGCCGTTTTCCTGGGAAATGCCTTCTCTCAAATGAAAGTCCGTTTGACAGTAAGTTAGTTTCGTTTTATTAAAGCAATGTAGCAAAAGTGGCTTATTTATTCCTAACACCTTTTTGTTTCTCACCGAAATCATCCGCAAATCAAAAACAAGGTCATAAATGTTTGTTTCCTCTCAAAGAATGAATGGCAACTTCAGAAATAGTAACAAAGGATAAAAAGCCTCCTTCGAGCCGGAATCGAACCAGCGACCTAAGGATTTCAGTACGAGTCACTCTACAGTCCTCCGCTCTACCAGCTGAGCTATCGAAGGAATACGTTAAGCGCTTTTTTGCTACTGAGTGTAAAGTGCGTAAGTAGAATTGCTTGTTAAATTGAGAGAGCCGACGAGATCGCAAGATGGCGCTGGAGATCGCGCGCGTGGAAGATGTTCTGGCTGCTTTCGTGAAGTCAGTAGCTCAGTATTTCTACAACTCCAAAATGGGAGAGCGTGTCAGGAGACAAGTAGGAAACGCGGAGGGCCCCGGACTGTTGGATTGATAAGAGAAGGGGACAAAAAAGCGAAGCGTATTTTTAATACGTATTTTTAAAGGAGACAAATCCTCTAGAATTGAAGAGCTTGTATGAGCTCAATGCGAAATGGCTGGATTGCATGTCCTATGTTTAACTGATTCAGGGTTTTTGCAAAATAATTAACAGCTAAAGTGTCTAAACATAAAACAGAAACTTATAAGTTATCTAATTTATTCGATTTCAATGGAAAACAGTCTGATTTGAGATATGCCGTTTGGACGTGTAAAGTAATTCAGGAGTCGACCATTGGTAAGAGGAAAATCTTCTAGACCTAGTGCACTGTATTACTAATGATCTGTTAAATTTATTCTGAACTAGATTCGAGTGCTCCTTATCAAGTTTGAAAAAAAACAATTTCATGGGCATTGTTTTTTAATTAAAGGGCTTCCGTCATTTGCAAAATGAACTTTTCGAGCCAGGCAGGAGTCGAACCTACAATCTTCTGATCCGTAGTCAGACGCGTTATCCATTGCGCCACTGGCCCTCTGTGAGAAATAGTTTCTTGTAAAAATCTAAAATAATAAAAATGTATTGGTTCAGTGAGCTTTCAGGTCCGGTTTGAGTTTCTTCCATGCATCAGATTACACAAATTGCTGTAAAAATTGATTCAAGAATGCTTCTGTGCTCTGTTTGCTTTCTGCAAATGCTTTTAGGGTGATGTAATAATACAAAGTCTACTCTATTTTGGCAGCTTATATATCTGTTTTGGAGCAATGCTTGTATTCCTTCGATAGCTCAGCTGGTAGAGCGGAGGACTGTAGGTGTATTGGAAATGGTTATCCTTAGGTCGCTGGTTCGATTCCGGCTCGAAGGAGGCTTTTTGTTTTTTTTTCCTTCCTATGCACATTTATTGATAGGATATATGCATATTGAAGAATGTGCTTTGAAATGAATTTAAATTCTATACGTTTAATGGCTGAAGAAAATAAACCATTTCATTTGAAATAAATCTTCACATCAGCCACCCAAGTGGACTAATGAGGAACTATGTTAGATGTTCAGTTGGAGAAAGAAGGAAAATAAAAACGGATGTTTTCTAAACGTTTTCTAAACATTCAATCAAAAACTCTGTAACATATTACAGTATGTTAATACTTTACCTGATTAATCAAAAATATATTGCAGCCTTCATGCAGCTTTCTGTACTCAATTCATGTTCATCATTGCTGTGTGACCCAGTGCAATTCAGCACTTTAGTTCTAGACTGCATTCACTGCTTTGATCAATTTGTGATCCTATGAAAGCAAATACTTGCACGCATTCAGTCTCTTCACCATAAATTGTTTTGTTGTTGTTAGCTGCGAAGTCGTGTCCGACTCATCGCGACCCTATGGACAACATTCCTCCAGGCCTTCCTGTCTTCTACCATCTTCTGGAGTTCATTTAAGCTCACGCCTACTGCTTAATATTTAATTCTTCACAATGGTCTTGAAAACTTGATCATATGTCATTACACACATGCCATCATTTATTCCCCCCCCCCTTTGTTCCCCACAGTCACCCATGTGTTCTATGACTAAATTTCTCAAAGGTTATTACAAAAATGTAATGTAAAATACAAGGATGAAAATATTTTACAAGCATAAAAACAGCCTGAAGATTATGTCAGAAGATGGTTCATCTAGTTCAATGTTATGCCTCTAGCAATGACACAACACATAAATCTGGACAGCTTATCAAGAAGGTATAACAGGGCCTGCCAAATCTCCCATGCCATTCATTCTCACATTTGATCAAGTGATATTGCCTGTAGCAACGAAGGCTCAGTTATCATGGCTAATACTGCTGTGCATTTGCTCAATGTACAGTATAATGTGCTCATAGCCTCCATTTCATTGGCTACACTGGATCACTGGCATTCCTAATGCTCAATGAACAAACATAACCAAATAGTTACAGTCCAGCTTCCTTAACTATTCAGGAACCTGACAATTTTATTTTAATAAAACCACATGTCTGAAAACGTTAAAGCAGAAATGTTAAGACAGGTTAGAGGCAAAAGACCTCTGTGGTCCAATTGTTCACTGATAATATTGTTTGCTGCAGAATTTGGCAAATGCATTAACTGAATGATTACTTTATATTGTCTAAAATAGTGAAATAATTTATTTAATCTATATTAACAAAATAATTTGGTACTATGGAGTCATCAAAATTCAATGCAATTAAATGTAGCATAAAAATCCCGTTACGTTTGTTCATCCTCCTAGGTCTAGGCCATGCTTCACATCCCTTCCATTCTCAACCTGAGCAGCTTTAAGATGTGTGGACTTCAACTCTCAGAAACCCCAGCCAGAATTTATGGAAATTCTGGGAGTTGAGGTCCACGCACTTTAAAGTTGCTCAGGTTTTTAAAAACCACATTAAACAATGTCTTCTTCTTGGACCAAGGGTTTTCTTGCCTTATCTTGGCAGAGCCTGTCCTGTGGAACAGCAGCCCCACAGGGATCTGGGTCATCTTGCTCCTATTAGCTATTTGTAAGGCTCCTAGGTTTCCTTAGGAGTTTGGACAACATTGGCTATGAATGAGATTTTAGGATTGGAATGTATTGTTTGTCTTGGGCATCACAGACTATTGTTTTTAATCTATGCCACCCAGAGTCACTTCTTTGAGATCTGCAGCCATATACATTATATACATAAGTTTAGAATAAATAAGTAGACAAATAAGATTATTTTTATTTCTGAATATTAGCACTTCAATATTAGCATTTCCTTTAAATTCACCATTTTCCTACTATCCTGCATTTAGCCAGAAGTAAGTTTAGAGGAGCTTACTTTCAATCTGTGTAAGTTTTGTGCTGGCACTTTGTTTCTGAATATTCAAAATAATGCATTACATCAGTTATCAATTTTGTCATACAATAAATTTGCTAAATACTAAGGAAATAGAAAATTTTTACAAAATACAGTTTGCTGCAGTAAAGTGCAGTGGATATTTGGCTTAAAGTTATGATGCAAACTGCTCTTACAATTCTGTGATGAAGTATTAGCAAATAACAGCACAGATGGCTTTGCCCTAAGATTAGGCCTCACATGCCAGACATGATCTGGAAAACTGTCATTTTAAAAATAACTTTCAAACAAGTGCCAAGTGTTGAGTGATGCATATGTCTAATAAACAGCTAGAAACATAGCAATGCCCAGGGCTGGAACTTAGTCCTGGAAGTGAAATATGGCCATGGAATTATCACCTAGATTCAGCCAACAATGGCAGCAGGCCATCACCATTTTTCTAAGTAACTGGGGATGAGCCTCCAATTTTGGGATGTATGTGTGCATGGAGAGAGAGAGAGAGAGAGAGAGAGAGAGAGAGAGAGAGAGAGGAGGAAGAATGAACGAGTACCTGGTGGGATTGTGAAAAAAGGGGAAAATGAAAAGGAGTAAAAAAGCTTATGTACATAGAATATTGCTAAAGAGTTGGTATTGGATGAGATTGATGTTTGTTAGTTTCAGCTTTCTACCCTGCTGTTCATATTGAAACTTATATTGTAAACAGTGATAATAACAAGAACCAATATGCAGCTAAAAATGCCAAATTTAATCTAAACATCTGGCTGACTGTGAGACCAACCACAATAATAATAACCAGGGTTTTTTTTTTCATAGAACGCTCAGAACGGAGTTCCGGCACCTTTTTTGGATGGAACCCTGTAGGATTGGCAAGGCGGGTTGTATGACATGTGTGAGTTCCGGCACCTTTTTCTTATACAAAAAAAGCACTGATAATAACTGGTGTGTTAATTGCTGCAGTCCAACAGCATCCAGTTGAAAACAAGCTATTTCCACTTGAGCAGAAAAGAAATTGCTCAAACAGCAGAGGAACAAAATATCAGCTCCTAATTGACAAGATGATTTTGGAAAACTGCAAAAGAAGGATGTTATGTATCCAGGTGAAGAGAACACATACACACTTACATAGCAGTCACCACCAGGGGGTGTTGAACTGTAACTGTTTTGGCGGGAACCCAGTTTTGGCGGGAAATAGAGGTTCAAACCGATTGGCCGGCTGCTCACCTGGCCAGGTATAAAAGGAGGGCAGGTAACCCCTATTCCCCAGCACAGTCACTTCCACCTAATAAAGATCTACCATGCTGTACTCATTGTCTCGGTGTCCTTCCTGCTCTCCAGAACTCACTACACAACAAAGGAGGACCAACCTGAACATAGCTTGGATCAATTAGCTTGACTCCCTGGCACATGAAGCTGGTTTTGCCCTCTCACGATGCCTGGAGGCTGTAGGGATCTAGATGAGGGACAACAGAGTTAGACTGAACCCTGGCAAGACTGAGTGGCTTTGGGTGCATGGAGCCTCAGGATCCAAGTGGTTGTCGTTTTAGTTCTGGATCGGGTTGCAATACCCTGTTCAAACCCAATTGTGACCTGGAACATGACTTCATGGGCTCAGTTACTCAAGCCCTGGTCACCTCTCGCCTGGACTACTGCAGTGCAATTTACAGTACATGGGGCTACACTTGAAGTCCATGTGGATGCTTTAGCTAGTGCAAACGGCAGGAACAAGAGCAGTCTTTCGGGCCCCTAGAGTGGCCCATAATGTACCTCTGCAAACTTCACTGGCTACCAGTCTCCTTCCAAATGCAGTTTATGATGTTGGTTAAAGCTTTTAAAGCCCTTAATGACATAAATCCAGGCTACCTGATGAATCACCTTGTCCTGCCAGAACAAGCCCATCCTACTCATGCTGGCAGAGAGAGCCTACTTTGGATACTGTCAGTCAAAGAACTCTAGCAGGATCCAGAATAAGACCCTTTTCTGCAATAGCACCCACTTTGTTGAGGGAAGAAAAAGACATATTTACTCCACTCCATTTTTACACATGTCTGAAACAGGATCAATAGGGAGTTTTTAACTTTATCACAGGAACTTTATTTTCTTCATTGCAATGCTCTAAAAATAATGAGGGTTGTCAAGCTGAGCTTTTCTTCATTATTTATCAGTTTCCTTCTGTATAAAGGTAGTATTCAACTTAAAATAAATCATTTAGCAACCATTTGAAGTTATAACGCCATGGAAAATTGTGACTTATGACCAGTCCTTGCACAAATAACTATTGCAGCAGCATCATGGTCACAATCAAAATTCAGGTGCTTGGCAACTGGCATGTATTCACAACAATTGAAACATTTCAGGGTCATGTGATTGTCATGTATAGGCTTCCGAGTTGGCTTCCAACAACCAAAGTCAACGGGGAAAGTCAGATTCGCTAAACAACTGTCTGATTCACTTAACTGCAGTGATTCACTTAACAATAATGGCAAAAACAGTTCTAAAACTTTTGTTGTTAAGCAAGGCAGTTAAAAATCAGTTGCACCTGATCAGGTGCAACTGATTTTTAACTGCCTTGCTTAACAACAAAAATTCTGGTCTAAATTCAAGTTGTAAGTCAAGGCCTACCTATGCTATAGTCCAGGGGTCCCCAACTGGTGGGCCGTGGTGCACTACTGGGCCGCGGCCTACTTGCAACAGGGCTGTGTGAGTGGCAGACTGGTGCATGTGCGCACAAGCACAGCCCAACTCATGCGAGCAACGGGAGCCAATCCTTGCAGCCCCACTTGCGTGAGCAGAGGGCACCAGCACTCACAGCCCCATTTGCGTGAGAGACAGGTGCCAGCACTTGCAAAAAAAAAAGTTCAACTGCCTCTTGATAAAGCACCTTTGGGTCAATTCTTAATAGCACCATTTTTTCTGATTACCTCAACTGAATATCGAACAACTAGAAAATATACAAGAGGTTATTTAATTAAGAGTCAGCACTTATAATAATGGTTTTATTTTCTCTTAAAACGCAAGTGGTCATACTATGTTATAATAATCATACAATGGTTGTAAGCTGTTATCTATTTGAATAGTAGCAAGTACCTTTCTTTGAAACTGCACTTTTGTTTGGAGATGGCTATCCTAATATGGGTGATCCTTGTTTAACAACCATTCATTTAGTTACCGTTTAAACATATGATGTTGCTGAACAAACAGTACTCATGACCAGTTCTCAAAGTACCAACCATTGCAGTGACTATCACGTGATTGCAATACGGGCACTCACACTTGGCTTGTCTTTACAACATTGGAGAGCCCTGCAGTCACATGGCCACTATTTGCAACTTTTTCGCCAACTTCCTACAAGCAGACCCAATGAGGAAGCCAGCAGGAGGCTGTAAATAGTGACATCTCATTTAACAACCTGTGATGATTCGCTTAACAAAAGCAATCAGAAGTGCTGGGATTTCTGTCACTAAGTCATGAAACATGAAATTGTGCTTTATGACTACATTGTTTAGCAAAAGAAATTCCAGTGCCAATTACTATTGCTAAATGAGGATTGCCTGAAATATTTTGTGTTCAGGTAAAACTCAATATTTCCTTGTGTGACAAAGTGGCTTACAATGGGTAAGTCCTGTGCAATTAAATAAAAGAATTATAAAATCCAAACATTAACATTTATAAACCGTAGGAACTACAATCACTAGCCAGGTTAAGTTCAACTAATCCATGTAGTCAACCTATATTAACTACATGGACAGAACCATGCAGAAAAGAAAAGACATAAATGCAACTCTGAAATATCCAATAAAATAAACTCAGGGAAAGGCTTGAAAGAAGAAATCAGTCTTCAGAGTGCATGTATTTGGGGAATCTTGCAATGATTATCACCAGGCTGAGGAGGATGCTTAGGAGGAAAAGGGAATAACCATAGTTTTGTTATGCACAAAATGTAATACTGTATACATTTATTTTGCAGCATCTTATGCTTTCCATATTGGAATGAAAGTTTTAAAAAATGATAAGAACAGCTTCCATTAATTAGTGACTTTAACACACCAGTTTTTCCAAAGACAGAGTTGTACATCTGTGCAGACATTACTGGCAACTGTCAAAATCTTCCTCTTTTTTTCCCCTTTCCCCACCCCCTTCCATACCAAACACAAGAATGTGGCTCTCTCATTCTTGTAGGCTGTCACCTGTCTAAATCTGTCCTTGTGTCAGAGGCATATATGGAGAAAGTGAGTCTGGCAGCCAATTGCGTTCTGCTTCTAAAATAAACTCCGCTCCTTTTGCTCTCCATTAAAACAATGTCCTCCAGGGAAAGATTTTCAAAGGACATTTGATCTTGCCAGCTTGGGAATTCTTTTCAGCGACCTAACCCGGAAGCACCCTGATTCTGAATCTATGATCCTTGCAATCGCCAGGAGATGAGCGCCACTCTGAATTATAAGTCTTTTTCTAAAGAGCAGCAAACTATGGATAACTTAGAGAAGCAGCTTATTTGTCCCATCTGTTTAGAAATGTTTACTAAGCCAGTGGTTATCCTCCCATGTCAGCACAATCTCTGTAGAAAATGTGCCAGCGATATCTTCCAGGTATGTTGATTTAAACATTTAAGCCTCCAATAAACATTATATCTAGCTTAATGATCTCATACTACAGAATCAGGAGAATATTTCTGTGTTGATTTAATTACCAGAATTTTATTTAAATCAGGAGAAAATTAATTAGAGCAAAAGTTGTTTGTTATTTATCTTATGTGTGATTTTGGATCCCTTGCATTTGGAAATGTCCCTTTTATTTATATGAACTGAACTGTTATTTCAAGTATTTAGAGCTATTAACACATAAACTCATTCCTGTTGTTCCTCAACACCTCTAAAAATGGCAAATTTCTCTCTAGCTTAATTTGTCATATTCTTAGCTTCCAAGCATTGAACAAAATGATACTGAAACTTATTTTTTTTCCTACTTTTTCAAGATTTGACTTCATGTGAAGTCCACTAATACCATAAGGGTGACTACATTAACACATTAGATCATATCTTAAGTAGATGATATGATAAGTATCTTGTGATGTGCAGAATAATTGAGAAATAATATACAATTGGCTTTACAACTTTTTTTTATTGTTTGGCAAGAACAGGCCTCCAATCCATATCTCCCAACCAGAGGAGGCACCACTGTGGCTTCAGGAGGTCGATTTCGCTGCCCCTCCTGTAGACATGAAGTAGTTCTTGACAGGCATGGAGTGTATGGCCTTCAAAGAAACCTGCTGGTGGAAAATATAATTGATATATACAAACAGGAATCTTCTAGGTAATTAACAATTTCACTTTGAAAGTTCATTTATCCATCCCATTTAATTTAATGGTATTTTCCTTTGAAATGCATGGAATTAGACTTCTCAAGAATCAAACAGAGAATTTTGGAAAATTCAGGCCTGGGAATTTTAATGCTAAGCAGTTATGAAGGGAAAATTGTAATAAGTATCAACAGCAGTCTTCCTCAGATCTTTCTAACTGCCCAAGAATTAATTCTGGACAGTAAATTTTGTTTGCTATAGTTATGTGTCCTATAGGCCTATCTTGCCCACCTCTACTTTTTAGAGGATTCTTTAAAAAGGCTAAAGATTAATAGCAGCAAAAAGAGGCCTAACACCTGTGCTCCTCTTTTTTCCACTGCTTGGCATTTACCTGACCCACAAATTGTTTATGTTTGGGTACAAGCGTATCTCTTTTGTTGATGAAGAAGCTTAAAACACATATAGTACAATACTCATGCCAAATTCTCACAAATAGGAGAAAATGCCATAAATATATCTGTGAAATTTAGCAACTTTAGGAAGGGGCTCTGCAAGCCTGTCCATATAACTACTGTATATTTTTCCATATAAAAGC
Source organism: Vipera ursinii (assembly GCF_947247035.1). Lineage (NCBI taxonomy): Eukaryota > Metazoa > Chordata > Lepidosauria > Squamata > Viperidae > Vipera > Vipera ursinii. The sequence continues at coordinate 177,784,979 of NC_139516.1, forward strand.
ATTTCTTATTTCTCTACAAATGGAATGCTTTCATATGGAGAAGCATTAAGTGACAGGAGCAGACATGAAAGAGCCCCTAAGGAAGTTTCCAAAGGTAAATACCTTATTTCAGCAGTTTGCTATATACAGTGGACTTTTATGTAAAACTATTAGACAGCAATAACATTTTGACAACTGTAATATTAATGCTTGGAATTATGCTGTACTAGTGCATGGGAATTTTAAAAGACAGTGTGCAGACATTCAGCATTGAGAGAAGAGAGGGGAGAGGAAAGGAGGGTGGAACTAGGGCAGGGGTAGGCAACCTTGGCTCTTTTATGACTCGTGGACTTCAACTCCCAGAATTCCTGAGCCGGCTGGAGTCATAAAAGAGCCAAGGTTGCCTACCCCTGATAGGGGAAGGGTCAGTAGAAAATAGGATTTGAGGATGTTGTCTCCTTATTCAACTGCTACAGAAAGATAATTACTTTTTGATGTTGGTCTTGTATATGAGTCTTCACTTTATTCTGCTGTATTACCAGCCTGAGTCTCAGTCTGTAAAGAAGTTAAGGTCACTTTACTTCAGACATTTTAACCAGGGTAGTTCAACATCTATTCCTTGAGTAAGATAAAGAAAAAATTCCTTGTGCTCAGATATGATTTCAAAAATGGCTCATTATATGTATGGTGTGTATCAAATAGGACCATGCTACCCAAGACAATTATAAAGGATGCAATAGTAAACTGGTCATGTTAAGTGATTTCTTTCTTTGAAGTTTAAATTAAATATATAATCATTTATAAACATATAGTGATGTGATGGTTGTATATTACTGTTATAATTAATTCAAAGCAATATAATGGATATTAGAGGAAAGACTTACTCTGAATGAATTCTATCATGAAAACAAGGTCTATTGATTCTTCAGCAAAAATAAATATATTTGTGCTTTTAATAACTTACATTATAAAAATGATTTAGTCACACTATTGCAAATGATGAAGGTCCATAAAACTAAACAGTTTGTTTAATTTCAGAAAGTGTATTGTGGGTCTTGCTTTTAAAAATGTGCTCTACCAGGACAGTGTGTGTAAGATGAATGTCTAATAGATTCTGTATATTAAGATGTGGTGGAATGTAATCTGGATTCCCAGGTGAGAGGGGTTAAGAGAAAGAAAGTTAAGACAGCTCCACCCTAGCAATTCTCAGAGTATATCTTTAACGATGTGAGTAGTTGCTTTGGTTTCTGTCTGTAGTTGAGGAACAACAAAGGAAACTTCTTAGACCTGGGCATTTTACCGCCCGTGGATCACACCTGGCAATTGATAATGGCTCAGGGAGACAGGCTCTGACCAGAAATTAATATATTCTTTGCATTCTACTATTAATTTGACAGTAAGAAAGATTGTGATGTCTGATTGGTTTATGGCATCCCATATCTTGACTGAATTTGACTTCTTCCCTACTTGAAACTGAGATAACTGCTTTGTGACTGATGGGGAATGGGGTGGAACTCCTGCTGGTACTGAAGTGGCCTTAGACTTCCCTTAGGTAGAAGATGCTTTAAGCTACTGCCTACAGCTGTATTAAAAACATAATGGTTTTATACTGGTGCTTTAGCAAGGGAGGCAAATTATTGGGAATGTTTGCCAAGTAACAGTCTTTTAATTTTCCACAGAGTTCTTTCCAAATATTCATGTCTTTCCATATTTCACTCCATTAGAAGATAGCTTGTTTTAAATACATTATTGGTGATATTTTTCAGTCAGCCAGTCCTTTACATCTTTAATGAGAATCAATACATTTAGATCAGTGTTTTCTGACTATTGTTTAATTATATATATTATATATATTATACACATACATATACACATACACACACATATACATTAATAAACAGGTAGAGCATCATTGCATTGTCATGGCCGCCATCTTCACTTTTTGAACAATAGCATGCAGACACCTGTGATGATTTTATATCCCCATATCTTTTTTCATTCTCAGGGCCTTTTTTTCTTTATATTGGAGCCTGTTCTGTTTGGAAGAGACCAATTGTTCAGTAGTAGGAAGCACACACTTGCATGCAGGTTGTCACAGATTCAGTTCCTAACATCTTTATTAAAAAGCTGGATAAAACTATTTAGTGTGGTGATTAAGGTGCTGGCCTAGAAACCAGGAGACTGTGAATTCTAGTCCTTTCTTAGACATGAAAGCTGGCTGTATGATGTTGGGCCTGTCACTCTCTTTCTCAGCTCAACCATCTCACAGGGTTGTTGTTGTGGAGAAAATAAGAGGAAGAAATTATTCTTCTTAAGTTATTCTTAATGTAATAAAAGCAGGATAAAAACCTAGTAAATAAATAAAATAATAGGAGTTTGTTTGCTCTCCCTGTGCTCCCAGAGAGCTGCTATCAGTTTTATAGTTACCTTCCAAACAGAAAAATATTCTGATCTGCCTCTTTGATTTGATCTTAAGTTTTTAAATCATTCTGATTTGGATTTGCTTTTTTCTCCTAAATTAATTCCATTCACAGGCCTGAAAGAAAAACTGAGCAGCCAATGTGTGAAGAACATGAAGATGAGAAAATTAATATTTATTGCCTGAATTGTGAAGTGCCCACCTGTTCAATGTGCAAGGTTTTTGGTGCTCATAAAGACTGTCAGGTTGCTCCCCTCTCGAATGTTTTCCAAAGACAGAAGGTAAAAAAACAAACCAAAATCTTTCTTTTTTTTAATGGCTTCTCATTTGGAAAATTAATAACTCTCTGCTTATAAAATTAAGTTATAAGTTAAGTTAATAAAAGTACATCATTATTTTCCATTGAAGTTATTTTGTTTAGATCTTAGGTCTTTAAAGGATGTTTTTTTAATCTGGTCAATCTGTTGCTCCAGCTGACAGGCACACAATTACAATCAATGCGGAATATTTGAGCCTATGCTGCCATTCCAAATATGGTGCCTTGAAGAGGTAACAGACTGAAACTCTCAACATCACCAATATTTGTGATGGGGGAAAAGTGAAGTTTTCTTTGAGGAGTTTCCAATTCAAATTTTTTGCCAGAATAACCACTGTATGTTATTGGTGTGCAGATATCCCATGCCATATAATCAATGCAAGTGGTTTCTGGAAAAATGTTTTAATTTCATGGTCTCCAAATTGGTCTGGTATCATATAGAAGCATTTCTTTATGTTTTTCACATAGTTGCCATCATATATTGAGTATCCTTATAATAACTACCTAATTTATTCCGTCTTTGTTCCCTGTGAAACTAAACTCCTTACATCAATTTCAATTACATATTCAATGCAACTCACCATAGGCATCAATTCTTAACCCTAACAGCACCAAAATGAGGAAACAGGCATCATAGCATCAAGAAGGAGGATTTTACACACCCTTTTTGTGTTTGTATTGCAACATCACATACAATACAAATATACATAGTATCACAATGTCATGACATATATTTTACCACTTTCCCCAACTACACATCCCTTCCAGAGGAATGCCTATAAAGCCCACAACAAAATATCTTCTGGAGGGTTTCTTCAGATGGCCAAAATCTACAATACAGTGTGCACAGCTTTGCAGTCAAAGCACTACCCCATTTGTATATGCAGCAGCATTGAATTTGTATACAAAAAGGGTGGGGCTTCTACCACAACACCCATCAATTTGCAGTTTTTAATCATACCCCAAAGATGCACACAACTCCATCAGTGAGTTCCCCTGATATTTCAGACTAACATAGTCTGGCATGGTAGAACTGCCTTTTATCTTTTCACAATGCTCCTAAATGTGACATGAAAGCAATATAAATAGTAGATTGCAGACATTATAAAATTTTTACTGATAGCTTCAAGTGCTGGCAATATACATGTAGTGTCTCAGTCTTCATCAGGTTGAAGTAAGGGTACCACAGGGCAAGTTGAAACACTTGTTCCATCCAGTCCCAACCTGTTGCTGTTGACCACAGTCCTTCTAATTATATTTTATTATTGTTGTTTTTCTTCTACTCTGAAATATTACTAGTCTGACTCTAGCATTCTTTAAAAAGTTGTATCCAAATATCTTCAGTCTTTGATTTCAGATTCTGGTTTCTATTCTGATGATGCCTCTGTCTGGAAATCAATATATTTCTGTCTTTCTGTCCATCATTGTTTTTTAGTTATTAAGAAATTTTTTATTTTGCCAGTAATTTCTTGGCCATGGAATAGAAAAGTTCAGAGATGCTTCCAGAATCCTTTGCTGCCATCTGTTAAAGGTCTATTTATTTTTAACACAGCATTCATTAAACAGCTGTTTATATGGAATATCCTCATGAGAAATGCAACACAATTTCTTGAAAGCCTTGCTGAGGCTGCCATGATACAGAGCCAGTTTATAAACAGAGCTTTTGGAAGCAGCCCATTATTATATTTGTTAATATTAAAGCTGAGTACATGTTTATCAGGTTGAAAAAAATGTATTTTTTTCAACCTGATAAACATGTTCTCTTACTCTGAAATAACACATGTGAAATACTGCTTAGAAAAAGCATCTAAATAGAAAGTGTTATATTTATGTACATCAATCACTATATTTCTGGCTACAGAGGACAAGAAATAGCTCTATATTGTGATTATAAGAAGCTATTTTTATTGTATGCGTATAGTAAAATTTACTGGTGTATGTTTGTTCCAAAAATCACAGGAAAAAAATATGAAAAGATCAGAGGACAGAATAATTAACATGAAACTGTCTAAAATATTTTTAGTGGGAGAATTAAATCATGCAAATCAGACTTCAATATGAACAGAAAGCACCTCAGTTAAATAAATTTGTTATAATAACTTCCTCTTTTGGCAAAAGTATTATATTCAGCAATTTTATTTATGAGAAATTTTGAGAACTAGTTGTATCTCTTCAGTAACTAAATAAAATATACACTTTTTCAGTATCCTTTTAGGAAAGTTTTAATGATTATAACGTTAAAAAATAGATTACTACAATGCTTTACAGTATATTTTCCCAAAGTATATGTTTATTTTATATCACAGTCTGAACTTAGTGATGGGATCGCTGTGCTTGTGGGAAGTAATGACAGAGTACAAGGAATTGTAACTCAGCTGGAGGAAACCTGCAGAACAGTTGAAGTAAGCAAATACTATTTTGATACCACTGAATCAAATTATTATTATTATCTCTTCACAACAATTTGAAGTCATAGCTGCCAGTTCTTTTAACAGGTGTTGGCTTTCATATGCATCAAGATCTTTCCAAGGACCTAGGACATTGTAATGTATTATAATTATTTCCAGGTAAATAAATATAGGTTTGTGACTGTGCAGCTTAAAAATGCTATTTTGTTTTTTTGTTCCAATGTTGTCATCCATATGGTGTGTGGATGAGGAATTCCACAGTTTTAGGTTACACAAGTCTTTCTTTCTGAGAAAGAGTTTGTGTTGCTCACAACTCTATGCAAGTTCCACAAATGTTGTCTAGAGCCGCCAGCCTTCTGGAACCAGTAGACATTTTTAGAATTTTTAGTCTATGGGGTAGGTGTTTGCTGCACTACTAGTAAACTAGGCGAGGAAATCAACTCCACAAGGAGGCTAAAACTCCTTTTATAGACAATCTTGCAAATTGGATTGTGCTGTACCTCCTCCCCCCTCCTTATATTTCAATGAAACAAGACAACATCTGATTCACTGGAAACATTGTCTTGTTTCTCTAGACTTGAAAAATGTTTCAACCCCTTTTGCTTACCTGAAGCACTAAGATCCCTTGAACAAATATTCCTTGGTCTCTATAGTATGTGCTCTCATGAAAAGCTAGCAAGCAGGGGGATTTGCAAGCGCATGCTGCTTTCATCATACAGTAGTGTCAAAGGCAGCACTACTTTGCAAAGCTCTGCCCTTCTAGATGTGAAAGCAACATCAGAACCTGTTTTCCTCAAACTTGCCCTGTAAGCCCACAGGCACCACTGCTGCCAAAGGGATTGTCCCAGTCACAAAATGGCTGCCATGGAGGAGATAACAGGGTATCTGTTAAGCAGAATGCTACTTGGCACCCATTTAGTTCTTCCCATTCTGTTTTGCTTCACTCCCTACCTCTGTTTTCTTGGGCAGACAGACCAAGTACCAGGCTGCAACCACCCATAATTGTGGTTTTTGTTTTTTTTGTTTTGTTTTGTTGCTAAAAAATGCATTTGGGTTTGGAGAATTCTTGAAAACAGACAGTGCTAAAGCCTGGTACTTTGTTTTCTTCATAACATGCCAGCTTCCCAATTTTGTATTAATTCATAATATAAAAACAAGCAAGCATGATTTTTGAAGTATAACACCTCTGATTCTACAAATAGTAAGCAATCATCAAGACAAGTAACCATTGATATTCTGCTCCTCTATGAATTGATTGAGTCCCCTGTAAAAACTCTAAAATTGGTGACCATCATGATCTCTGACAATGTGAAATACAGTTTTGATATGTCCATTTATATTATATTCAATTTCAATAGATATGAATTTTTCTGTATTTTCTTTTAACAGATGACCCTAAGTTCTAATCTTCAAAGAGAGGGAATTTTCTCTCTATCCACATTTTCAATACAATACATGGGGTATCATATTTCCATGATTTTGTAAGAAAGGCATGGAATAATAAATAGGTAGAGAAAAGTAAATTAGGCCACTCAAAGGAAACAATTGTAGAAGTGGGAAATAATCACGCATGAATATGAATTGCAGCTAATAATGCTTTCATTTTACAGAAATTTGTGAAAAAGAGGGTTCTGATCAAGTATTACAACCTCATGAATCTCAGACATTGAATTTAAGCTTTAAATAAAAATGTAATTAAACAGTAATGATTACATGGTTGAATTATGAGAAGAAATATGTGAGAGAAATGATGGCTCTATATGTTGTTATTTTTTTAAGACTGTGAGAGACTATGATTGTGTTAATTCCCATGTTGTATTAAACCTTTACCCCAGTATAAGATGTTACAAAAGAATCCATTTGTATTAAAAAAGCACATTTATGGAAAAAAATTTCCATTTTTAAATGAAAAAATGAGGTAAAGCTTACAATATGTCATTCTAATTTGCAAAAAAATCCATAAGAGTCCTTTCAGTAATCAGAACATAGGAGAGGAGATAATGTAGCAAACATGGTTCAAAATTGCTGAAATTTCTGAGCCAAGGAAAGTATGAAAATATTAGTACTTAAAAGTTAAGACGTCACATATTGCAAGTATGTATAAAGGAGTCTGTATAGCAAGGATGAAATGTGTTGGTATCAGGAGTTTGCAGGCCATAGCAAGCCTTTCAAGTACATTCACGGTAAGAATTAAACTCTCCAAAGGAAAGATACTGTAATATTGAAGTTTTAGCAATTTAGGACTCTTCCCTACAGTCAAGCTTAATCCTTGAGGTGGCAGAAAACTAGATTGACATAAAACTATATTGACATAAAAATTGCCCAGTGGTGATCCTTACTACCATAGAAACAATGTCAACAAATTGTGTTGTCTAGTTACAATGTACCAAGCATGTTAAGGATGGGTCTTGCCCCGTAGCCTCTGCTGGCCCACCTTCTGATTCTCAACCACTCACCCTGTGTGAACACCAAGTGAGAGCTTTATTGGCTGTGAATCCCAGCAAAGCCGCAGGCCCAGATGAGGTGCTGGGGATAGTGGTTAAGAACTGTGCCGACCAATTAGCAGGGGTCCTGATAAGGATCTTTAACATCTCCTTGCAAACGGCATGTGTACCATCATGCTTGAAAGCAGCTACTATTGTCCCAGTCCCAAAGAAAACTGTAGTTGAGTGCTTGAATGACTATAGACCTGTTGCATTAACGTCTGTAGTCATGAAATGCTTGGAAAGACTGGTTCTCCAACATCTTAGGACATGCCTCCCACTGGACTTCGACAAACATCAATTTGCCTACAGGGGGAACAGGTCGACAGATGATGCCATAGCTACTGCTCTACACTCTGTAGCAAGCCATCTTGAGAAACCTGGAAGCTATGTCAGGATGCTTTTTGTTGATTACAGCTCCACTTTCAACACCATTTTGCCGAGCACTCTTATTGAAAAGCTGCCTGACTTGAAATTTTCCCCCTCCATCTGCGATTGGATTCAAGACTTTCTCAGGGACCGGTTACAAATAGTGAGGGTCGGGTCTGTTTTATCCACACCCCTGAAGCTTTGTGCTGGCTCGCCACAGGGCTGCGTGTTTAGCCCCTACCTGTACTCATTGTACACATATGATTGTGTATCGTACAACCCATTTACTGCAATAATTAAGTTTGCAGATGATACCACCGTAGTGGGTTTTATTACGGGTGGAGATGAGACAGCATACAGGGGGGAGGTACAAAAACTATCCATATGGTGTTTCAAGAACAACTTGTACCTGAACATCGGCAAGACAAAAGAGATGGTGCTAGACTTCTGGAGGAAAAAAGAGGAACCTGCCCCACTTTACATTGGGGGGGCTGTGTGAAGAGAGTTTCCTCCTTTAAATTTCTGGGAGTCTACCACTGTGAAGCTCTTACCTGGAAAGTTAATACAACCCAGGTGGCCAGAAAAGCCCAATAGAGACTCCACTTTCTCAGGGTCATGTTTTGGTATGCTGATCTGACAGCCACGGATAGGAAAGTATTACAGAGGGTGGTGAGCACAGCACAAGACAGTGTGGGCTGTCCCCTGACACCACTGGATGACATCGCCAGGGCTCGCTGCCTTGGAAGAGTGAGGAACATTATCAGGGATGACTCACACTCTGGTCGGTATCTCTTTACTCTCCTACCAATGGGTAGGAGATATAGGAGTATAGCCAGCCATACCAACAGGCTGAAGAACAGCTTTTATCCATGGGCTGTTAGGCTCTTGAACGGGAAATAATTTTATAAACTTTATGTATGATTGACTTGCGAGGCCGGTGTGTTGTACAATTAGCTTACATCGTGTAATAAGATGGAGGGTTTGTTGTCACTGTGAGTTGGGGGGGCACAATCAGCCAATCTCAATGTATACATGGTTGTACTTTGACAATAAAGGTTCATTCATTCATTTTCCTAGCTTTTTCTTTCTTCCTATCAAATGTCAGCAACTGGCAGGAAAACATCCATCATTCATTTTCCTTAACATGGAATAGGATGTGAAGGAAGGGAGGGAGGGAAAGACAAGTTTTAACAGATAGCTAGACTGGTAGGTTTAGGCATCTGCCAAAACATGATCTGGCTTTCTACAAGTACTTTGTGTAGCTGTGTTCAAAGCAGCCCAATTCCCAGCTGATATTCAAAAGAACACTAAGTGCATGCTGAGAAGTAACTCAAGCAAAGATGACATTGTGATGGGAGTTTTGTTGGAAAGCAGAAGAGAGAAAACCAGGTCTGCCTCTGCCATTCACTGTGTAGCCCTTAGTATGGCACCAACACTAATAGCTGTTTTTCAAGGTGACTTATGTTTCAGAGACCAGGTAGAGTTCGTGAAAACTCAGTGTGAAAGAAGTGGACTGTTCCACTGCTTAAAGCAGAATAGCTCTAGAAGACAATGTCCAAGAATGGGAGGGGAGGACTAAGATGTGAATCTAAAAATCCAATAGCTGTTGGGCTTGTTATAGACTGGGTTCGTTGCTTGATTGACGAGACGAGGTGAGTGAGTTCAGCAAGAATCATTCTTTATTTGCTTACGGGAACTGAACTGAGAAACAGGGCTGCGAATGCAGCTATTTATACCCTGGCCTCTAGGTGGCGGCCAATAGGTTTAAAGCAACCTATTGCCACCCTAGAAGCAGCCAATGGTGGCGCTGGAGACGGAGGAGCTAGGAGCTGTTAGCCAGCTTCCCTGCTTAAACAGCCTTCCAGCAATTAACCCCATGTGATACTCTTTAGTAAGACAAAACCCAATACATTACAGGGCTGATCCATCTTTTAGGGATCACCCAACTGCACTATTGATACCATGGTAATAGAAATGCATAAAGTTTTACCAACTGCAAAAGCTGTGTCAGAATAAGGCAAAAAAGGCACTGATAGACCTAAGGAAAGTTGACACCACCTCAGATATGGCCTAAGGATCAGATGAACACAACAGTAAAAAGCAGGATGCCATAATTAGTTGCAAGCAAAAAAAAAGTTCTTAAAAAATCCAAAGCCTTTGTTAAAGGTTTTACAAAACAATCCAATATGAAGTAGAAGCAGTCATCAAGACAGATATTATTTCTTTTCAATAATGACTTACTTACATATAATTCCCACTTTTTCCAAATGCTTACTTTCCAAATGTAATCTGAGAAATGCAGATGCTCATAAATCCTTTCATTTTAATAGCATTTAATAGGTTTAGCATCCAAGAATAATGCATGGTATTTTGAGAAACAGCCTTCATTATGTTTTCCATATTTTGTTTTCTTTGTTTATTTAGAAAGGCAATACCCCAAACTTCTAACATGTTTGCACAACAGAATGATTTTACCAATTAAAAATTCCAAGTGCAAGACTGTTTAAATATAATTAATGTAAAACTGAAAACATGAATATAAGAAGGTTATATCTAAAACATCAAATCAACAGGAAACACATTTTTTTCTGCTCAACAAAAATCAATACAATAAAGGAAGATCCAAAGCAATCCAATGAGGACACATCTTTCATAGTCTGTGTGAGCCAAGGAAGTTCTTTTTCATAATTCAAAATAACTCTGTGTCCCTCAGTAATAGAACATATGGATCACAGCCTTTCTACTTTCTACAGTAATAACTCAAACATTTTTCTTAATTTCATATAATGTTTGTGCTCATTAGACACCAATATGATCTTGAAATCAAATAGTCACTCGGAACTTAAATACAATCCTTTTCCTATTGAGTAAAAATGCAAAATGCATTTCTCCATCTGGAATCTAAAATAAAACTAAGTTATATGAGGGAGTTTCTGACTTGTTTATTAAGATAACATATTTTATGACCTTTCTTAAATTGGCTTGCTGAAAATCTTAAATAAGGTATAGCTATTAAAATAGTATGATTATTCAGTTTCAAAAGCAAAGTATATCTTACTAAACTATTTTTAGTTCTGGAAATTTTCACAGGGTTTTTGAGTGTTCAATTTATGTAAAGAAAAAACTTATCTCAGGTATTTAAAATGGCAAGTCTATATGACGTACCTGGAAATTAATCATATTTCAAGAGAGATAGCCAGGACAAAGCCAACACTGGAGCCTAAACAAAAATAAACTTTGATATAGTTTGACAATATGTAATCACATTGTATTAAATTAGTTACATACAATTATTAGAATTACTTCTTAAGATTCCAATATCTTCTATTACATTTATAATGTAATAGAAGATATTTGAATCTTGAGAAGTAATTCTAAAATAATTCTAATAATTTACAATTACATTACAATATTTATTATTTATAATGTAATGTAATTATAAACATTGCAAATGACAATGCTTTGAGGGGTTGGAGGAATTTGTATGTCACTCTGAGCACTTTTGGTGTAAGCATTTATTTTAAAAGCTATTATTGTTCATATTTTTAGAATATTTATTCTAAAATCTTGATGCTTAAATAGAAATTTGTAGAGCTCTACCATCAGTGTTTGAAAAAGGTTTCATTATTATTATTACTACTATGAGGCAAATTTAGTTGGTGTTAGTCTAGAATGTTCAAAACTCAAAATTCCTTCTTTGTTCGTATCACCTTCATGAGTTGTCTCAATCAGTGAAGTTTATTGGCTTCTATAAGTCACTGTGAAAGGTTTAAAAAGAAAAAGAAAAAGCTTTTTCAGTGCAGAGGCATTTCCCTCAATTTATAAAAATAAAAACAGATGCAGTTGACATAATACTTTTAACACAAAGCTAATTATTCATTTCACAGGAATGCTGCAAAAGGCAGAAAGAGCAACTATGTGAAAAATTTGATTATTTGTACTTAATATTGGAAGAACGAAAAAGTGAGATGACACAAATAATCACTCGGAGCCAAGAGGAGAAATTGGAACATGTCCGGTCTCTGATAAAAAAGTATGCAGATCACTTAGAGACAGTATCAAAACTGGTGGAATCAGGTATCCAATTTATGGAAGAGCCAGAAATGGCTGTATTTTTACAGGTATGTTGCAGAAAAGTTTTTTTTAATGAGAATATATTATTATACAGTTTCTAATTAAACCTTCCCTTATGCTAAACCTCTCAGAAGAAAATTCTTAGCATTGAGTAGGAAGTACGATTTGAGTGTTCATCATGGACTTCTCAAATGTAAGTTTTATAGAATAGCTACCTATGTAGTAGTTTTCCATATTCAATCTGAATATTGTATTTTTGCACACCACATATAGAATTCATAATATTTTCTTAAAGTAGGAGAAAATGGTTAAACAGATAACACTTACAGAGAAATACGTTTTTCAAAGTGAAAAACAAAAGATACATATTGGAGATGACATTTATCCTAGGGTTATTTAATGAAGATAATAAAAACCCTTTGGAATGTATTACAACATACTGTATAGAGAAATAATTAGGTTATATTATGTGACCTGATTTTTCCCAAAAATTAAATTTCAATTTGAATATTAATAGATAATAGGATTTTCTCCTGAACAGTTTATATTCCAATCTGCAGAATCAGATGATTCTTATTTAAGTAACTACTACTTTGCGAAGATCATCTTCAAGTTCATTCAGATTTTCCAAAGAGATGAGAGTGTATCATATTAGAGCATGTATCTTTATTTTTAACTGGGAGCGCTCCCAAAGCATAAAGTTAAAGTTTGGTAATTCATTCTGTTAAGTACATCCGGTAAATTGAATATAAATAGCCTCATATTTCCCAATATGAAAAATGCACTTATCCTATACTCTTGTCAGTTTATAATTGATGCATAACTCGGTCATTACTCTATAGTGCAAAAGAAGCAAGAATCATACCTACAGAGCAATTTGTGATATTAGTTGGCCTACATTATTGCTTTACCCAAGGGACAAAATGGTTTCCTGTTCTGTATTGCAGGGTCCCCAACCCCTGGTCCGTGGACCGGCACCAGGCCACGGCATGCCAGCAACCAGGCCATGCAAACTAGTGAAGCCCAATCCATGGGATGCAGGCAGCATGCAAAACCACTCCCCCTCTGGTCTTTGGAAAAAACTTTGTCCATGGAACTGGTCCTTGGTGCCCAAAAGATTGGGGGCTGCTGCTGTATTGAACTAAATGTTCAGACTGTGATGGAGCAGGCAGAACAAACCATAGTAGCTCGTAATCTTTACGGGCATAATTTTAGGAATGTGTACATCAGTGTATAACAGGGATGGGTAACATGTAATTGTTTACATGTTGTCAAGTTATATGTCTTATAACTCCTAACATGCATTGCAGCTATGCTAATTGTAGTGCTGGATGTTTTAATTTAACAACATCAAGAGGATCTGTTGTTTCTCAATGTGGCCTAGAGAAATTAACAGTTAAAATATCTTGCTGGATCAAAATATACTTTCTAGTTTGGTTTACCCCAGAGGGTCCACTTTTGCATTACCCTGGTGAAATAACTTGTTATGGTTAGAATTCCAGCTATTATTTGTTAAAAGTATATACTACCATTTTTATACATAAATTAACTTTAAATATGTATGCTGAAAAGAAAGGAACAAGTTATTAAATAATTTATTTTATTGGCTATATTTTGTTTTTCACAGAATGCTAAAGCATTGCTACAAAAGTAAGTAAAGATGTGTTACCATTTTCATCATAAGCCAATAATTTCTAAACTGTTCAGTTGCAAAATAATGCAGATGACACAATGGTCTTTCTATTTTAGAATTACTGAAGCTTCTAAAGCATTTCAGATGGAAAAAATAGATAAAGGCTATGAAAATATGACCCACTTCACAGTCAATCTTAATAGAGAAGAAAAAATAATTAGAGAAATTTACTTTTACAGAGGTAGGTTTCCCTTTTTTAAAAAGCTTATTTTCCTTTTAGCTGTGAAGCGTTCAATTTTTGTGAAGACCTCCTGTCACAAAAATAATCGAAAGACCTTTTTGACATTCTACAAAAGTGAAAGATATATTTTACATGTCTAATAATCAAAAGTAAACTCATGAAGATTAAGATGGTATGCTGAAAAATACATTTTTTCATAGAATCTGAGCTTTGACATTAGCGTTGTATATCTTTCAAGATCCCAACATTCAGTATACATCAAAGCTATTAACCTCTGATGTGTTTATTTGACTAGCAGAACCTTAGCAATGATTACCAACAGTGATTCATGATAGAACATTTCCTTTATTAAATTCGTTATTAAGCTTGATTATGTGTATTTATGTACCCAAAAGATGCTAATTACTACTAATGTAATATTGAGAAATATTGAAAAGTTATTTATGTGTGTGCACATGTGTATCTGTTTATGTATTTATATATAGCAGCCAATAGTATTTGTCCAGTGTTTACAGCCATTGTAAAGAAAGAAAGTCAATTTTGTTGATAGTCAATGTTCATGAAATCTTATTGAAAAAGTGATAATTGAAAGCTTTTCATTCTCTACTCTTACCTTGTTGTATTCTTAAGTATAGTGGTAAATGAAGAGTGAGAAACAAAAGTGTAAACAATTATTTTAAATAAAAGATTGAAACAAATATTGTCAATACAGAAAGGCAACTTTTCCAACAAGATAAACTAAATTAGGATTCTGTGGTGCCATGCCACCTAAAATAATGTGTTTGTGTGACCACCTTACTTAATTTGAGACCCAACACCAAGTGACAAGTTGAGCTCTTGTTCTTGCCTCAGCTTCTTCCAACCCAGCTGTTTGAAAGCATGCAAATGGGAATAGATAAATAGGTATCATTTCGGTGGGAAGGTAACAGTATTTAACCACGTTTATATTAGTTATACTGAAAGCAGCTAAAGTTCACAAATACTTCTTTATAAACCATCACTTTTCAGAACTTGGTATTTTGTGCTTTTACTGAAATGTTTATCACCAGAAAGGTGAAGCTAGACCCAGTATTTAAAGTATAACAAAGTCATTTACACAGTTCAGAATTCCCTTACAGAAAAACAAAGGTACTGAACGCGAACAAGCCTTTTCCACATAGTCCTGAGATAATCACATGCATTATAACTTGTCATATTCATCATAGAATACTATTTCATTTCAAATCTTTGATCCAAAATCATGTGAACAGCCTAGTTGTTATAGAAAAAGTAAGAGTTTAAGGGAAGACGTGGAACTGTATCCTTTAGCGTTTTTAATTGCTACATTATATTGCTGTTAAACAAATACTCCTCAATATATATTTCAGCACAAACATGAGGCAGATTGGGAGGAGGGATTGTTTACATAGGTACAGCACAGAAAGTTTGATGCCAAGGGAAATCATTTCCCTTCTCTTTTTTATATATAAATGGTATAAGCATACAGTATGTTCTTGATAAACTTGGCAACCCCATATGTCTAATATGTTCTTTGACTGTTCCACTGGAGACCTTTTTATTTGAACTAATATACGATAGCAATGATTAATAATTTATCCATAAGCTATCATGTGTTCTTCTGACCAATGGCCATATCTTGGGTATAATTGCACTTCCCACTTTTCCTAGGAATAAAAGACTCAGTGACAAAAATAAAAGGACTCAAGAGTGAAAATCAAAAGGCTGCTGTGATAGTTTGTCCACTCTCTACACAGGCTACTTCCTCTATTGTGTTCTGATTATTAGATGAACAGTTTCTGCTTCTAAAAAACAATGTGCTAACCATTCTAGGAAATCTTATAGTCCTTTGGGAAGGTTTCACAGAAAAACAAGTTGTTAATTTTATTATGTGTTGAGAGAAACATCTATGAACAGGAACTGATACAAAAATACTATTCTGCTCAGAGTGCTGGCTGTTTTTTTTATGCAATTCAATTCCTTTAATAGGGTCAGAGACAAATATTCCTGCTTAGAAAAGGATAAACCAGCACCTTTCGAACCAAAGATTCTCTGTCAACAAATTTTACTTTAGAGGAATCCAATTAGTGTATTTCTCTTTTATGTTACAATAGAAGAGGAGGAGGAGGAGGAGGAGGAGGAAGATGCTGCAGAAGAGAAAACATCAGGTGAAATCCACACTGAATCGTCAGGTGAAGAAGATGAAATATCTGAACAAGCATCATCTCTGCAACTTCAACAGGATATTGTATTGAAAGACACATTAGCTGTATCTCAGAGTAATCTGATACCATCATTACCTTCTAACCCACTAGTTAATACTCCTACTACAGCAAAACAGGTAACTATTCTTCTCACATCAGTTATGTTAAATATTTTATCACTTTGTTAATCCCTTTATTAATTAAATTTGATAGTTCATTAGCTCAGTCTTCCCCAATTTTTGGCATTTTGAGTATGTTGATAAAATTCCTAGAATTTTCTTGCTCTCTGGTAATTGTCAATCAACATATTCCTACCCTGAAGGTTACAGTAGGTAAAGATATCAGTGAAAACTGAAAACCTCATCTAGAGCAAGTGGAATGGCTTTCTGCATACACAAGTCCACCATTGGATTCAGCCCTTAAAATTTTACTTAAAGCATAATTTAAAAATCCAGAAGCAGTAGAAAACAAAACAAAACTCACTTAGCCAATCTTGCCCTTTCTGCTCTGATACAGTACTTTTAAAACTATAATTTCTGTTAATGTCATCTTAAAGTAAAGCTGTACCCTATTGCCTAGAAAAAAATAAAAACCAACAGAGAATTTAAAAACTAACATTATGTAAAATAAAATAACATAATAATCATTAATAAAATAGCTAGTAGAATCAGAATTTAACAAAAAGATTTAAAACCTTGGTGTTTTGGGTTGGTTTTTTTCACTTTGGCTGCAGATGGTGTATTTAACAACTATCAAGTTGAGTTTACCGCTTCCTTAGTTTGATACTATATGAACTTTAATTCCCCACTGCTGAGTTAAAGTGTTATCCCCTGATCCTTCAATTGGCAGAAAATTATACTGGCTTGACCTTGGCTGTTCCCATTGCCAATTCTTGTCCTGTCTCTATTTCTTCTGTTTCAAATTGCTGAAATCATCTGTATTCCTTGCATGGTAATGGGAAGTGATGACTAACAGATTTTACACTTTTTTAAAAAAAAAGTCTTTATTAAATTTCAAAACCAAACATTAAAATACAAACTAACATAAAAGGAAAAATGGAGAGAAAATAACAGGACAAGTTTAAAAGGTGACCCCTTGCGGCTGCCCTTGTGTGATACTGGAATAAGGTAGAAAGCATTCATGGATAGGGTCAACATGAAGCAAACTTCGTGGGGAAATAATAGAAAAAGATGTTGCCAGGACATGTTTATGTCATGTGTTGTGTTCTGGTTGGAGATAAGTATAGTAAAGCCCTAAGATCTGCTGCATTTTTCAATAATCAATATCAAGTATTGAAAATTAAAATATATCTTTTCATGATGCTGCCCTAGGGGGGCTTTCGCCCAGGTTCGCCTGGTGCGCCAGTTGCAGCCCTATCTGGACCGGGATGCCCTGTGTACGGTCACTCATGCGCTCGTGACCTCTCGCCTGGACTACTGCAATGCTCTCTACATGGGGCTTCCCTTGAAGACCACTCGGAGGCTCCAACTGGTACAGAATGCGGCCGCGAGAGTTGTCTTGGGAGTTTCCTGGTACTCCCATGTTACACCTTTGCTCCGCGAGCTGCATTGGTTACCAGTTGTCTTCCGGGTGAGGTTCAAGGTTTTGGTTATGATCTTTAAGTCCTTACATGGCATGGGTCCGGGATACCTTGAGGACCACCTGCTGCCGGCGTCAACTCCCCTCTGCCCTGTGCGTGCCCACAGAGAGGGCCTCCTCAGGGTGCCTCCGGTCAGGGAATGTCGACTGGTGGCCCCCAGGGGGAGGGCCTTCTCTGTGGGTGCTCCGGCATTATGGAACCAACTGCCGGTTGAACTCCGGATGGCATCGGACCTTCGCTCCTTCCGCCGCGGGCTGAAGACCCACTTATTTGAACTAGCTGGTCTGGCCTGATGGGGGAATATGGGTTTTTTAATGGTTTTTTTTACTATTTTATTGTTGTTGTATTTTAATTGGGCATTGGTTTAATTTCTTTTTAATTTTTGTACTGCTATTTATATATGCCCTGTGAACCGCCCTGAGTCCCTCGGGAGAAGGGCGGTATAGAAATCAAATAAACTTAAACTTAAACTTAAACTTTCAGAGAGAAAGATGGGAAGAGATAGAAGACAAAAATAAACACCTCAAATATTATGCTTTCTATTTTTTCCTTTTCTTTTTTTAATCTTTCCTACTAAGGATAAAATTGTGGACACTACTACACCACAGCCTGGGCTAGTAGAAAGTGGACTACAGTCAAATGGAGAGCCATCTGATCCCTTCTTCTACCCTAGTTGGTATAAAGCACCACCACGACAAACAAGCAATTCAAATCCAGCTCCAGTGATCGAAAGTAGGCAGGTAGGGCCTTCCATTCCTGTAGAAGTGAATGTCAAGAAGACAGAGGCTCCAGAAGCAGCTTCTGCAAATACAAATTCTGCTGTGTGTGGTAAGGAAGTTAACCCATCTACAGATATTTCACAGGTTAGTATAACTTTGAGTACATTGCATTCAACCATGATTTTGTATGAAATAGTACTTTTATGAAGGAAATTATGTTAGTACCTCGTTAACTCTAATATATGCCAATTCAGCCACATAAAATCCCAATGAAATCTTAAAAGGAAATTGGAAAAGGAAGGCTACATTCTTAGACATACACAGTTATGTAAATTTTTACTTCAGGTGCCAATCATAGTATTTGCAGTACATATACTAGCTTTTAAAACCAATGAGCCTTTCTTGACATAATACTCCAGAAAATACCAAGGGATACTAGGAACTGCAATTTGACACATGTAGAAGATGTAGGCATTCACAAGAGGGGGCAATGACATCAGATGCTTCATGAGATCACTTTGCAACTGATGCCAGCAATGTGATGCCAGCAATATGATGT
This sequence comes from Vipera ursinii, assembly GCF_947247035.1. Classification (NCBI taxonomy): domain Eukaryota; kingdom Metazoa; phylum Chordata; class Lepidosauria; order Squamata; family Viperidae; genus Vipera; species Vipera ursinii. Next base: position 177,803,980 of record NC_139516.1, read on the forward strand.
GTGTCTTTCATACAATGATGCACATGACATTCTTGCTTATTGTGCAATACCTTTAGTGGACAGCATTATTTTGGGAATCAATGACTAGGCAATTTCCTCACTCGTAATTTATAGTGCCTTTGAAATACCTCTGGGCATAGTAGTAAACACAACACTATTTGAATGACACTGACCAATGCTACAAAGTTCTAGTAAAGAAGTGTCCCTAGTCAAACACTTTACAAAAATTTTACATATAATAGCTTCACTCTCCAAGGCACATTATTAGCAACCATTGTTGCATAGTTGTTTTGCGTAGCTGTCCTCAAACAAACTCCAGATTTGGAGAATTTATAGATAAGTAGTGCTAACTGACCCCCTCACCCCCTCACCAAAGAAGCTGGCTTTTCCAATGCCATTCTTAGGTCTCTGGTTTCCACTATCCTCTGGGTCCAATTTGCATTACTTTTGGAAAGGAGGACAGTTTTAGGCTGCCCCTCTTTTATGCTTGGGCAAGAACTGAAGTTGCAACAACAATATCAGGAATATGTCTTGATTATGAGGTCTCTGTTGAAATGCTTGCTTTGGGAGTTGCCCGATAGTTCTGATTACAGAAGCCAATTGTATTTCCAGTCTATATGAAACAGATATATATGTGATTCTATACATCAAGGTGACCTGGCTGGGATCTCAAAAATGTCCAAATGATTCTATGAAATCAACAGATCTTTAAACATGAATTTGAGAAATGATGAGTTCTATGCAGCCATCCTCTCTCCATAAAATCCTACATAGAAAAATTATATGGGAATTCTTGAAAAAAAATGACCTCCATATTGAGGAGCCCAGGTAGCACAGTGGTTAGAATGCACCTTTCAAACTATGTCCGTAGCCAGGAGTTTGATCCTGAACAGCTCAGCCTTCCAAGGTTGGTAAAATGAGGACCAGATAGTTGGGGGCATATACTGACATTTGTAAACCACTCAGAGAATGCTGTAAAACAATATGGAGCAGTATATAAATCTAATTGCTATTGCTATATCAATAAAAGCTATCTTAATAAAAGCTCTGAAAACAGTTCTAGGATTATGCGAAAATGCAGGGTAGAACTGAAAGTATATAATTCAAATTCATGGTAATTCATGAAAATACCAAAACAAATTTTCATCTGAATCGTGTGTTTATGTTTAAATTAGACAGATTAAGTAACTTTGCCCTGCTGAGTATGTATCACTGAATTCCGGTTCCTTTTATTCTTTCCAATTCACCAGACTATTGAAATACTGCTCTGGAGGTTTTCTCTCTCTAAAACACTATGGAAAGCATTTCTAGAACTGAACCAGGCTTTAGCAGATCCTGCACTAAGCAGGGGGTTGGGCCAGATGTCCTCTGATGTACCTTTCCACCACAGTACATGATTCTGTAAAAAAAAAAATGAGTCAGCAAAACATGCTTCCCCACCATTTTCCTCAAATGGACAGCCTCCCCTGGATTCATTTGCCTCTTTAAGTGGAAGGAATATTTTTCACTGTCAAATTGGCATGTTTGAATCTAACCTTATGAAATAACTAATGATATTAAGAGAAAATCTGGCCTGACGGGGGATTATGGGTTTTAATTTGTTGTTTTTTAGATTTGTATTACTGTTTTTAACTGGGCATGGGTTTAATCTTTTTTAATTTTGGTATTGTCTTTTTTATATATGCCCTGTGAACCGCCCTGAGTCCTTACCAAGGAGAAGGGCGGTATACAAATTAAATAAAACTTGAAACTTGAAACTTGAAAATCACACTGAGTTCAAAGGGGCTTATTTCAGAAAAGAAATGATTGGGCTGAAGTATAATTTAGCACATTTGCAAAAGGATGCTAATGGCTTTGACACTGATGGTATGTTAATAAAACCAGCTCCAGTTGTAGTGGAAAGTTAAGATTTCATCTTCACTGATTCCAAACAAATCTCCTTATGTAGTTCTCAGATAAAAGAGTTATGCTGAGACAAAGTTCCAAGTTCCATATACAAACAATTATTATCATAAACTCATTTTTGTACGGGTGAAGATCTTGAGACCTATTATTTTAAATGATTCACTAACAGTTCATTTATGTAGTGCATATAAAGATTAAGATAAAATATAATTCAGGAGCCACATTCTTTAATTTTATCTGTTTGTATTTACACCTGTCTTATACTTCAGGCCATAGGATTTCAGAACCAGGAATAGAGCAGAGTACCAAGGTCACCGCTATGGGTAGACTCTGGTTAAAAAAAACTGTTTGGCTTTCTCTGCTACTATTGCTGAAAGGGGTTCTCTTGCCCAAAATAAAGAACCTACCCAAAGAGTATTGAAAGCAGAGCCACTTACTTGCCTGGCCGTAGGTCATGCTTGTGTGAATACGTTTTGGCAGATGAAGTGGCTGGCCACCATGCTGCTGGTGGCCATCTGGTCTCCTCAGAATGGGGCACTGACAACAGCTTTTGCCCCAAATAGTTTGCTCCCAGGTACAGCCCCTTTTACTTAATTCACATTTGTTTGGTTGGGTTTTGATTGTTTGATTGGTTGGTTGGTTTATATGCTGCCCATCTCCCTATCCAAATGAATCTGGGCAGCTTACCATATAGTATAGTGTATCACTGTATAATTATACCTCTTATTGGTGCTTTTGAAATTGCCATATAAATGTGCTAGGGACCTATCGGTGCAAAGCTTTGAATCAAGATCCTACTGAGATCAGGACTGAGAATCACACAGAAAGGTACCAGAGCTAGGAGGATATTTTTGTGAGGAAGGAAGCCTTTTTTAGGTGTGTCTGCTCAGAAGGCCCACTTTATCAGTTTGGGTGAGTGGATTCAGACTATAAACCAAAGCCAAACAAACCACAATATGTGTCATTTTAATAAATTTGAGGTTCTGTCCATGGCGTAGCCCCTACTGAGTCAATTCACTCCTATTCAGAGAGTTCACCCTAATTACTGCTGGGTCTCTGCCAGCATTTTAATTTCTTTAGCTCAAATTGGGGCAGGCAAAGACTGAACAAGATATTCTAAGTTGAGGGTCTTTATTGTTGCCTGACATTTTAGTTTGTACGTGCTTCTTACAAGGACTAAACTGGCACAGTCTACTTGATATGGGCATTTTAAAAACTGGGCACAATGTATACTGAGAGTGGAATGTCTTCTTCACCTGGCTCAACAGTTATGAGCAGATGATTTTGGTGACATTAGTGAAATCGTGTTTTATTATTTCCTCACAGGGGTTGACATTCTGCATATCAGTTTTGGCTTTTCTTATCTTACTGCACCATATCTGGAATCAGATTCAGTACATGGTTTTTTCTTTAAGGGGTAGGAACTGTTTTGTTTTATCTCAACTAACAGCACCAGTCTTTTCTTTAGCAATGCCTGCAGGTGGTTTAAGAAACAAGGATCTCATTTTTTCATCTAAAAGGACCATGCTATCATGTCATTAATGCTCTAAAGCTTTTCCTCCTCATTTTTCCCTTCTCTGAAATGTTATCCTGGATGTTACAGTGCATGATTAAAAAATAAGAGCTTGTAGTTGTAGTAAAAGAAAAAAAAAGATCTTGGCGATCCCATATTAATCCCATGGACTTATATGTCAGCATTTCTGGAGATGTTTTAAATGGTGGGTGTAACAAGGAGCAATTTCCACATAAATAGGCATCTTAATGATTGCCTGTCCCAAATGTATGCAGATTATTCTCAGCACAGAAGACCTTGGGAAGCAACATTATTTGTCCCTTATAGCCAACTACTTCTGTATTTTTCCTCTTGTCATGAAAAAAAAATATTTCAAAACAGAGAGGACTACATGATTGAAATTATGAATGGGTTCACACATCACACTAACCACATTATGGCTTAGCATGTTAAGTGAACCCAACCAACATGTCCTTGCTCCCTAATTTTAAATCTAATCTTCTCCTTAGTGCGTTCATTTACTATAAGCAGGAGGTTTCCTATCAAGGGGAAGTATTAAACATGTTGTCCTTGGCATGCATTTCACATTCCCTGATTTCCCTCCAAATTTTATAGATCAGCTTTTTGTTATAGTAACCATGAAATCATATTTTGAATATACTTTACTGACTTTCCATTGGAAATTGGAGATTTTCTGGGATTTTCTGACAGTCTCCCATTCAAATATTAACCAGCCTAAACATCTGTGCAACATCATAACATACACAGAAAAGGGACAGAGCTTGCAACACAATGCTGAAACACTGCTGCTGATTGCCAGGACATGTTCTGGAGACAGTAACAATATGTTTTATGGTAAGAATTGAGTAGAATCTATTCCTTCAGATGCTCTTTGATGCTGACATTTGGTGGCTTGGTCCATTTTAAAAAAGATTAGGAAGTCTAGATGGAGGGGAGGGGGTTTCTACCATGCCCTTCATCTTTTTTTAAAAAAACCCTCATGCCATTTAATTAACTAGTTTTGCTTAATAATCTTTGCAGAGTTGCTAAATATTTGTCATTGTTTGGTAGTCTTTTAGCTAGTCCTAACAATGATACTATTTTATTATTACAAGATGATTTTCATGTAGTTGACCAACACAATTATTTGAAATGTTTCTAGCACTTCCAAGTTTTATAGTGCTATAATATTGCTATTGTAGATTCAGTTCAACTTACATTAATACTTCATGCTCCTTTTCAGTTTTTGCGAATTTTGGACTTTCTAAGGATAGAGAGAGGGAAGAAGAGGAGGGGAGGGAGGGAGGGAGGGAGGGAAGGAGAGAGAGAGAGAGAGAGAGGGAGGAAGAGTTCTTTCAAAATGCAACGTTTGTGGTTATGATATCTTGAAAATCAATGAAGCTTAGTAACTGATGACTCCACAGTTCAACCCTGAGCTATATATATTCTCTTCTATTGGAACTATGTTTTTTCTGGGTTTATTTCAAGCATAATAGATAAGCTACTCATAAAGCTACGTACATGTTAAGGAATTTATTATTTCATGTCTCATGGTGATATACTCAAGCCTAATTGATTGACTTGTTAAGAGCAATGGAAATGCCAGTTGTATAATTCATAGATACAGATTTTTGTAACTGTCTGCACAGTAACATTATTAGATGCATTGAATTGAATGTTTGTTAACCTCTTAATGATGTCAACTATTGGAAAAGATCAAATTTATGTTACAAAAATTTTAAACCATGTCTTTTGCAAAGTCCATATCTCTATATAAGCATTTCCAAACTACTAAAATTATAAAGCAGATTATAAATTCATTAAAAAATCAATATGAAACGGTTAATTCTATTAGAACTGTGGTTCTATTTATGGTTCACATCATTTGTGTCTTCTTAAACACTTTCTTGTTACAATTAACCAACAAGGAAACTAATTTCTTTTGTTAGTGCTGTTTTCCATTTTACTGTAAGTATTCCCCATTTTCTAATTCCATCTTCCCGTCATCATTCTTCCCTTGGTCATATAGCATAGTAGGTGTTTACCACAGTTGCAAAATGGATATTTTATTTGGAATTAACATTTTAAAAATGTGTGACTAGGAGATGGAGCATGCCAAGTGTTAAAGGAGTCAACTTTATGCTAAATCTCAGACAACTGCTAACCGTGCGGTTGTACTTCAAGTGCATGCTGGCTAATAAGATCATTAAAAGAAAGGACTGAAAGATCAGACAGTGAATTAATACCATGCTACATTTGAGTTTCAAGAGATAAATTGTGATTATATTTTTTTAAGTTTTCTAAGCTGCAGGCTCTCAATTCCAAAATCAGCTCAAATAAGTTCACTGTTTTAATGAACATTTTAGGGTTCAATTTGAAAAGAAGCTTTTAGTGCTTCAACCTTTCCAGACTTAATCCATCAAAAGTGTTTTATGAGTGCTTTATCTTTTTTGCATATAAAAAATAAAGAACCTTTTAAAACTCTGGTTGCTTTTAAGAGTCTCAGTAGGAGCAAAACTTCATGAAAGTCTGTTTTAAAATAAGTAACACAGTAATGCCATGCTGCATGGTTTTGAAATTAAGCCATAAATTTTGTGGCAATTAAGTATAGAAAATATCCCTACCAGTGCTTTATAGCCTGTTCAGTATCATTGAACCATCAATGTGCTGATCTAACAATGATAAGCTTTATATTTCCCCAGCAATATTTTGGTGATGCAAGAAAACACTCTAAATGGTTAACAGAGAAACAATCTAAAACAACAATGTGTTCCTTCTTCAGTAGATACTTAAATAAAAAATCTGGCTCCCCCTTTAAACTGGCGCTGCCCTTTCATTTTCAATTTTCTTTTTATATCCAGAGGCAGAGATGGTCATTCCATGATGGAATGAAATCCCTTATTTCAAGCTTTAAGGTGAACACTAGATTTTACATATAAACTATTTAACTATAATTATCTTTATTCAATCTTTAAAAGAACAACATAAGGAGGTAACTATGGCCTATTCCCCATAGCAAGCAGAGGAAGGATAAGGAGTAGAGTTAGCTTACCATTTGCTTGCTTTATTTGCACCCTAAGTTTCTTTTCATTTCCATATGGAGTTTGAAAGTTGGGCTTGTTCTGGCTATAGATGGTAAGGGAAGTAATGGGGAAAAAGATACAGACAACAACTTTTTTTCCTATTTCTCTAATCAATTGCCCCCTGAAGGTTTCAGTTTTTGAAAAAAATACTCACACATTGGTGCTTAAGATACACTTTTCAATGTAATGTAGCATGTCTTTTAAATCTGGAAGTGTATTCCTGAGTTTTTCTTTTTTAATTTAGTCTTCACTTCTGATTTCTGGAAATTGCTCATATGATTCAATAACACCAGTGAAAAGCTGTTGCAAAGACCAAGTATTTTGTAACATTTCAAGGCAATGGTGTTGTTGTAATTAATTTTGTCAGTGATTCCTTCCTTTAACATTTAATAGTTACATCTACAGACTATGAGTCACAGCATACCTTCCGGCATCTGAGTTCAGAACTTTTTTTAGTAATTATACCCAAAATAATGGAAGAGAGGGATTTCCTCTTAAAATGAAATTGCAGTGGGCTGACCTTGCCTTTTTATTTTATTTCATTGAAATCTGAAAAATATTGAATTCTGGTTTCTGTTAAATTGCTTCCTTAAAATAGCTTGTCATCTCCTAAATTGCTTATTAAATAATATAATGTAACAATAACAAGTCTCTTTTTTAATACCACATCTTTTCCTCAGAATTGTTGACTTCTGCCTTTTGCCTTAAAATCAGTTGTATGTGGGTACAAGGAATGCACATTGTACCCCTTTGGCCTACTCTCCACTTTTTATGTCATCCCTCAGCCATCTGTTTTATTGTGGTACCGTTCTATTTTCAAGTATTCCAGGCTCATTTAGTCGTCATTTCTTTTGAGAATGTTCCTGCTCTGGTTTCATCCATATTTGCTGGCTATTGTCTGTGACATTCCTTCCCTCCCTCCCTTTCTTCCTTCCTAGGTTATACATATAATATAGTGTGGGTGTGGAAAACAAAAGTCAATTAGACCAGTTTGTGATTATCAGGGATGTTAAGCTCATTCTTGTATAGTTCTTCTGTGTAATTTTGCCACCTCTTCTTAATCTCTTCTGCCTCTGTTAGGTCCCTGCCATTTTGGTCATTTATCATGCCCATTTTTGCATGAAACATTCCCTTCATCTCTCCAATTTTCTTGAAGAGATCTCTGGTCCTCCCTATTTTATTGTTTTCTTCTATTTCTTTGCACTGTTCATTTAAGAAGGCATTCTTATCTCTTCTAGCTATTCTCTGGAATTCTGCATTCAATTGGGCATATCTTTCTTTTTCTCCCTTGCCTTTCGCTTCCCTCCTTTCCTCAGCTATTTACAAAGCTTCCTCAAACAGCCATTTTGCTTTCTTGCATTTCTTTTTCTTTGGGATGGTTTTAGTTGCTACCTCTTGTACAATGTTGCAAACCTCTGTCCATAGTTCTTCAGGCACTCCTGTCTATCAGATCTAATTCCTTAAATATATTTGTCACCTCTATTGTATATTCAACAGGGATATGATTTAATTCATACCTGAGTGGCCTAGTGCTTTTCCCTACTTTCTTCAGTTTAAGCCTAAACTTTGCAACGAGAAGCTCATGGTCTGAGCCACAGTCAGCTCCTGGTCTTGTTTTTACTGACTGTATAGAGCTTCACCATCTTTGGCTGCAAAGCACATAGTCAATCTGATTTCTGTGTTGACCGTCTGGTGATGTACACGTGTAGAGCCGTCTCTTGGGTTGTTGGAAAAGAGTATGTGCTATGACCATCGTATTCTCTTGACAAAATTCTATCAACCTGTGCCCTGCTTCATTTTGTACTCCAAGGCCAAACTTGCCTGTTATTCCAGTTATCTTTTGGCTTCCTACTTTAGTATTCCAATCCCCCATGATGATAAGGACATCATTTTTTGGTGTTAGTTCTATAAGGTGCTGTAGGGCTTCATAGAACCGGTCGATTTCATCCTCTTCAGTACCGGTGGTTGGGGCATAGACTTGGACTACTGTGATATTGAAAGGTTTGCCTTGGATTCGAACAGAGATCATTCTGTCATTTTGAGGATTGTATCCCAGTATTGCTTTTCCTACTCTTTTATTGACTATGAAGGCTACTCCATTTCTTCTGAGGGATTCTTGCCCTCAGTAGTATAACTGATGGTCCTCTGAATTAAATTCACCCATTACTGTCCATTTTAGTTCGCTGATTCCTAAGATGTCGATGTTCAGTCTTGTCATCTCTTGTTTGACCACGTCCAGCTTGCCTTGATTCATGGATCTTACATTCCAGGTTCCTATGGAGAAAAAATCTTTACAGCATCGCACTTTCCTTTCACCATCAGATACATCCACAGCTGAGCATCCTTTCGGCTTTGGCCCAGTCGCTTCATTCTTTCTGGCGCTACTAGTACTAGCCCTCTGCTCTTCCCCAGTAGCATATTGGACACCTTCCAACCTGAGGGGCTCATCTTCCATTGTCATATCATTTTGCATTTTGGTACTGTCCATGCTGTAGATCCAAGTCTTTCTTAACTCCTCCTGCAACTTGGATCACTTCTCTTTATCTCTGTTGGCGAGAACTTGAGCAGCATCAGAGAGCAAAAGAAACTTTTCAGGCATTTGGAAGGCAGTTTTTCTTTAAGATAGGAATTATTTTCTCTCCCCTCATTCTTTAATGGAGAATTTGGATATATCAAAAAGCTCATGGAGAATCTCCCAGGGGCCTTTAGACCACAGCACTGTAGCCTTAATCAACTATTTTTATTATGTTATTAGCCATTCTGAACATACTGTAACTGCTGAGCAAGGATACAGTTCTTGCATTTCTCATCTACCAGTACTCATATCAGAATAAGAGTAGGCAGAAAGCACATCTCAGGCAAATGAGATCAAAAGTTGAAAATAACTGGAAATTAGAGAAGATAATGTACAGCATATTGTGAACTCTTTCCAACCATTATGTGACTTCAAGAAATAAGAATGTGATTGTTTCAACAAGATGCTCTGTTTACAGAGCTCTTACAAAATTGGGCTGATTTCCACAGCTCATACAGGGTCTCTGCAGTTTTTATGGGTCCCTCCTAGAATATTTTAAACATCTCAACTCAGTCATTCATTCATGATCAAATGATCCCTGCATCCAAACGCAACAAATTATTCAGTCTTTGTTATTTGATCCAATGAATCCATGGTACAAACTCTGCTATGAGTCATAATCTGAAATGGTAATGGGTCTCATTCATCAGGCCTTTTCAGAGAGCAATCTATATTTTAAAGTGCTGTCTGCTTCCTAAGTGGCAGACTTAGACTTTGTTCTGCGTCACTGCAGGGATATCTGCCCTTCTTTTCTTCAATGAGAGAAAGTTTATTCTTGCAGCTCTTTGTAGTTTACTTTATACAACACAAAACCCACTTAATGTACATTAAACAAACAGCCAGTTAATCCACCAATTAGTCCACATTATTTTTATGGCAATTGATTTGCCAGTAGTGTCTAGGCATATTCTGTAAAATAGTTAATGAGCATAGTCTAGAACAGGAGCAATAATTCAGTTTTGATTTGTCAAAAATCAACAGTAAGGGCCTATTTGAAAATAACTGGAGATAGTTATTTTCCTGGGCTCCAAGATCACCACAGATGGGGACTGCAGCCAAGAAATTAAAAGACACTTGCTCCTGGGGAGGAAAGCCATGCCAAATCTAGACAGCACACTAAAAAGCAGAGACATCACCCTGTCAACAAAAGTGCGTATAGTCAAGGCTATGGTCTTCCCAGTTGCAATGTATGGCAGTGAAAGTTGGACCATAAGAAAGGCTGAGCGCCAAAGAATTGAGGCCTTTGAACTATGGTGCTGGAGAAGACTCCTGCGAGTCCCTTGGACTGCAAGGTGATCAAACCAGTCAGTCCTAGAGGAGGTCAACCCTGACTGCTCTTTAGAAGGCCAGATCCTGAAGTTGAAACTCAAATACTTTGGCCACCTAATGAGAAGGAAGGACTCACTGGAGAAGAGCCTAATGCTGGGAAAGGTTGAGGGCAAGAGAAGAAGGGGATGACAGAGAATGAGGTGGCTGACTGCAGTCACTGAAGCAGTAGGCGTGAGCTTAAATAGACTCCAGAAGATGGTAGAGGACAGGAAGGCCTGGAGGAACGTTGTCCATGGGGTCATGATGGGTTGGACACAACTTTGCACCTAACAACAACAACAAAGTTAATTGATGGATTTAAATTATCACAGTGGTAAAGAATTAACTTTATCAGTGTTGATTTATCAGTAGAATTAAATATATTCAATTGAGTTTATTTCTAGATATTTTATTGGATTAAAATATGAATAAGTACAGGTAGTCTTACAACCACAAATAATCTCAAAATTTCTGTTGCTACACAAGACAATTGTTAAGTGAGTTTTACCCCATTATACAACCTTTCCTGCCACAGTTATTAAGTGAATCACTGCTTTTGTTAAGTTGGTAACATGATTGTTAAATGTATCTGACTTCCCCATTGACTTTGGTTGTCAGAGGATCACTGCAACTGCCATAAATACACGCCAGTTGCCAGGCGTCTGAATTTTGATTACATGACCCTGGGGATGCTGCAATGGTTGTAAGTGTAAAAAACAGTCATAAGTCACTTTTTTCAGTTCCACTGTAACTTCAAATGTTCACTAAAGCAATGGTTGTAGGTCAAGGACTACCTGTAATAAAAAAAAATTATACTCCCTGTCCATACAATTTAGTCTTTTACTTAATTCTGGATGGGAACGAAATGCTTAATAATTATCTAGCAATTGTGGGATTTATTTGTTCCATCTGAAATAGCTTGGAGAGCATACTGGCCAACTAGAGACTGATTTTTTTCCTGTCTGGTTCCTTGGATACAGTATGTGATGCAGAAGGAAGCAGTGCATAATGGCAAGCTACAACATGGTCATGGGAACAACTCAAATCTTTGCTCTCCTCCCAAACTCCCTTTCCCAAATGAAAGTCATCCCTGTGTGCAAGATGGGCATCAGTGTATAGAAATAATACAGGATATAATATGATTATTATACATGATTATTAGCAGAAATATTCAAAATTTCATTTTCAACCACTATATTGTACATTGAGTTAGATTAGGGATGCAATAAATTGCACCATTTTCAGGCGACCTCTAAGGGATTTTCCCCATTATACAGTCTTTTTTAAGAATTCTCTTCCAAGAAAAGAAAAGAAAAAGATTTCTCCATTAGTTTAAGTTTCCTAAAGAATGCCTGACATTATATCCTTCAGGGAACTTACCCAGCCTACACACAAAGAGGAACACTGAATTCATTTGCTCTGAACTATTTTTGGAATTGTTAAGGTTGTGTGAAATAAACAGCATTACATTATCCTTTTGCCACATGGCTCTAATTGTAATAGAATGAAAATCTATTTTGGTGAGACAGTCAGTCCCCATGGGTGCGAGAAGTTCACGACCAACCACCTTGCTGAGAATTAAACAGCTAATCTCATGATGGATGGAGTTTTCTGGTGCATATTTTACCTGCCTACAATTATGTAGTTGAACAATTTATTTCATAAGAAAAGAATTTCAGTTGGCTCCTAGAGAATTAAAAATAGGCATAAGGAAAGAAATTTTTGAGCCTCTAACTATGTTATTTCGCTAAACGTTGTGAGCTATAGAAAGTTCTGTTGAAGGAAGGATATTACAATGCAGTATAAACAGAAACTATATAAAAATTTCAAAATAACTTGTACAGACAGTCCTTATTAAAAGTCCACTTGTACAGCAACCATTTGAACTTACAATAACAGTGGGGAACGATACTTTCAACAGGTCCTTGTACTGTAGTTGTGACTGGCACAGTGTCCATGTGGTCACGTGATCGTGGTTAAGGTGCTCAGCAACCTGCTCAGAATTATAAAATTGCAGAGTCGCACAGTCCCATAGCTTCCATTTGCAACTTTCTCTGCTGGCTTCCAATAAATCAATGGGGAAGATAGCAGGGGGTCACAAATGGTAATCATGTGATTGCAACCTAATACTGGCAACTGTAACTGCCAAAACTGGCTTCATAAGTTGGCATGGTTAGTTCTCAATCCCAGTTATTGTCAGGAAATCAGAATTGCCTGTAGCTCAGATTTTCACATCATTCTATTCCCTGCAAATGGTCAGTAGCCAGAAAGCAGATCCTTGCTATTAAAAATAAGCTGTTATATGCACAATAAATTATTAGTAGATAATTTGTGATATAATGCTGAGATATACATTTGACAGATAAGATTTGATTTAACAGCTGAATCTTCACATAATGTGTCTGAAGTAAATTAATTTGAGCCTTAAGTAAGACCTTAAGTTCAAGAACTCTGGGTTGATTTGTTTCATGATACATTAGTTTGTTTCTTTGGCAGTCCATTGTATCTTCAGGATTCTTCTCCAATACCAAATCTTCATTGCATTTGTGGTTATTCTATCTCAGGGGTCTTCAAACTTGGCCCTTTTATGACTTGTGGATTTCAACTCCCAGAATTCCTCAGCCAGCATCCCTGGCTGAGGAATTCAGGAAGTTGAAATCCACAAGTCATAAAAGGGCCAAGTTTGAAGACCCCTGTTCTATCTGTTCTTATTAATTTGGTCTTCTTTATATTTAATTTTACTCAATTGTTCTGTACTTTGCTTCTTTATTACTAAAGGTTGTAGATCTCTTGTATTTTCAGTTATCAGGGTATGTCGTCAGCATAGCAAAGGTTAATGAGATTTCTTCCTCCAGTTTTAAAACCATACTCATCTTCCAGTCTAGTTGTCTTTAACTTATATTCAGCATATAAGTTTATAGACGTCACACTTTGCCAACCTGGGGCCAGTCTGTTTTGCCGTGTTCTGTCTATGCTGTGCCTTCCTAACCTGCATATAAGTTTCTCATGAGGATGGTGAGATGTTCTGGGATTCCCATTTTTCTGAACACAACTTGACACAATTGACATAATCAAAGGCCTTTCTCTAGTAGTTGATAAAGTACATAGTCACTTCTTTTTGGCATTTTTTGACTTTCTCAATTATCCAGGAGTTATCAGCAGTAATGTCTCGTGTTCCTCAGGCTTTTCTAAGGCCATCTTTAACACCTGGCATTTCCTTTTAGGGCTCTAATAAGCATTATTTTGTTATAATTAAGTCATCCTCTTTCAATCTCTTTGCCATTGTGTCATTCTCCACATACTTTATAGATGAAATTCAAATCAAAGTAGTAAAATGTACTATTTTTTAATCTCTGAACTGAGTTTGACACCAATACTTTTATAATATTTGAATTCTTTAATATAACAGCATTTGTAACATTTCTTGTTAATACAAAACATGAATTAAAAAACACTGGTCTATGTGGCTCATCAGCATATACAGTTTACATTCTTAAGAATGAATTATTGATGATTTTCTAAAATAACATTCTGGTGCACTTACCAACTTAGTATGCTTCAAATGTAGTGTGGCTACAGCTCCCAGATTACCCAGTCATTGGCTATGGCAGTGAACATTCTAGACCAGACATGTCAAACACAAGGCCCAGAGGCCAGATCCAGCCCGCAAAGTGGTTTCATGTGGCCCGCGAACCCATCCTGGAAACAGTGAGGGAACGGCCCCTGCTGACTTGGCCCTGGCCCAGGCCGGCCGGGAGCCAATGTACAATTTCATGGTGGCCATCTATGCGGAAACACATTCAGTCTTAGCCCCACAAGGCCATCTGGAAACAGCGAGGGACCAGTCCCTGCCACGTCAGCCCCGCCCACTGGGTGCGTGCTGGGGAGGTATCACCCTTTGTGAGGAATGAAGAAATGCACCATCGCCTGGAAGTGGCCAGCACATGGCCCTGCCTACTTCGGGCAGGCTAGGGGCTGGGCAGCATTGCACTTCTCTTCCAATTCATGCCACTCGGCTCAGCCTCTTAGCACTGTGAGGAGAGCACTCCGCTGCCTGCCAAAACCGGGCAGGTTGGGGGCTGGACAGCATTGCACAGGTAACATCGACTCTCATGCTGCTCACGGTATCCCCTCCCCCAGAGCCCACCAAGCTGGATATGTGTAGTAGGCAAAAGCCACGTGCTGGCCACTTCTAGGCAATGGTGCATTTCTTCATTCCTCACGAAGGATGACACTTCCCCAGCTGCGTTTCTTGCCTGTTTTTCTCCCTCCCTCATCTCAAATATTTTCCCACCACTCAAGGAAGGAAGGAAGGAAGGAAGGAAGGAAGGAAGGAAGGAAGGAAGGAAGGAAGGAAGGAAGGAAGGAAGGAAGGAAGGAGAGGGAGGGTCTGAGGGAAGTCCTGCCTTAGTCCTTCCCTGCTGCCCTTTCACCATCCCCTTGCCTCTTCCTCCTGGCCTATCCTGGGGTGTCACCCATCCTATTGCTAAGGAAGCTTTGGATACAAAATCAGGTCTCCTCACATGGAGAGGGAGTGGGCCTCCCTCTTGACTTTGCCCTTGTACCCATCATGAGCAACCTGGCTAAGGAGAGCAAGCACAGCAGGAGCAGCCTTGAGGAGGAAATAAGTGCAGCTTCCCCTTGGGGAAGTGGGGCTGGGCTTAGTGCTGTGGGTGCTTGAGGGCTGGGCTGGGCATTTGACCTCCGCGCCACCATCCAGCCCCCCCCCCTGCATGGCCTGAGGAACAGTGAGGCTCCTCCAGTGGACCATGCCTTGGCACTTGCCCCGGTCCCATCTCCTTCTGCCAGAGACCTTCAGATTTGTCCCACTCCTGCCCAGGCCCCCATAGACACCCTTGATGTGAACAATGTAGAGCTGGCCATGCCCACCCAGTAGTCTACACACATTCCAGGTATGCCCACCCAGTAGGCCACACACACCCTGGCCACACACACCCCGAGGGCAACCGTGATGCTGATGCAACCCTCAATGAAATTGAGTTTGACATCCCTGTTCTAGACATTTAATTCTTAATACAACTTAGAAGACACCAGGCCAGGGAAGACTTAGTATAATCCAAGGGACAGTTCTGTAATGTGTACTTATAATGCAGATATCTCTCTTCTGCCAGACATACAGAGTTTTCTTTACATCAGAGTTAAGATGCACATTCATCCAAAATAATATGGTAAAAATTCTGATAAAAAAAATTATGAGTTGCACATTACTTATATCAAAAAATAATTATGTGAAAATGAGCCACCCATTGAAATAAAAAAATCCCAAGAGGAAACTCTTCAAACTAATTCATAGTGCAAATGTATATATGTGGTATCTGTGTTTCTGCTTTATTACTGAAGCAATTGCCAGAATAATCTAAGTTTAAACACTAATTCTGACTTTTAAAAACCTTTTGGTTTTGTTATGCGTGAATAAGATTGAACAAGTAAAAATGTGGATGATTGGCGGGGAATGGATTCACCATTTAGAAAAAGATTGAATTGTTAGGGGTTTTTTCCTGGCACTGAGATGAACAGAACATATGTTAGCTATAAATAACTTACACCATTTCATTTAAAATATGGTCTTAGTCTGGATCAAACCCAACATTTTCATGACAATTGTCTGAGGACAGAGTGCTTTCTATTTTTACTCTTAAAAATAAATAATGTAATAAATCATCCCAGAATATCACTTTGGTCACCTGATTATTATGAATCTCAATGAAACTGCATGTAATAATGTGAGCTGAACTAAGTATGAAACTAATATTACAGTTGTTCAGCTGTACATTCTTGGCCCCACATGTTTTCTAAAGCGGCAGTCCCCAACCTTGGCTTGGCAGCCTGGCCGGGTGGGGGGGATGGGGGTTAAGAGAGGGAAAATGGGCCACATGAGTGGTGAGCTGACATGCGCATGCACACACACATTCCTTGTCCAAGTGGTGGGCTGGCATGCGCATGCACAGGTCAGCTTGCATGAGTGGGGCGCCAGCATGCACGCACAGATGTGATTGCCCACCAGCCTACCACTCACACAAGTTGCACCGGCCAGCCACTCACACGGCCCAATTCTGAATAGGCCTCAGCCCAGTAGTGGGCCGCAGCCCAGGGGTTGGGGACCCCTATTCTAAAGTAAAATTTACTAAAATTTACTAAAGTAAAATTTACTGTTTTGCTGTACAGTCCAGAAATAGTTCAGATTTTTAAGCTTTTTGTGGCTTGGAGAATCATCTCTCCCAACTAGAATTTGCCTATCCTGTGCATTCCACTGCAAATGGGCTCTTCCAGAACTCTGTCCCACATGAGCTCAAAGAGATGGAACCTGGAGTCCTTCCTATTGGCAGTCCCCGTGTTAAGGAATATTCTGCCCCTTGAGCTAAGAGACACCTGACCTCATATGTTCTATAGTTTTCTCAGTATTGTGTTATGTTGTTATGAGTTATGATGGCTTTAATTTTTCTATGATTTAAATCACCTTGACTTTGTAGAAATAGAAGAATAAAGATTTGTTCTTAATAAACACTCTACAACAGACATGTCAAACACAAGGCCCGGGGGCCGGATCCGGCCCGCAAAGTGGTTTCATGCGGCCCGTGAAGCCATCCTGGAAACAGTGAGGGAACGGCCCCCATTGCCTTGGCCCTGGCCAAGTGCAACTTGTGGGCTAGTGTTTTCATACAAAAGATAATGGGTTTCACAGAATACATCACACGCCTCATAAAAACACAGTGCTATTTTAACGGAAGCCACTATGCCTTTGTGAGTATGAGACCTTGAAGAGTAGGCAGGAGTTGTTCTGACAGCTGCATGCTGTATAGTTAAGCATTCTAAGATAGATAGCAGAGAAAAGAGCTGTCGCTTCTGGCATTGAATGCTCACAACCCCATCTCCATTGCTTTGGACCAGACATGTCAAACACAAGGCCCGGGGGCCGGATCCGGCCCGCAAAGTGGTTTCATGTGGCCCGTGAAGCCATCCTGGAAACAGTGAGGGAACGGCCCCCATTGCCTTGGCCCTGGCCCAGAGACCCTCCTTCTGCCAGAGACCCTCAGATCTGTCCCACTCCTGTCCAGGCCCCCATAGGCACCCTTGATGCGAACGATGTAGAGCTGGCCATGCCCACCCAGTAGGCCATACACACTCTAGCCACGCCCACTCAGTAGGCCATGTCCACCCAGGCCACACCCACCCGGCCCCCTGAGGGCAACCGCAATGCTGATGCGGCCCTCAATGAAATTGAGTTTGACACCCCTGCTCTACAACTAATAACTGGCCAGTAGGAATCAACATATTCCTGGGCTATCTAATGAAATTGCCACTCTACCTTCTAGTGGGATTACATGGAAGTAAGAGGATATATGGTGAGTTTATAAGGATAGTTTGTTGTACAAGGATAGTCTAAAAGTATATCATGCATCAGTGGGTTTATCGGAGGGAGTATGGGGGGTAGAGAAGGCTGTCAAATAAAGATAGATTTGATTGCACAGTAGTGGCTATATACTTTTTTTATCCTCTTCCCATCTTCCAGATGCTCCTTTGCAGCATTTTTATAAAAATGAGAAGAAGAAAAAATCTGGGTGGGTCAGTGCCTGGATGGGAGACTGCCTGTTAACTTATGTACTTTACCTTGGTTTCAAATCAGTGCTGGAGGAGTGTATAAATAATAAATGTAATTATTAAATAAAATAACAAAGTCACAAAGGGGAGTATAATGTTCAGAAGGCCTGTTCCAAATTCTATAGCTAGTGATTAATTAACATCAGGACACTGAAATGCAATGTTTAGGGTAAGCGAGCTAAACATTTTAAATGCTCCAGTTCCAACTTTTTTTATGTAAAAATTACTTCCCTTTGTAAGAATCTTATGCTTGCTACGTGTTATTAAAAGGACATAGGAGAGACACTCACATAACTATTGACCTTTGCTGGTTTCTGTTCTAGACTTTTCACTATCAAATTGAGCTAGTTATATACTAAGGTTGAGTTAAAAAAACAAACAAACAGAAAGTTATAGGGAACTTCAGATTCAAAATTAATGGATATGGGTCAGGTAATAAAAAATGCTCTCAAAATTCCCAGTTCATCTTTTTTTAAAAAAACTGCTGTTCGTTTCCACTGACATTTATCCCAGGACTTGAAATTTCCACCTCTACAATCATCCTACTGCAAGACATTTCATCAGAAGAATAAAAAATGATATTATCAAAATGCTTCTAAAGAAAACAATGGTGACTGCCTAGTGGAGGTAGAAACCCATTATTATTATTAAATTCGGCTACATTTCATTTCCAAATCTTGACCCCTTGGTAATAGGACAGTAATTTTTTTCTCTGCCTCATTCTCTTCAATAAAAATGGCATATTTCAAAGATTAAGAACATAGTTATTATTTTAACAAATCTCTGATGGCCCTATTTCTTGGTCAGTTTGAATGGATAAAACTGTCTTGCCCATAAATGTGTATTCCAAGACTCAGCCTTGGTGCTGAAAAAGAAAGTATAGGATTCAGTAGTGATAAGAGTATAATTCTAAAAATCTTCTCTGTAAGTGTATACAAAATTTGTACAACAACTCTTTCATTACCAATAATTTCACCACTGCAAAAAAAATAATCCACATTAGAATATATTTCTATTTTAGCCCCAGATAATAAAGCTGCATAATGCAGCAACTCAAATAGAAAAATAGACAGAAATATTTATTTTTTTACAATCATTAGACAACAGGAATTGTCATACAGTAATATGACTTTGTCCATTCAGCATGTGAACTAATTAATAACATATCATCATTCCTCACTAACTCAGCTTTGAATTTTAACATAATGCATTTACAAAAGATGCTTGGAATATGCCAGATCATCTTCTATTTCATGTAGCAATTCTTTGCAAGCATCTGTGACAGTTTATAACTGTATATTTTTATGATTTGTGGTTATGGATGCTTCTGGTAAATATGCATTTCTTCATAAAATTGGCATGTAATCTCAATTTATGGGGAAATTAAAGAAATATTTCCTTTGACTTTATATTGCCTAAGAAAAAAAATTGTATTATAGTTGGCAATTTTATTACAATCTGCCACAGAAAAGTAAAAGTCACATTTATTTTATTTTATTATTTTTATCTTGCCCTTGTTTTCATAAATTACTCAATGTGATGAACATACTTAATATTTCTTCCTCCTTCTATTTTGTCCACAACCACAACCTTATTAGAGGAATTGCTGAAAATGACTTGCCGAAAGTCACCTAGCTGGCTTTCGTGCCTAAGGTGGGACTAAAACTCACAGTCTCCTAGTTTCTTTGATATATTTAAGAGGAAGCAATATATAATATCTGTTTGCTTTCTGGGATTCAGATGTAATTCCAAAAGCTCAAGACTGTTCAATAAAAGTAATAGCCAATGGGCTTTCTGAGGTGCACAAACACAAGTACAAGCATAAACATACCTAGCATCATTTTACTGCCATGTTTTTATGATTCATAGTCTATGAATCAAACAAGCTTAAGGTGTCCAGGGCTGTACTTGTGTCCTAGCAGTTTCCACCTTTTTGACATCCTCCAAGAAAATGGGAGTTTTTGTCACCCATTACCTTGGAGAGATGTAAGGTGATGGGCCCTGGGTGGAAACAGAAGCAATGGAAGCAGGATTAGAATCAACAATGGGGACATGAATTTCATGCTTATATAGTGTATTCTATCTCAAGAATAAGCACCTTAATCCAGTATGGGAAAAAGACCTATAACAGTTCTCAAAAGTTTAAATTAACTATAGATGTATTTATGAATGTGTGGATTTTATCCCTAAAACATATAATTTAGGACAGTTCTGTGCAAGCCCTTTTGAAATGAATCAAGTAGTACGTACGATCAGGTAGTCTAATGTGCTGCTTCATCTTAGAAGTCATGTACACAGATACTTTTTACTGTTTTCTAAAGATTTTATGTTCTCACACATAAAATACTTAATATGATCAAACTACATAGGTATAAAATATGATTTCAGGTGTTTTTTTTCCTCAGACTGGGTCTGAGACATCCTTACAAGGACGTATGGAAGGACAGCCTGGGAGCAGTGAAAGAGTTGATGAGCCAGCCCGTCATGTTTTCTCTTTCTCCTGGTTGAACTCATTGAATGAATGATGACTCCAAGCCCAGATGGCATCTAGTGAACTCAATAGCAGGAAATAACAACAAAGAACACATTGAAAATAATAGTGGAGCAGGTTTTATTTAAAGACTTTATTTTGAAAATTGTCACATTGGATCTGACTTTTGTACAATTCGAGCAGGGTGGTGGTGGGGAAGAAAGAGTAGGAGTTAATACCTTGCATTGAACCATTTGAATGTCAAATGCATAGACATTTTTGAACTCATGGCAAATATCCAATGATAACATTACTTGTCCAGTTTGCTTCTAGGCACTGGGATTTGGGCATAAGGCTCTATAGTATTTCTAATAGCTGATCTAGGTTATGCCCAAATTATTATATGAATGTGGCAAGTGCCCCTACTTATGTTCAAATAAAATTAAAATCAGAAGGAAAGAATGAATTAAAAAGAATAATATATTTACAAGTAAACTAAAAACTAAAGTAAAAGTAAAGATTCACTATGCATATTTGTAAATGCCTTAGACATACTCTTAGTTTTATGTTTGTACTTTATCATTTCTTCACTAAAGACGTTGTTAATAAATTACTTTGGTCTTTTCTTCACTTGACTGTTTTTGTAATTGACTTCTGTAACCCTGCAATTAAAATATTTATTAAAATATTCATAGATTGTCTAGCTCATAGAATGTTACTGCATATAAATATATATAATATTACTAAACCTTACAATAGTTTTAACATGATCTAAAAAGGCAAATATTGGAAGCATAACAGAAAAATATAATTAAAACTGATGAAAAGCATAATGGAACAGAAATATTTTTATCTGTTACTTCAAAGTGAGCTTGGGCACAGCTAGTGTAATGTTCTTCAGCAGAGAATTCAAAATTCAGAATATTACCACAAGCCCTATTGCACAAAAAGGGGGGATGTATAACTGGACACTTACTGAACATTAAATGATGAGAATTGACATTCATAAGAAAAATCACAGATATTAATGAGGCAGTAATATTCCTGGTGATGTTTGGACTCCAGTTGTTGTTTTTTTATCAGACTTGCCATATACGTACGCTGTTAGAGAGCTGTTTTTTAATTTTTGGACTTTTCAAAGTAATTTTTGCATATAGTATAAAGAATACCAATTCAAATCAATGTTCAAAATCTTTGCGACAATGATGATGTATAATGGAGTATCCTAAATTCTGACCTAATTGCTCGGATTCTGATATTTTTAATTCATAGACTTTATATTACAACCAAGTTGAATTTTCATCTTCTCATTAACAATGAATTAAAATGTCCTACACTGAGAATCTATGGCCCTCTAAATGTTGGACTTCAACTCCCATCCTCTCTAGCTTGATTAAACAATGCTCATGGATTATGTGAAGTGTGTCTAAAATTAGATAAGGTGCAACAAGTATATATGCCACACCAATGATTCCTTAGAATTTTAAAAAAATATCTCATCAAAGCTTCCATGACTTTATAGTGCAACATTATAGAATCTCCTTAGTGAGTAGTAGCCCAAATATTTTTCATGTCTGTGTGCAACCTATTTGTCCATTAAGAAGTTATGGATTAGAGAAAAAGGAATACCGTAAATATTTGATTTGAATTTTCCTTTCCCTTTTAATAAAAAAAATGACTTCCTTCTGACAATTCTGCCTAGATCTTATACATTTATTCATTCATGCTACTTGTCAATCTAAATTTTGAATTTTCTTTGAACATAATCATGGTCATGCTAAAAATCAAAAGGACTGCACCTTTCTTTTTTGAGAACATCCAAATATATGCGGGAGAGGGTGAATTCGATGATGTACAAAGAAAAGAACATATTGGTTCTTCCTGTGCCTCCTACCAAATATTAGCCTATCTGTTTTATAGCATTGACAGAGTTAAGCCTACAAGTAATTCAGACTAACTTAGAGTTAAATGTACTGAGAAGAGACACAGAAGCAGGTGCTGGTATCAGGTAGAACTTTACTTGTGAAAAATATATGCTATGCCTGCAAAAGTTCTCAGGTTCAACTCAGGACCCAGATTGTTGGGGGCAATAAGCTGACTTTGTAATAATGCCGCTTGGGGTGTGTGTGTGAAAGCCCTAATAAGCAGGCATATACATAGAATGAAGGCTACTGCTAAGCTTGTAAGCCGCCGTGAGTCTTCGGAGAAGGGCGGGATATAAATGGAATTAAAATAAAATAAATAAATTATATAGAATTGGGGCAAATTCCAATTGAAACTTTGGATAGTCACTGTCAAATAATATAGGTTGGTAATAAGTACATCTTTCAGGAGACCAAGGCAAACTTGTTAAAGGCCCCCACTATCAGGCAAGGCATGCCCCCTCCCTATTGCAGCCAATTAGAATGGACTAGAGATAGAAAAGAGGAAGGTCACACATCTGCTTTTTCATTGCCACTATGTAATGGTATGAGGGAATGACTTTAGGAGACAGGAGGAAGACCCACAGTCTAGTCCAGGAGTCCCCAACCACTGGTTTGTGGACCAATATCAGGCCATGGCATGCCAGCAACCAGTCTGCACAAACAAGCAAAGCCCCATCCATGGGATGCAGGCAGCACACAAAACTATGCACTCTCGTCCATGGAAAAAATTTTCTCCATGGAACCGGTCCCTGGTGCCCAAAAGGTTGGGGACCTCTGGTCTAGTCAACAGAATGATAAAAAGAATCTGAGTCTGAACATACACTCTTCAAAACTAGGAAGGATCCATTTGCAGACTCTTTCTTCACCACCATCCATCCTTTGGATTCAGATTTTGTTCATCAGAGAGTTGTTGAGGCTGCATCTCTTCCTCTTGTTTCCCCAAAATCATTCTACATACCATTACACTCTGCTACAGTAGACTTCAGGCTTAAAATGATCTCTCTTCCCCTCAGCCACCCAAATGTTCTTCCTCATTCCTACCTGACCTTCTGCAATCATGCCCCTCTCACCACAAGTCCCCCCCATGGACATACTAAGCCATCAGAAATATATTCTGTCAAGCAGACAATATCTACAAAAATCTGAAATATTATTATGTGCTTTTGTTGGGGTCATGAAGATGAACTGCTGTTTCTAGGCTATAAAATATTGTGTCAGAAAAATGAATCAGAAAACTAACATTGCTGCTATCTAGTGATTATCCAGATTTTTGTAGCCCGCATATGGTGGTTATTAATTGCATAAAGTATCTTTCCATATCCAAGGGACAAGCTGAACCTCAGTAGACCTTCTGTGCCTGCAGATAGCAAGGAACATGTCTCCTGTATTTTCATTATATTCGCACCATTGACTGCCATTCCAAAGGCACTGCTGGTTGGAAATATCCCTGTGGAAGGACACCAAGTTGACAGTTTATTTTTACTTTTTTATTTTAATTGATTTGTTTCAAAACAACTTTGGGTGGCTCACAATATAACAGACAATGTAAAAACAATATAACAAACACAAAACCTTTGAAGTCCCAGCTGTTCCCCAGTACTTGAGTTAGGTTAGTTGGAACCCTTTGTGAGTTTTGTCTTTGGTCAGTTCACCATCTTGTTTTTTTTACCTGCTTTCTTCTTTATTTTCTGGTAATTTGTTTTTGGATTACAATACATTTTATTCTTTTGGTGAGCTGCCCAGAAATATTTGGAATAAGGTGGGAAAAAAATTAACTGAATAGATTTTTCTTGGTCTGCTGATCCCCAGAAATTATAACTCGCAGAAATTCAAGACAAAATTCTGAGAGTTGCAGTTCAAGTCTTTCAAGGGAGCACAATCTGGGGAAGATTACTGTAGAAGAGACACAATGTCAGAGGGAGATGGCCAGTGCCTGGGAAAGAAAACCTATATATTGGCTAGATCTTCATTGAAAAACATATTTAAGGCATACCAAGAAGCTTATTATTCAACAAGAGCACATGCAGACATCCAGAATCATCTGCTTAGCTTTTTATCACTGACAATTTCTTCCAAAACTCACAGTATGGTCCCCCATCTTCACAACCACCACCATTTAATCTTCATCATAAATTGGTGATGTAAATTAAGCTGATAAACAGTGACTGGTTGATATCCACCTTCTCCTAACTATATTTCAGTGGCTTAAATGTTGGGGTGTAAAAAAACATTCTCTGTAATGAATGTCTTTGAAAGTTGACAGTCATTCATTTGGGTTGATTTTGAATTAACCACCATCCTATAGTTTCCAAAAAATTATTTCGCTTTCAAAAATGTCTGTAAATTGTGGAAGGAGTTCAGATCCATTATCTTGATTTTCTCTTCTAAATATTCTTAAGAGGTCTGTCCCCATGTCTAAATATTGACACTAAATAAGATACTTTGCAAAGTTGTTGATGTGAGAAATACCCAGCAGTTCACTCAAACATCTATAATGTAACCATCAGTCTCTTTGGGGGAGGATTTCTAAAGAAAAAGCCTATTCTCATCCCACTCCAGCCCAAAAAATATGTTACTTTTCTTTCATAGTTTCTGCTCACTCTGTCCTCAAAAACCTGTAAGCAAAACTCTGATGAAGAAAGATTGTAAAAGGTTTGGAGGATGTTTGCCGTGTTATTAACAAGAATGGAGCTTTGCTTGTTTTTTACATGGTTTTAAAGGTAGATCTAAGAATATATCTTTCTTTAATTATCCGAGGTGAGAGCAAACATTGCTTGTATTCCTGTAATGCCAAAATATACTGAAAGAAAGGGGGGGAAACACTGCAGCTTGAATAATATATTTCACCTGGAAATCCACCTTTTGGTTGGATTTGTGGTGAATTAATTGAGTTAACTGGAACAGGGCACCTGGGGAATTGCCTGGGGAAAGAATAGACAGATGAATACACCAAATGGCAGTTTTGCACAGGCTTACTCTGGAGTAGTGTAAGCTGCAAATAATTCCTTGAAACATAAAGCAGGATCAATAACCTCACTCCTTCCATTTCTGTCCTATCAATTCCAGTTAGCACAGCCCGTTGTCACAGTTTGGACCTGCTGACTTTCCAAAGACTCAGAGGCTAGCAGGTTGCTTGCCTTTATGCAGGGAAGCTCAGAACCCAGAGTTAAGGACAGGCAAGGCAAAAATGAGAGCTTTCGCTTGGGGTTCATTTTGTTAAACCTGGAACCTTTATCCTTTTACCCAAAATCTATGGAGCTCATTGCACCTGTCCAATGCAGCTCCCCATTTTTAATTGCTTGTATCTGAGCTAAGCTCGACTTGATATCCTAACAGGTGTCAGGCAATTTAAAAATTGAGATCATCCTCTAATCCAGCAGCTCCCAACCTTTTCTATACCCCGCACCGCTAGAACGCTTCTGATATATTCTCGTAATTTTGAAAACCCAAGTTTTTGCACCCCCTGAAATATTGTCTCGCACCCCCAGGGGGGTGCAAGCACCCCTGGTTGGGAACCCCTGCTCTAATCAGATGGGCTGATTCATATCTCCCATCGTCCTCAGCTATCTTTGGTCAATGGGACTTGTAGTCTTTTGTTCCCTGTTGGGCACCAGTTTGGACAATTATATCTCCCCTCCTCATGCCCTTCTCCTTTTCAACATCATTTCTTCCCTACAGGCAAATTGAACCCTTGGCTATATGGGTGCGCAACCATTTTGCCCACACTGGGATTCTGTGCGTGTGAGTGTGTTTTTCTACCCCATATTCCACCGTTAATCCATTTAATAGCCCCACCCCACCCCATTGATGAAGACTTTTCCTTCAACTCTTCATCACCATCAAAGATCTCCAACCCTCCTTTTTTTCTGAAATCTGACGTACCGGCAGGCAAGGAAGTGTATGCAAGCCAACGTTCCTTTGCAGCTTTTATTAAAAATATAGAGAGATATTATATATAGATAGGTATTAAACGTTCTCTTACACGACCAAGTTGACCGAGCGCTGGAAATATGTTTTATTTGTGGAAAGAAATGTTTACAAAGAAAAGACAAAGAAGAGTGAAATCGAAATAGCTGAGTACAGAGAGGCTCCGGCCCCCTTTCCCGCCCACCAACCCCAGAAGACGCTTCTCGTCCTTCGCCTGCTTCGGATGGCCAGACCAACGGACCCCACCCCTCCTGAAAGGCCTAGCCTGAATCTCGCCTAGGACAGGACGGGTGAGAAGGAAAAAAAAGAAGTTACAAACGACGACACTTGGGTAAGACGCCGGACATGCTATGCAAGGCTACTTCGAGAAAGCTTTCGAATGAAAAGAACGAGGAGGGAAGGGGGACGGCGCGAGGGAACGGTGTAAGTAGATCTAGGTCTACGCGGGGTGGGCTAACTGGAGGAGCTCTTTGGTCGGGGCCAGGCAAAGGAGAGCGCTTCATTTCCCGATGATTTCCATCAGTTTCCTGTTGCTGTGAGCCTGCTGCGCCAACTGCTCCGCTCTGGCCATCTCCAAGACTTCTCGGAGGAGATGGAAAGTCAGATCCAAGGAGATCGGCGGCTCCTCGGATCGTTTCTCCTTCTCCGTGGCCTCTAGGTGGGCGCCGTCGTCTTCGCCGTCCCAGGAGTCGGTGGCGCCTTCTAACGAGCGTTCTTGGAAGCGCTGCAGCTGCTGCAGCTGTTGAACAACGGCTCGGAAAAAGTTGCCCGCGGACGCGGACGTAGCTAGGTGGCTGCTGCTGGTGCTCGTGCTGGTAGTGGAGGAGAAGGATCCGCCGGCGGCAGCAGCGGCGGCGGCAGCGGGGTTCTTGCGAAGGCTGCCCAAGCGCAGGAAATATTCTTCTCCCATGCGGAGCAATATGGGAAGCGATTGGGGTTGTTCTTGGAAATCTAGCTGCTGCAGAGCGCTACTGGCGGCGGGAGCGGCCGGGCCACTCTTGCTGAGGGTTCTGCACTCATGGCAGGGCTGGAGAGCAACCAATAAGATCCCGGTGGAGACAAGCAGCTGGATCTTCATGATTCAGGACGGCCAGATCTGAAAATGTAACAGGAGGGATGGTGGGAAAAGGCACAACTGTCTATCAAAGAACTGGGGAGTTTTGATGTCCGTGCAATTTACTGTCCGAGGTGCTGAAATCTTTCGAGCAACCCTCGCGAAGACTCTTAAAGAACCGAGAACACCATCGGACTTATTCCCGGAACGATCAACCCAACTCGAACCATCTTTTTCTCGAACTTAAGCGTGAGAAGGACTTGCATTCTTTCGCTGGGTGAAAGAGCTGCCTGAAACCAATCCACTCTTCCTTATTAAAGGTCAGAATAAACGGAGTAGTACTTGATTTATACAGCTAAAATCGCTATATTGGGGGCTTCCTATAAATCAGCACGCTTAATCTTTTAAAACGATGCTTTCTCCCCCCCCCTCCTCCTGCTTTATCATCGCAATTATGACATGATCTCAGGATGACTTATGTTTCTTAGATCATAGTACATACTTCCAACACAATCCACAAACATGCACACACATACACAGACTTCCTGAGAAAAGTTTGCAACCTGTGCTTATATCTCTTTCCTCCCTACCTTAAGAGGTATCGGTGGAGTAGTCTGGGAGAAGTAGAGTCAGTCAGTGGTCGGTGCCCACTTTTTCTCTTTCCTTCTTGGGATGTGTACCTAACGTCTCCTGCCTGTCCTGGTGATCCGCTGGTGTCCTAATCAGAGTCTGGCTGTGTGATTTTTATAGGTTAGACCCTGTTCTGGAATCACGCAGCCCTCGCCTAATAAGCTGACGCTTCCTTGACAGCTCGCTTGCGTGCCCCGATCCACTGCTGAATCAATCATGGGGGCCGCTCCATAGCAGCGGTGGGCAACGTCCTGCAATCCCAACCCCAAGTCTCACATCCAATTATAAC
Organism: Vipera ursinii; assembly: GCF_947247035.1. Lineage (NCBI taxonomy): Eukaryota > Metazoa > Chordata > Lepidosauria > Squamata > Viperidae > Vipera > Vipera ursinii. The sequence goes on from NC_139516.1 coordinate 177,832,279, forward strand.
AAGAGATATTTATTGCTTCGTTAGTGACGTCAGCAAAGCCTGTGGTGGGGAATATCAGCAGGACACTCTTTCCCATTGACAAAAACTCTTGAATGAAGAGTTCCCAAACTGGAGGGGGGGGGAGAGGACAGAACAGAACATCAGCAAGCACCACCTCCTACTATCCCCGGTCAAGATGGTCAAAACTTTCCACTTTGTTTGTTCTAAGGAAATGATAACTCAAGGAAATCAAAGCACTGGAATCACACTTCTTTAAGGGTAACAAGTCGTTCCTAGCAGAACTTCTCAAAGTAAGTCTGGTTTATTGCCAACAGTCATTCTTTCTACTTTCCTCATTTGGAGGGAAGAGTATCCACAGAATTTCTAATATTCAAGGGCATAAATAACACATCTTAAAAATTGAGTGACCTTTTCACTGGGTTTTGTTATTGGTATAGGAAAAGAATTCAAACGAAAAACTGAAACCAGGGAAACCTGGTTTACCTGATTGTAAAGCAAGCATATGCAGCACACCTTTCTCTCCTGCTTTGTTTCTAATAGTGGGCGGGGTGGGGCTGGTGAGGAGGGTGGATATGGCAAAGAGTGATAAAGTATTCTCTTAAAATAGATCATGAAGTTGACAAGTTTGCCAATCCTCAACTTGTTTCTTTCAGAGCATTAAATCCCATGAATTACAACTGAACTTTCCCTGCTGAATAACTTGGAATGTGACATGAAAGAATTCCAAAGACATTATATGGAGGTGAAAGTCCAGCTGGCTAGCTGAAACACACACAAAGGGGAAGAAGGGAGAAATGGGGAGGGGTTTTCTTTTGCTATTGCTACTGTGCTATACTTCCATACACAGTAGATCCAGTCTTTAAAATGTGATGTGCTGTTGGCCTTATTGGAGTTAGACCTGATGGTCTTTTCTTCCTTTCTAGCACCTGACAATCTCGTATACAGTATAGAGCTGAATCTACATAGGGCCATCCAAGCTGTTCTTTCTACACTTCTGATAGCCTGAGATCGTTTCAAGGTGTAGAACAAAATGATCACAGGCTTTTATCTCTGGCATGCAGGTAAACAGTAATGCTGGGGATAATCCTACCTCAAATTTCCTTTGATCTGGGTGACTTGATATAGCTGAATGTCCCTTTTAATTTTATTGGCCCCTCCCTTTGCCTGCTTGTGTCTGTAAAGTTAATTCTTCTTCAAGGACACTTTAAGTCCTATTGACTTCATAGGTAAAGGTAAAGGTTCCCCCGCATATGCGTGCTAGTCGTTTCCGACTCTAGGGGCCGGTGCTCATCTCCATTTCAAAGCCGAAGAGCCAGCGCTTGTCCAAGGACGTCTCTGTGGCCGGCATGACTAGACGCCAAAGGCGCACAGAACGTTGTTACCTTCCCACCGTAGTGGTCCCTATTTTTCTACTTGCATTTTTACGTGCTTTCGAACTGCTAGGTTGGCAGAAGCTGGGACGAGTAACAGGTGCTCACTCTGTTATGCGGCACTCGGGATTTGACCCACCAAACTGCCCACCATCTGATCGACAAGCTCAGCGTCCTAACCTACTGAGCAACCGCGTCCCTTATTGACTTCATAGGGGCAACCAAATAATTTTCTTGTTACCAATAAAGGAGAATATTTGTAGCTCAGGGTTGAAATGAGGAGTCTTTGGTGTTCTCTGAACTTGCTTGTTTTCTTGCAAACATTTCATAGCCCAATGAATAGGTAAGGAAACATCTGCAAAAAAACAAGCAAACTCAGAGAACATCAAGAACCCCTGAGTTTTCTTGTTAGGAATGTACGTGGAGTTAGGAATCAAATTGATCTGAATTAGTTCTTTAGTTTTTAAATTGTATTTACATTGGATTCTATGTCACCCTTACCATTTCTGTCCTTAGTCTTATAAGCATAAAATAGTTTGAACACAAAACAATTAGCATTGTTTTCCTCAGTGCAACCCAAAAGCTTCAATATCAGAAATGAAGCACACACACACACACTATACTGTTTTTTTTCTTTTCTCACCCCCAATCTGTGACACTTGAATTGAACTTGGACCCCAGAACAGTTGCTGTTGTGAATGCCATCACCAATCCATCTGGTTTCCTTTATAGCAAGGACTGAACTGCAGTTAAAAGCACTTTTTAATTCTCTATTCTCCAGTTGCTCTGAGCCCAAGTTAAGAAGTTGGGTTGTGGATGTATTTCCTTCCCTATGTCTGATAAATGGGAGGGGACAGGAAGGAAGGAGGGAGAAGGGGGGAGAGGGAAGGGGAAAGAGGGGAAAGGAGGGGTCAGGAAAGGAGAGGAAGAAGAGCTTGAAACAGAGAGGAGGGGAAAAGGAGGGGAGAGGAGAAGAGAAGAGAGAAGGGGAGGGGGATGAGAGGGGAAGGGAGGGAAGAGAAGAGGGGAGGGGAGGAAGAGTGGAGGGGCAGTGAGGGAAAAGAAGAGGAGGGAGAAGGGGAGGGGAAGACAGGAGTGGATAATAAAGTAGAAAGAAGGGGAAGGAAATGGGATAGAGGAGGAGAGGGGAGGGGAGGGAAGATGAAAAGAGGAGAGAAGGAAAATCTCTTGTAAGGAGGAGAGGGGAGGAGAGGGGAGGAGAGGGGAGAGGAGAATCTCTTGAAATGAGAGAGGAGAGGAGAGGAGAGGAGAGGAGAGGAGAGGAGAGGAGAGGAGAGGAGAGGAGAGGAGAGGAGAGGAGAGGAGAGACTGGATCATCACAAACCATGTGGACTGTCTTTTTGGATATAGACAGGAGGAGTTGGAATTAATACTAATGGATGATGTGGACAGTTTGATAATGAGATAATTGATATTGCATAAGAAACTGTTTTGATGAAACATTCAGAATTACATAGTTCTCCAATTTAAAGGGGAACTTTGTTCATCTTGTTGGTGGACAGGAAAGAACAACTTTTTTCTGGGAATAATAATTTGAATTGTTCTTGTTGTTTCTAGTCTAGTCTTCCAACCAGATTTTCTACTTCAGGTGGCAAAATGACTTACATACAGCTAGTGCTCAGTTAATGCCACAGTTGGGACCAGCAACTCCATTGTAAAGTAATGTGGTCATTAAGTGAAACATCAAATGATCATGATGTACTTACATCAGTTCCTCTGCAGTCATAAAGCAAATCATTTGTAGTTGTTAAGTGAGACATCACATGATTGCAACTTGTAGTTTTACTGCTGACTTTTCCATTGACTCTGCTTGTCAGAAGCTGACTGTGAAACTTGCACACGTGATCACATGACCACAGGATGCTGCAATGGTCATAAACTCATCCTATTTGCAAAAGCTCCAAATTGTGATGACGTAACTATAAGTACACTGCAACTGTCTAATGTCTGAACACTGGTCATAAAGTTACTATTTCAGCACTGTTGCAATTTCAAACTGTCTCTAAATAGGGCAGCTTTTAACTGAGGATTGTATATACTTTGATTTGGGGGGGTGTTTATGTGAGCTAGCAAATGTGTTGATCTAACAGTGTTACTGAAGTCCTCCACATGGTTCTCCTTTCTAAGGTGTAGTTGGCATCATTAAGGAGAACATTTTGGTTATATTTCAAATGTCCCCAAGAATTGACAACTCTTCTCAAAGTGGTAGGTTAATATTTTTAAAGATACAAATAAAAATCTGGACACTTAATTATTAGGCTATTTTGCTCTTTTATTAGTTATTTTCTCCCTCTCGTATATGTTTCATAAGGGGGAGTCCCTTATGAAATATTTTCCATGATTTTCCACCATCTGTGGACTGAGTTATCTCTTATCAGATGGTTGCCAAGGTTACAGCTCGTGCTCCTATCTCCCAGGATATTCCCACATATCATCAAAGCTTCAGAGGGCCTTGGATGATGTGGATTATTTGGGCCTTTTCGGTCAAATTTTAAGATGGATTATAGTACCGATTAGTTGCATTTCTGCATGTTATAAAGCGGATGTCAGGGTTCCGACAGATGAACTGTTTAAAGTACTTCAAGGCATTGTTTACCTTAAAGAATCTTTAATCAAGTTGCATAGCATTGGCACCTACATGGTAAAGCCGAAATCTGAATTCTCCTCCCCCAAGCATATAGAATTAAAGCACAGTTCCCTCCTCCAATTAACAGTCATAAATCACATTCTCCAATTAGTTTGAAGGCAAACTTTTTCCCCTTCCTCCAAACCCCCATTGCTTATCATCTCTTATTTCAAACAGCCTTGAAAAATGTTCTGCAGCTGTATTATTATGTCTAACTAATCCTCATACACATTCTTCCTTCCCCACAGCATCATCTAATTCTAACTCTAAAAGTAACACACAGGTTATAGAGAAAATGGCTGCATCTTCATATATTGTCAAAGCAAGAACATCCAATGTTAGCAGCATTGACAGTGGGCTTGGGATGGGGATAGTGTGATCGCCCTGGCCCTCCTGGATCTTTCAGTAGCTTTCAATATTATTAACCATAACATCCTTCTAGAGTGGTTCAGGATTGGGAGTGGGGGAATGTTGTTTTCCAGTAGTTCTGCTCCTTCCTTTGTGGCACATTCCATTTGGTCTTGGTGAGACTGATAAGACCTTCCGTAGGCCCATCTTTTAAGAGGTGCATCAAGACTCGGGTCTCTCAGCTCACCAATTTAACATCTACAGGATGTTTCTGGGGAGGTCCCTCCACACCATGGCATGTGATATCATCCATATGAGAATGATGTTCAGCTATACATCTCCATCCCAGGTGGAGCAGATGATGCCATTTCAATGATTATCCAGTGCCTGGAGGCTGTGAAGGCCTGCATATGAAGGAACCAACTATGACTCAACTCTGGAAAGACAGAATGGCTTTGAGTTCAAATTAAGAATGATAAATTTGGAAACATTCAAACTGAATGGAAATTCCAATTGGACTGGTAATCTCACATTTATTGGATTATCAAGAGATCAACGTCACATTGGAATGATGTACATTTATTTGTGCATTACTTTTGATTATATTTTATAATAAGAAATGTACTTACCAATTGGATAAGTCACAAAGCAATTAGCCTTCCCTACCCCAATGTACCCAAGTGAATTAGCCCTTTGTCTTTTTAAAATATTATCTAAATGTTGCTTACTTGGATCAATGCTTAAACACTAAAAAAGCAGCTAGGCAAAGCAGCAATTATTCAGAGCATGTTTGGAGTCTAGGAAAGAAGACAGGTGAAATAATTGCGAAAATCTAGACCGGAAATAAACAGCTAGTTAAATCAAAAAAGTGTCTTGTTGGTGAATGATTACCATACTAAATATAATCAGGCAAGAACTGGTCTTTAATTAGAAATATATTGAAGTGTTATAAGAAGAATGCCTACACTTAACCAAGATAATTCCATAACCATTACATACAATTTAATTTATTTAAAATTTGTCAGTTTATGGGAATCAACTGTCTAAGGTGTGCTGCCTTTACCAATAATGTTGATCTTTTCCTTAAAGAATATACACTTTATAACACAGTAATTGCCAGCTATTGTTTAGGTTTCATGTACACAAATGCCATTGGGATAAACATGTTGCCTCCAAATGTTGTTAGATTGAAACTCCCATTATCACATCCCATTGCCTATGCTGGACAGCAATATCTGGAGAGTTACATATTACTTAAGTAAGACACATAAAGATGTCACTTTATAAAGTAGCTCATAAGTTGAAAACATTCAAATGAATTCATTTAGACAAATTAAGCACTCTTATAACTTGGTTTGGATTCATATTTTCTGTTCTGAAAATCTAACTGACCCTGATTATCTTTTGATGTGGGCCTTGTTCACTTAAGTGTGTGAATTAGGTCATCGGGAGAGGGTTAAGAATGTCATACAAAGTCAATTAAAGTTACCCAGCCACAGGTTTGACAGTCAGATTTTAAAAAATACTTTCTATTTTGGCATGGAAGAGATTAGATATATATTCAAATATATTGTGGAAATGAATTCTATAGGCCCTCCTCTTCAATCATTATTTTTTCATCTTTGCCAGTCCCAAAGGAGGTTGAAAAGGAGACCAAATTACTAGGGTAAGAAAGGGGTTTTTTTGCTTTAGAGGGAAGAATCAGACTTGTGTACGATAATATGTTTGAGATTTTAGCAGATTTCCCTATGAGAATTGCCCAACTGTGCTGGAACTTCACAATGAACTCTGGGAATTCTGAAATTATAAACCCACCCATAGAGAATTATTTCTCAACCCCAGCACGCTGATAGGGAATTCTGAGAGCTGAAGTTCACACTTACTGAAGTTGGTAAAAGTTGAGAAATACTGCCCAGGGCACTGAACTGTGGAAATCTATCAGATTAAATACCTCAAAAGAGAAGTGAGTGTTGACCTATTTGTATCTAAAGTATCTAATATAGTTAAAATCTTATTGTAAGATTTAGGAATTTAGGAATTTGCTTTAGGAAATCTTAGGAAAAAGGATTTCTAAGTTCCAGATCTGCTGGTAAGGCCTAGCAAATGAAAGCAGTTCGTATTCACTGTCAAATGCCTAAACCTTCCAACACCAGAATCACAATTTTTATTGACTCTCAGCCAGGCCATAATACCCATGACACTATTTGTCTTTTCCAAGCATTAATTTCTTTAACAATATTCTTATTTATCAGTTTGTCATACAAGAAACACAGTTTGCTCATTATAGATGTATAGAATCAGGCTGTGGTTATTCAGAACTCAGCTTTAGTTACTTAATATTAAATTTCCTTAGCATTATGATTGCAGTCACCATTAAGTTAACTTAGCAAAGAAGTAAGGACAGTATTAATGACACCTTTGCATTTCATATCCATAATGTTAAAAAACAAAAAGCAAAAAAATGACATAGCAACAGCCAATACAAACACATTCAATTATCTCAGTCACAGCAATGTTTATCCCAGTCCTGAATAAAAACCTTTCTCACAAGATGCTACTGGGGAAGGGGGGGTGTTGAAGGGGATAGCATGAAAAGAGAATTTCTGCCTGGTGAAGTAATAAGGGATTTCTCACACACACAGTCTGAAGATCACATCACAAAAGGAAAGGATTAAATTCCTCTGCACAACTAATGCAATCTCAAGATTGTAATAAATACTGCTGGCATTTTAAAAATACTGCAGTTAAATGCATTTTATGTCAAGCATTCCTTAATTTTTCTAAAGTTGTCAGCCTTGGATTTCTACAAGCTCTATGGCAACAGAAGAAAATTTGACTTTCTCCCACTACTTTGGGTTCTCCCAAGTTATCTTCTGTTGCTATTGTTCAGTTGCTAAGTCATGTGCAACTCTCTGTGACCCCATGGAGCACAGCACGCCAGGTCACCCTATTCTCCACTGTCTTCCCAAAGTCATGTTCACTGAATCAATGACACTATCTAATCATCCCCTTCTCCTTTTTGACTTCAATTTTTCCCAACATCAGGGTCTTTTCCAATTAGTCCCCTCTTCTCATTTGGTAGTCAGAGTATTTGAGCTTCGGCTTCAGCATCTGTCCTTCCAAAGAACAGTCAGGGTTTATTTCCTTTAGGATTGACTGATTAGTGAGCCAAAGAATTGAGGCCTTTGAACTATGGTGCTGGAGAAGACTCCTGCAAGTCCCTTGGACTGCAAGGCGATCAAACCGATCAGTCCTAGAGGAGGTCAACCCTGACTGCTCTTTAGAAGACCAGATCCTGAAGTTGAAACTCAAATACTTTGGCCACCTAATGAGAAGGAAGGACTCACTGGAGAAGAGCCTAATGCTGGGAAAGGTTGAGGGCAAGAGAAGAAGGGGACGACAGAGAATGAGGTGGCTGACTGGAGTCACTGAAGCAGTAGGCGTGAGCTTAGATGGACTCCAGAAGTTGGTAGAGGACAGGAAGGCCTGGAGGAACATTGTCCATGGGGTCACGATGGGTCGGACACGACTTCGCAACTAACAACACCAACTGATTAGTTATCTTCTACTTGGTATATTCCTGATACCAGATAAGAATGGGAACTTTTAAAAATACAGTGGGCTCTCTCCATAGGAAAAAGTGATCCTATTCTTCCACTTCCATGCTATTTTCATGATGGAGTTAATTGTTCATACAGAATATTTCTCTCCAATTGTCCTTATATTTGGTGTTTTTCATCATGATCTCATTTACTGTGAATTGGAACACCACTGAGATTCCAGGTACAGTATAAGTTGCCATCCAATTTGCTATTAAATAACTTGATTGCCTTAAATTAATACTAACACTGTCACTGATGAAGTGTTCATGTGCTTTCTTGACTTGTACTAATTCAGTCTTGCTGTGATTAAGGCAGAGGTTGGCTCCAGATCCATCTCTGTCCATTAGTAGGATTTTTCTTCCTAAGACTCTCTGCTTCTTAAGTCATGTAAACATATTTCAGAATCAAATAATGCCTAAATATTATGGTTGTCTAAAATTTGAACTTACAATCTTTTTCTTGATCATATATGTTGTACTGCATAACAGAACTAAACATAAAGTATATATTGTAGTATCATATAATACCCAATAGTGCAATCCTAAATCAAAAATATATTAGCTAGGGAGCATGATGCAATTATCACTTCACAGACAAAAATAATAGCTAGATAATAGGAAGATAACCCCATAGATCTGCTCAGCTGGACAAAATATAACAGTAGGGGAGCTGGAAAAAAAGTTGAAAGGTGGAAGCAATAGGAAAAAAACCTATGAATATAAGCTCCCTCCACATTAGTAACTTGCCCACATTGGTAGTACAAAGCTAAAGCCAGCCCGAATTTTCAACACATTGGCCACATTCATATAAAGCAGACATGTCAAACCTGCAACATCACATGACGTCGCGCATGTATCGGGACAGTTTTGCCATTGCTGGTAATGGGGTGGGCGCAGCTTCCAGATTACTTGTATATAGTTAAGAAAAAAATGGGTCTGTTTTCATATAATTTTAAAATATAGCCAAAATGTTCTATTAAAAAAATAATCACTTAGAGCTGGTCATGAGTGAAAAAGCCTATAAGCTTAAATAAATTTATAGGTAAAGGTAAAGGTTCCCCCGCACATGCGTGCTAGTCGTTTCCGACTTTAGGGGCCGGTGCTCATCTCCGTTTCAAAGCTGAAGAGCCAGCGCTTGTCCAAGGATGTCTCCGTGGTCATGTGGCCGGCATGACTAGACGCCGAAGGTGCACGGAATGCTGTTACCTTCCCACTGGAGTGGTCCCTATTTTTCTACTTGCATTTTTATGTGCTTTCGAACTGCTAGGTTGGCAGAAGCTGGGACGAGTAGCAGGTGCTCACTCTGCTACGCGGCACTCGGGATTCGACCCGCCAAACTGCCGACCTTCTGATCGACAAGCTCAGCGTCCTAACCCACTGAGCCACCATGTCCCTATATTTATTATATTATATTATATTATATTATATTATATTATATTATATTATATTATATTATATTATATTATATTATATTATATTATATTATATTATTATATTATATTATATTATAATATTATATTATATTATTATATTATATTATTATATTATATTATATTATATTATATTATATTATATTATATTATATTATATTATATTATATTATATTATATTATACTATACTATACTATACTATACTATACTATACTATACTATACTATACTATACTATACTATACTATATTATATTATATTATATTATATTATATTATATTATATTATATTATATTATATTATTATACTATATTATACCATATAGTATAATATTTTACTAACAATTAATCAACTGCAACTCTAAATATAATTTTTATCACCCTCTTCACACTATTTCCTGGGCAAAATGTCAAAAAGCTGCCAATGCTGCTTCAATCAGCCTAATATCACCTTGGCTAGTCATAGGCCAGTTTGAGATTGGCTATTCTAAGATGGCCCTCTCATAGTCCCAAGCTCAAATATAAACTTGAATATTCTGGTGAAATATGGGATGAGGAAGCATGGAATCAGGCATCAAGAAACTAATCCTCAGGCTGCAAAGAAAACATCTGAATCATATGAGAGTGAAATTCCACTTCCCAAGCCATGCTGGTCCTCTGTCCTTCATTATTGCTGTTGCACTGTTTAGCGTAGCGTATCTTCTGCTGTCTTTCAGAGTAACAAAGGGAAAACACACATCCCCATCTTAGGAATTATTCATAGCATGGAGCCAAATGGAAGATAGGAATAGGACTGCTTTGAGCTAGAATTAATTTTACAATACTTTTATTACTGATATTGTATTTATGTGTATGATATGTACACAGGGTTGATTGATTGATTGATCTATATACCAGATCACATATCTCCACTTATATCCTTATGTTGCAAAAGAGAGAAAACTCCTTTTTCAGAAGCCATGCTGGTTCAGCAAATCTTGTTTCTCTCATTTCACTTAGAATAGTTTAAAAATTTAATTCAGTGATGCTTTCTTCCAGTTAAAACTCAACAATGGAGGATTGTGCTTATAATGTGCTTGGTTTCTCCTTAGATTTTGTTTGTTTTGTATTGGACATAGTATTGAGCTCATTCACTTGAGATAATAGTAGAAATAATATTGAAGTATAAGCAGGGCTTTTTTTCTCATAGAACGCTCAGAACAGCGTTCCGGAACCTATTTTTTGCACACAAAAAAAACCAAAAAAAAAACCAGCTCCCTTATTGGTTTTCCTAAGCCTATTGCAGGGCTAGCAATCTTGGCTCTTTTTTATGACTCGTGGACTTCAACTCCCAGAAATCCTGAGCCAGCCATGCTGAGGGGAAAGGGAGAGGTTTCCAAGCTGAGCCATGCTGGCTCAGGAATTGTGGGAGTTTTATTTTTATTTTTATTCCATTTATATCCCGCCCTTCTCCGAAGACTCAGGGCGGCTTACAAGCTTAGCAGTAGCCTTCATCCTATGTATATGCCTGCTTATTAGTTGAAGTCCATGAGTCATAAAAGAGCCTGCACTAGAGGAGGACATTAAAATTATTTACAGGATTACTTCTTTAGGAACTAAACTTTTAGAATATAAAACAGCTAATTCAGAAAAGCCAACAGGAAAGAACCTCACATTTTTCATCTGCTTCTGTCTTTTGGAAGGTAAAATTAGATAACAAAATAATCTATTTCTTACGTTAACATCTCTGCAATGAAATCAAAGGTAACAGGAAAAAATGAGAAACATTTTTCTCAATGTAATATGTCTAATTTAGCTGATTCTAGAAAAAAATAGTATCTTTTGTACACTCTTGAAAACTATTTTGAATCTAAACAATTCTTAAGAATGAAATATTCTTAATTTGGACTTTACTTTTACTGTTTGGACTGTTGTGTGTTTTGAAAAATAGATTATTTAGAATTAGTTATGTTGCACTTCAGTCTTTAAACAATTAACCTAGTATATACATAACAATATATGATGTTTTCCCTGGTGAGCTTAACATCAATAACAACATTTATTAAAAAGGCTAAAATAATTTCTGGGGGTATTATCTGTATAGTAAAATTTTGGACAAGCAGTGATCATGTTACATATGTGCATAAGCGTAGTCAGTAGCATATGCCTTTTTAAAAATATCAAACATGGAAAGAAACAAAAATAAGTCCAAAATATCTGTATTACATCTAGAAATGCCAACTTTGCAACCAATATTTCTCATCCATAACTATGGCACCCTAAGGATACCTGCATACATGCAAATGTTTCTCTGGGATCAGTAACGCAACAGGGATTGCTTTTTCCTTCCAGTAACATATACCTAAAACCAGTTTATTGCATTTGGCAATTGTACTAAAAAAAATCTCATTCATTTAATTTGAAATCAAGTGAAAAATTGATTAAAATTATTTTATTAAAACAAATTAATGGCAATTCTTTTATAAAAAGTTGCCTCAAACAAAATGAGTTTGACATGCTTGCTCTAGATAGTTGAATGCTGTTGTGATTCAGGGTCAGCCTGTGGGTTCGGCAGTTGGGTCAGACGACTCAGAGGAGGAGGGGGGTGTTGAAGAGCTTGCTGATGAGAGCCCTCAGCCAGGCCCCTCCCACCTGGTCACGACGGAGACCCAGCTGTGTGAGCTTGACAGCGTGGATGAAGATGACCCACAGCTGGCCCTGTTCAAGGACGCCCAACGCAGGAGGCAGTCAATCAGGAGTAAACAGAGGAAGGCAATGGGGCACCTCGGAAGGAGGCAGAGAGAAGCCACGCCCTGAACTGTATAAAAGGGGAATGCGTGGGAGGGCTGGTTTGCTGAGGGCAACCGCTTGAATAGTTCCGGTTTTCATAGTTCCTGTTTCATGGTTGGTGTCTTGTTTTGCTCTGTTTTATGTTAATAAATTTGGCAGGCTTAATTCCAGCCTCTTGCCGTTTGTAAAGGGGTTGTCCCTGCCTTTTCTGCAGGGCCGGTAGCAGGCTGGTACAGAACAAATGCTGCAAAATAAATTCTAGACCAGGCCTGTACATGCAGCCTACCAAGCACCCTTGGACAGAGCACAGACTTTTTTTTTAAGTAATAAAATCACCACCACTGCCCTGAAAGTCATGTTGCCTAGTGCCTCCATGGCTTACCATGACCACAAGCTACAACACTGTAGATGCTCCTCTAGTCACCAAATCATTGATTCGCCCACCAGCATTCCTTTGCAGACCACAAAGATTTTTAATTTATCAGTGTGGGCCTTTCCTTTCTACAAGATAATAATAATAATAATAATAATAATAATAATAATAATAATAATAATAATAATAATAATAATAATAAGAAGAAGAAGAAGAAGAAGAAGAAGAAGAAGAAGAAGAAGAAGAAGTTGGAAGGGACCTTGGAGGTCATCTAGTCCAACCCCCTGCTCAGGCAGGAAACCCTATACTATTTCAGACAAATGGCTGGCCAGTCTCTTCTTAAAAACTTCCAGTGTTGGAGCATTCACCACTTCTGGAGGCAGGTTGTTCCACTGGTTAGTTGTTCTAACTGTCAGGAAATTTCTCCTTAGTTCTAGGATGCTTCTCTCCTTGACTAGTTTCCATCCATTGCTTCTTGTCTTGCTTTCAGGTGCTTTGGAGAATAGCTTGACTCCCTCTTCTTTGTGGCAACCCCTGAGATATTGGAACACTGCTATCATGTCACCTCTCACCCTTCTCTTCATTAAACTACACATACCCAATTCCAGCAACCGTTCCCTATATGTTTTAGCCTCCAGTCCCCCAATCATCTTTGTTGCTCTTCTCTGTACTCTTTCTAGAGTCTCAACATCTTTTTTACATCGTGGTGACCAAAACTGGATGCAATATTCCAGGTGTGGCCTTACCAAGGCATTGTAAAGTGGCATTAGTACTTCACGTGATCTTGATTCTATCCCTCTGTTAATGCAGCCTAGCACTGTGTTGGCTTTTTTGGTAGCTGCAGCACACTACTGGCTTATATTTACCGGTAAGTGATTGTCCACTAGGACTCTGAGATCTCTCTCACAGTTACTACTATTGAGCAAGGTACCACCTATACTATACCTGTGCATTTGATTTTTCCTGCCTAAATGTAGAACCTTACTTTTTTCACCATTGAATTTCATTTTGTTAGATAGTGCCCAGTGTTCGTGTCTGTCCAGATCCTCCTGTATCTTAAGCCTATCTTCTGGAGTATTGGCTATTCCTGCCAGCTTGGTGTTGTCTGCAAATTTGATGAGTTCCCCATCTATCCCCTCATTCAAATCGTTGATAAAGATGTTGAAGAGCTGCACAGACCTCTTCTAGATTTTCCTCTTGCCTTTCCGAGTTAACTCTTTGGTCTGTCATTGAGCAAGAATTGACTTTGTAGGGAAGCATATTATCATTTGATGTATATTTAACATATGTTCTACCTTTATTTACCAATTATATAATATTTGTATGCAATCCACATGGCGAGTTTTGGGGAAACTTACAATAGAAAAAATATATTTTTAAAATCATAAGATTAAAACATCGCCTGGCCCGCACAACTTCCATTGCACGCATTGCACAGCCCCGCCATATAGAGTGGGCTCTGCTGCTCCCACAGCAGCAGCCGCGCCGGCTCCGGCCCCAGGGAGGGGAGCCCGCCACCAACACCCTTCACACCTGTGACTGCAGCAGCACTGCCCCCCACCCCCACCCCCCGCCTCCTGCGCCCGCCAAGATGAGAGTTCCGGCACCTTTTTTTTTTAGAAAAAAAGCACTGAGTATAAGAATTCAATAAATAAATACACTGTAAACAGAATTTTTTAATCTTTAGATTGACAGCCTCAGAACTGTTCTGTCTGATTAAATACTGAAACTGGTTAGTTTAAAAATGGTTATGTGATTATTTAATATTTTCCATTATGAAGACTGATGGAATTATTCCATTTCTCTGTCTACCTGTTCTCCTTTAGCAGCCTTTTGACTCATTTGATATTTGGCAATCCAGCCAGTCTCATAACTATCTTCCTGCTTTGCATTTGTACTGTAATGTTCTATATGCTATTGAGAAGTATGTTTCTATATGAGCTCTCTCCCAATAAATTGAAATATACACACAATAAGAAATATATTTTCACTGATTGTAATTTAGTCACATACTCTTCAATCCATTCTTCACCTCTTGTCAGTTTTGTCAGAATTAGTTTGAGTTTCCTCATTTAGCTAAATCTTATATTTTTATCTACATTGTGTCACTTTTGAAGGAATCATATGTAAAAATAAAATACATAATTACTTTGAGCTGAATGTTAATTAGCAAAGATTTCTTCCTCTTTTCTTAATTTCCCAAAGATTTTTCTTGCAACTCTTAATTCCAGTTCCTAATTTATATGCATGCATACATGCATCCATCCATCCATACCTCCTCAAGCATTTTCTCCCATAGTTTATATTTACATTTGAATCCCTCTCTAAACTCAGTTCAAGATGAGTTTGTCTATTCAAGGCTGACAGAATTTCAACCAAAAACCTCTTGTGTATCTATCCCAATGGGTTAAAGAGCGTCTTGTTCTTAAATGCCTTATTATCAATGCTTCGTTAGAAACTATGTCACAGATTATGTCAATCTGGACTACTCTTTCTTGCCAAAAAGTAAAGACTTTCAAGCTGTGCATTTCTTACCTTTAACTTTCCAATCTGTTTTTGGAATCTCAATCAGTTCTTTAAGGAATGCAAATGAAACTTCTCCATTTAGCCCTGTAACAAGCTACTGGGAAATTCACTTGCATAATCTCTGCCTGTTCGTGCATGTATTGTAATAATAATTAGCACTAAAAGAATAGGAAACTTATAGATATATTTTCAAAGACACATAGATCTTCCTGGCCTTTCAATCAATTATCTCCAAAATAATCAGTAACATAAATCTAATTAGATTAGAGTTGATATATGTCAGTGGTTTGAGTTTGTAAGTGGATCCTACATCATCAGTTATAGATTCAGTGTACCATGATTTGTCAAACAAACCAACATTGGTTAATTATATGTAATATTAAGTGTACTCTGTGGTTATAAGTGTAGGTTCACAGTACATTTAATACCATATTGGTCTATCAAACTCTTATGGAATCTGTCCCATAGATAAATTTTGTGCTTTGTAAATATGTCCTTTCTTTGCGTTTTAAAGCTCCTTCCATAATTAAATGATAATCATTCTTATTACTATCCTTATTACTGCTGATACAAGCCTTTCTGATACATTTTAGCAAATCTGTTTATTGTTTTTAGAAGTTATATATAGTACATAGAACATATACTCTCTCTAACCCCCCCCATCCCCACCCACTATTTCTCCAGCAGCACCCAATTTTATTTTGCTACATAAGGTCAAGAAGTAACTTATTAAATGCCTACCACTAATGCAGTCTTAAAAGAATGGCTCATTATTGTTATAGGATGCATGTAGGTAACACCTGAAAGAAGCCTTAGCATCTACATAATGGCAACCATAATAAGTTATCTCCTGGGCTTGTGGTAGAGCAAAATCACTATAATGTTTCTCTATATGTATGGTGACTTAATGCTTGCTTTTAAGCATGCATAACTATGTTTGGATGCTGTGGGTATATTATCTTGTGTTTACAGTAGCCATAGGAATCAGACGATGTATCCTCAGTGTTGAATTATTTTCCTATTGCTGTCCATGCCCTTTCCCCCAATTAACACCCACTCTCAGCTCCTGCTTACTTTTTGCTTGGAGGACTGAGGGTCAACAGCTTTTTTTTCTTTTTCTTTCTTTCTTTCTTTCTTTGCTTAATGTTTTACCTTATGAGGCAAATAGCAAGTTAGAAAAGTGATTTTTATCAGAGAAATCATCTGGAATAAATGTCAACTCCTTTCCTTCAGGCTTTGTCCATGTTATTATTCCCTTTATGCTGGAATGCTCTGAATGCATTGGAATTCTATTCACATCCTACTTTTTCTCCTGCATCGCATATAATTTGGCCCAAATTAATCATCAAAGTCTTGAAACGCTACCAGAAAAGCAGCTTATTTTCCATCCTATCTGAATTCTTTTCAAAGAACACTTAAAATGAATGTGTGTTGACATGCTCTTTCCTCCCTTCCTATCCTACATTTCCAAGGCATGAGCAAAAAGGAAAAGGAAGACAGATATTTGAGGGCTTCTAAAGCTTCTAGCATTCTCTGCATTCGTGAATAGAATCAGGTTGACAATTTTTTCCCCACCCTCCATTTTTAATTGCCATACTCCAAGTCAGTGAGTCTGGATGTTCCTAAGAACAAAGTTTCCAGATGCAGGGACTATTTTAACTCAGCCAGAAATCTCTTTTCACTGGCTGACTTGAAACAGCATTAACAGTACTGTTAAAGAAAAACAGTAAGATGATCAGATTTGCAAAGTCATGTCCCATATTACCACGTCATCAAATTATCAAGGGTTTATTTCACACCAAAGCCAGAATGTACCTTCAAAAGTACTTTCATCTGGAAATGTTCTATGGCCAGGACAATCAATGACAGGAGAGACTGTAATGCAGATGGTGAGGTGCATGTATTTCAGCAAAAAAAGATTCGCCCAAGTTGATTTCAAAAGAATTCTGGTACCAGTAAAATGAACCAACCTGTCTGGAAACAGAAGAGAGATGCCACTTGACAAAGCCTGGGGTAATCATTGGATTGGTATAAAGTTTCATGAATTCACTTACATAGAGGTCTTTAATCCTGGATTTTATTCTGGAAACGATTTTCAATTGTTTGTTGACCTGTATTATGTATTAACTGTTACCGGAATTGAATATCACATTAAACTATCATGAAGTTTGTTTGGTTTGATCCTGTATACCGCATTAAACCAGTCATTGTGATTTGAACAGCATGTGTTATGATTACCATGTTATACAAACTCATCTGATTAATTACATTATGTTAAATAAGGCACAATGGTGTAGTGCAGAGGTGTCAAACTGCCGGCCCACGGGCTGGAGCATCACAACAAAACCGCACCCACCCCATTGCCGGCAATGGGGAAAAAGCTCTGATACATTGCACGATGTCACGTGATGTTGCAAGTTTGACACGTCTGGTGTAGTGTGATACATGAACAAAATCTGTATGTTGTTACTCTATAATGAATCACTATCCATTGCCAAAGATGTTATTCATAAACCCATATAAATAACTTAAGAGACTTAATATCTATTGCCTCTGAACCAAATAAAAAACCGTGATAGAAATTTCTTCACTATTTTCTCCCCCTGCTAAATCAACTTGATGGCAAAACATTTTGATGAGATTTGTATAATATGGAGTAACCAATGTTTGAATATAACCTTCTAATTAGAGGTGGGATTCAAATATGTGAACAACCAGTTCTCTGTTTGGATACTACTTCCGGAAGTCCATTCTGGGTCTGGGCAACAAAAAATTAACTACCAGTGTTGACCCGGAATTAGGGGACAGTATAGGAAATATCAATTGTGAATGTGCAGATGGCCCTACTGTCTTTGGGTTCTTGCAAAGTCTTGGATGCAGGGTCATGAAAGGCCAGCAAGGAAAACACCCAATGTCCTAGCCCGCCCAACAACATACAATATCTTTAGGGAAACATCCAAAAGGGAACATGTTTGTTACTTCTGCTCTCTTATCTACAGTATGCCAGACTTACTGGGTGAAATCTTTATCATATGCGTTTCAGCTTTGCTGGATGGGTTGCTTATGTAACCAGAAAGAATAAATACAAGGATTTCTTGTCTTTCGGGGCTGCTCTCATTTAGAGGAGCCCATCTTTTTGTTTAACTGAATAAAAACGTAAAGCTTGAAGGCAACGTCTGGTTTCCTGTATTTTTTTACCAGCGAAACCTCAGAACCTGCATATCACCGGTTCTGCCGAAGTGGTGCGAACTGGCTGAATCCCACCACTGCTTCTAATGGTTATTTTCTTCATTCTCCCAAGCTTCCTGCCCTTCCATTGTATTCCATAAGTACACACCATGCTGGAAGTATAGGAAGCCAAAGAAGCATCACAATGAAGGATTAATGTTCAACAAACAAAAACATTGAAGCACCTTACATCATTCTTCAACAATAAAGCTAAAAAAACACACCAAAAGAAATTTTAAAGAGCTTTCAAAGAGCCTAAGAACAAGGTAGATAGAAATCTTTTTCTGCAGAAAAAGAACACTACTTAAACTCGAGGACACATTTCAACACAGTAATAATTCTATGTATTTTATATTTCTAAGCAAATTGTGTAAATTTGAAAACTTCTTTGCATCAACAGATTTCATAGCTTTTTATCCAATCAGAACAATACTTCTGGAAAATAGCTTTCTCATGTTAATATCTATCAAACAATTCCTTATAATATCATTTACCCTCAGCCATACTTGACCAAACCATTAAATATTCCATCTTTAACAATAATTATAAGATACACACACACAACCACTAAAGGTAACATTTCAAACATGTTCTTTTTCAACCATTTACACATACTTAATTAATGGAAATTAAAGAGAAATTGAATTGCTTCATTAGCTCTATGGGAACAATTCTGCCCTTGTTAAAAGAAACCTGCTGGTTTAAAATGATTTGTTAATTGACTTGTCAGTCAGCTGTGAATTAATTTTTCATATCAGTTATAACAATGAACCTTTCTTTCTCTTCCTGCTCCAAAGGAGCATATAAAAGGACAGTTTTATAGCTTTCAGACAGGCATGAGAAATGTGGCTTAAAATCAGATTCGGAATTTCTTATGAACACTTGGTTAACATTTGGAATAGGTTTAAAAATAGGTTGCAAAGATAGATTTTCTTTTATAATATGTCTCAAGTTGTTAGCACAATGACTAAATTGACACATGGACTGTAGTTTATTTTCTTCAATATTAGAAGGCATAATTAGTTGAGCTCATCCCTAATGCTAAGAAGAATGGACTCATTCTCTGTCACCCTAGGTGGCAGGACCAGAATTAATAAACTGAAATTACAGGGATATATATTCAGATTAGACATGAGGAGAAATTTTCTTATAATAGGAATCCATCAACCAGTGAAGTAGGTTGCCTCATGAAGTGGTAAGTTCCTTTTTACTGCAGGGCTTCAGACAAGAAACTGGAAAGCCATGTGTTCAAAACACAGATCAGGGATTTGGACAATACTTACATTGTTTTCATATAGCACATTACTCTTTCAGTGTAGTTTGTTTCATTTTGTATATATTTTGTAAACTCAGCCACTGGAATCTGTGAACCATGACCAATAGCCTAGCCCAGAGGTAGGCAACCTCGGCTCTTTTATGACTCGTGGACTTCAACTCCCAGAATTCCTAAGCCAGCTGTGCTGGCTCAGGAATTCTGGGAGTTGAAGTCCACAAGTCATAAAAGAGCTGAGGTTGCCTACCTCTGGCCTAGCCTATGAGAACTCAACCAATTGTGGTTTGTTCAATAATTTGAATTTGAATTTGAATTTTATTGAATTTATATACCGCCCTTTCCCGTAGGACTCAGGGCGGTTTACAGGGTACTTAAAACATCATACAAAAATTAAAAACAATTTAAAAAGATTAAATTAAATCCCTGAAAAAATATAAAAAACCCCAATTAAAACTCTCAGCCTGGGCCAGAAAGCTCGAAGAGCCAGGTCTTCAGGTCCCGGCGAAACGAACGAAGGTCAGGGGCAGTCCTAAGCTCCACGGGCAGCTGGTTCCAAAGGGCAGGCACACCCACAGAGAAGGCCCTCCCCCTGGGTGTTATCCACCGGCAATCTTTTACCGGCGGCACCCTGAGAAGGCCCTCCCTGTGGAAGCGCACTGGACGAAGGGAACTTGATGCCGGCAGCAGGTGTTCCCTCAGATATCCCGGACCCAAGCCATTTAGGGCTTTATAGGTCATCACCAGCAACTTGAATCTCACCCAGAGGGCAACCAGAAGCCAATGCAGCTCGTGGAGTAGAGGTGTTACATGGGACTATCAGGAAACCCCCATCACAACTCGCGCGGCTGCATTCTGCACCAGCTGAAGCCCCCGAGTGGTCCTCAAGGGCAGCCCCATGTAGAGAGCGTTGCAGTAGTCTAAATGGGAGGTCACGAGCGCATGAGTGACTGTGCATAGGGCATCTCGGTCCAGGTAGGGTTGCAACTGGCGCACCAGGCGAACCTGGGCAAAAGCCCCCCTGGTCACGGCTCCTATGTGATCTTCAAAACTGAGCCGTGAATCCAGGAGGACACCCAAGTTGCGAGCCCTATCAATGGGGGGTAACACCTCACCCCCCATCGTTAAAGATGGAGTAGTCTGGTTAACCCGAGATGCCAGTATGCACAGGCATGGCATTGCATGATGTTAAGTTATAATGTGGATTTTGAACCATTAAAGAAAATTAAATTGGCCAAGTTACCCAATATGAATTAAATTCCTCATAGCAGAATAGGATTCTCTGGAGGTCTTTATCCAAAATGTTAAGAACTATTTGTACGGAACTCACTTTTCTGGACAAGAGGGTAAAGTCACCTTGTTATTGTTTGAGATCCTGAGCCTAATGAGTCTGTTTGTTCCTAGATAAATTTTGAAACAGAAGTTTTACTTGTGGGATTGAACTGATGATATTTTCCTTAAACATCTTATACTGAACATTAAAAATAGTCTATTATATCAAAAGATTATTTATTGCCTACAAGATAACTCCAAGAGATTAAGAAATACTGACCTTTCAGATTCTATTTGTTTTAGCTTAACATATATACCAAAACCAAGTTACATTATGTACTTCCCTTGCCAATACTTACTCCTAAGTAAACTCCAGGGAATCCAGTGAAAGTAATGACTCGGTACTCTGCTAGATATGTTCTGTGGAAGGCAAGCAGCATGATTCATCTCACTTAGAGAAGTTGGCATGTATCCACTCAAGTCCTGGCATTCCATCTTACTTTAATGCATTTCTTGTTATACTTAAAGAGTTTACTAAATCTGCTACAATTTGTAACAACTGAGAACCACTTTGTCCATTTATATTATTTTCTGCTTGACCACTGAACCAAATTGTCCAGCTTTCAAATGGTTTACTTACCATAAACTGAAATTCATCATCTTTCAGCAACATGAATACAATGTGAATCAACATAAATCAACAACATAAAAAAATACTGAAAACATTTTGTGAATTTGTGTGATACCCATTAAACTCTACAAAAGATGGCAACTTATCACATCATGTGTATATCAATTTGTGACTGATATTCCCGTCTTCTGATAAGCTTAACATATTCACCACTCGCATATCATACCGGTATTAGCAATACATGATAATATCCATCAAGCTATTTTAATTGTAAGCAAAATGAAGCTCAACTCTGAGTAACTTCATGGACATATCCATGTAGTAGTTTTTTGGAATTGATATGGATGTAATTAACCATTGCTTTCTTTCAGTATTTTTGTTTTACTCCGCAATATATTCTGAAGCCCTGTTATTTCCTTATGCTGTTCCATTCAAATAAAACTTCTCACAATTGACTCCAGTATTCTAGTACAGCATCTTCATTGTCATTTTTCAAATCTTGTACATAAATGTCCAATAATTACATGAGTATTGCAAAATTCTGAAAAAGTCCCAAGTATTGGTCAATTTCCAGATTAGGTAATTAAAGTGAAAAGCATGTCTCTGTAGAATTTCTCCTGCTGTTTTAATTAAGGAAGTTATATTTCACTTTGTTTCCTATTAAGTATGAAAGAGTGGAAGAAAAATGGAAGGAGCAGGTTAAGATTGCTGCAGTAGAGTGATTGTTGTGTTTCATCTCCGATTCTACTGTGTTTTGGCAAAATATGAGAAATAGTGCTCTTGTACCTGAAAGTTATGGGGATGAGATATCAGCAGGGAGAAATCATTCAAAAAATCTCCTGTACAAATAAGTGAATTTTTATTTTTGCTGTTTTGATTCATTAATCATAAACATTTTACTTAGATGCATTGAGGAATTCAATTTTATTTAATGTTACTCAGTAGAAAGTACTTTCGATAGTTTCAGAGCTCATCTTCAATAGGCACTGGTTTTCCATTGGAACCAAAAATAAAATTGTTCAAAGCCTTTCCTTTCCATAAAAGTGTATGCAGTTTACATCTTCCTTCAGTCCTTTAAACTTTCAAAACCAATTTTAAACTTGGTCTGCCAAATGTCAAGAAGTAGATACTACACGCCATACCTTGGGCATATTGCACTAGATAGGTTGTACTCCTGACATCACACTGCTTTATAAGAATGCACCCAGTGTGGCTTCCTCAAGTGAGTCACCACCATGATGCATTGGCCAGGATATTTATGGAGTCACTTTACTTAGGATCTATGATTAAAGAAATTGAGTTTTTCAACCTGAGAAGCTAAAATATGAAAATATTACCTATAACTAAATCTTATTTTCCCTTTCTTTTCTGTCTTTTCCCTTTTGTTTCCCTATATGTAATTAGAAATTCTATCATTTTATCAATGATTAAAAATAAGCAATCTTTAGAAAATAAATATAAAAATGAAATATATCCCAGGAACTGCAGCTGTCAACTGATCCATCATTATGACTTCTATCTTACCTTCACTGATACCTGCAGTCTAAATGGCTGCAACACAAGGGCTTGTCTATTATATGAATATCTTAGTAGGATTTCTGCGGCTGCAAAATGCACACACTTCATTTTAGAGTATTGCATTGTCAAAGTAAAGGTAAAGGTAAAGGTTCCCCCGCATATGCGTGCTAGTCGTTTCCAACTCTAGGGGCCGGTGCTCATCTCCATTTCAAAGCCAAAGAGCCAGCAGTTGTCTGAGGACGTCTCCGTGGTCATGTGGCCGGCATGACTAGACGCCAAAGGCGCACGGAATGCTGTTACCTTCCCACTGTAGTGGTCCATATTTTTCTACTTGCATTTTTACGTGCTTTCGAACTGCTAGGTTGGCAGAAGCTGGGATGAGTAACAGGCGCTCACTCTGTTACGCTGCACTCGGGATTCAACCCGCCAAACTGCCGACCTTCTGATCGACAAGCTCAGCGTCCTAACCCACTGAGCCACCGCGTCCCCTATTGTCAAAGTAGGAAAGATTAAATGCTACCACTGCATTGAATCACAATATTGTTTGATTGCTTCACATATATATGAACACAACCACTGTGGTTGGCAACACATAGTTAAAGATTTAGCAACGTCTGTGAATCTAATAAAAAAAAATCACTTGCCAGAACTCATGAATCATATTTTCACCTCAACTAAATAATATAACTCACTTGCAATTGTCCTAGATAGCTTGTTATTCTGTAAAAGTTTTGTCATTAATTTATTGAATAAAAACATTGCACTTCTATGCTGAAGTAAGCAAATTTTGAGTATTTGGCTTTACCGTGCAATTAATGAGCCCACGTTAAACAACATTAATATCATTAATATCTATCTAGATGGCTGCCAAGAGTTGACAATGACTTGGTGGCACATAATTGGTCAATCAACTGTCATTGTCAATCAGTGAAATCCTGTCTGAAAGTCCCTAATATTGACTATTTCTATTGGTCAATGAGTGAGTCCACCTTGGTGAACCTGCTTGACTTCCCTGTGCTCAGCTTTAATTTGTTCTTGTTTAGTGGTCAATAGTTTGGAGCTGGGGAAAGTTGCCTTGCCTTCCCTCAGTCAAGGGAAGAACCAGAGAAACAACCAAAAGTGCTTTTCCAAAAGAAAACTGGACTTTCCTGAACTGAACTGAAGAAGCTTCTTGGATGAGAAGCTGAAACATTTTCAAAGAAAAAAAACAAGGAAGTCCAATTGCCTTTTGGAAAAGCACCTTTGGGACAGTCCTGACCTAGATGATTGAGAATCTCCATAAACAACCAAAGGAAAGTTTAGAGTGAATGGAAGAAGGAAAGAAGCCTGGAAAGAAGGAAGTGGGACATGTGCCTCTAGCACGAAGAAAGATGTCACATCAAAGCTACATCTTTGGGTTGGGACCAGTCAATCAGGTTGGTCATTTCAGTTCGTTTTAAGTAATTAATAATATACACTGTGTGGCAATTCCTACCCTCCACCTACACACATATACACACACTTTATTTATACTTTGTTCCATCTTATAAACAGTCTCCTACCAGAGACTTGAGTTATACCCAGTGCTTTTTTTGTAAATGAAAAAGGTGCCGGAACTCACACATGTCATACAACCCACCTTGCCTATCCTATAAGGTTCCATCTAAAAGAGGTGCCGGAACTCCGTTCTGAGCGTTCTATGAGAAAAAAAGCCCTGGTTATACCTACACTGACATCCTTCAGAAAGGCCTTGAATATACCTCAGGGCATTTGGAACTGGTTGGGTGATTAGTTGGTTTTAAATCAGTGCTTTGGATGGAATTTATGATTTTATAGCATTATTTTGTTGTTGCTTTATTATTCTAATTGTATATGATTGTTTGATAAACAACCGGGAGTCAGTTGAACCCAGCAGCGTAAACTTTTAATAAATAACTATATACATAGATACATCCACCAAATCTGTCTAACCAGGAAAAAGGTATTCAGATCATAGTGGATAGTCCACTCATGAACATGTCAATTCATTATGTGGTAGCTGTAAAAAAAAGCAAATGCAATGCCTCAGATCATTAGGAAAAGGACTGAAAATAAACTGCCAACACTGTAATCCTTATTAAGGAGCGTGGTAGCTCACATAGTTAGGACGTTGGGCTGATGATTGGCAGGCTTGCATTTGGGACCCAGTTACTGCTGCAGGATGGGGTGAATCCCCATCATTCACTCCAACTCCTGCTGACCCAGCAATTTGAAAGCAGGCAAATGTAAGTAGACAGATGGATACCATTTTAGTGGGCAGCTCAAAGGGAACATGAAAGGAGCTCCCAAGTGGGCGTCCCTGGGCAACTGTGATGTCACTGGCTAATCCTTTCAACCTGGAAGCACTTTGGCGCTCCCAACGTGACCATAGTAGTATCCAATTAGGGAAACCATTTGTGGAGAAGTTTGAACACCTCTAAAACTAAAATAGATTTTAAAAAATGATATTCTTTCACTTGGGAGAAAAGGCATGATATAATTGTGTGATTACATTACTTTAAAGGGAACTCGACAAATTCAGGAAGGATAGTTCTATTAAAAACTATTAGTCTTACATTATTTTCAGGTAGTGACACAGCATGCTTCAATACAGTACCAGTTGCAGGAGAACTGTGGTAAAAAAAGATTATGCCTTCCCCTCCTCCTCAGAAGGACCATACAACATCCAATAGGTCCTGTGGAAAAGAAAATGCAGAGACAAAATGAACCTTGCCTTAATCCATCAAAGTTATACTTAAAACAAACTAGTCTAGACCCTGATGTTAAACATGGATTTGGGCAAACTCTGGGAGATAGTGGAGAATAGGAGGGCCTGGCAAGCTATGATCCATGGGGTCACAAAGAGTCAGACATGATTTAGTGAGAACAAGAACAAAATAGTTGAAGTCTAAAGACTTTTCTTGAAGCAAAGTGGCATTATATGGATAGGTTGCTGAGTTCAATAAAAAAGGCAAGCAACAGAAATACATAAATAATAATTTAGAGTAGCTTCCTAGCGAGAGAAGCTTTTAGAGTTAACTAGATAATGAAGCACTGGCTCTGCATCCTTATTGTTAGCAAATACTTTATGCTTAATGCTTTATCATAGCTTGTAGACGTAGAATGACTTTTTAACATTTTACTCTGTACCAAAATATTTCAGTGTTGTGAAGTGATTTGCTCAAGAATAATCAAAATATTGGGTCGCACAGTTGACTATGGATAAAAGTATAGAAGCTCTACACTAGAGGAATGACATCACTGGATGCAACTCAGATTCAAAACTCAAAACTAGGCGCAATCCTTGGCTGCTACTTAATGGAGATTATTACATCTGTAAGTCTTTCCTACTCTCTCCATATCTGCAGAACAAACTATTAAGTAAACTACAACTATAAATACATGAAGAAATGTTCATCCAACAAAATTTCCTAATAGAAATATATCCATAGTTAACTCATGATATATAACTGTGTATCTGTATTACAAATACAGGAAAAACTCTAATATATGAAATTGCATTTTAGGTTCTATAAAACGAAGCATTGACATGTTAAGATATTTTAAACAATCCTTCTGAAATATAGGTAGTCCTTGATTAAGAACCAGAACTTGGACTGGAATTCTGATTGTAAGCAATAAGGTTGTTAATTAAGTCATCACATGACCAGACCTGATTTTATAACCATTTTATGGTGGATGTTAAGCAATTCATAAGGTTGTTAAGTGAATCAAACAGTAGTTAAGTGAATCTGACTTCTTTGTTGGAAGCCAGCTGGGAAGATAATTATGATCATGTGACTGCAAGACGCTGTAACAGTCACAAATGTGTACTGGTTGCCAAGTACTTGAGTTGTAATCACATGACTGTGAAGGTAGTGTGACAGTTGTGTTATTGAGGTTGGGTCATGTCACTTTTTCTGAGACCGCTGTAACTTTGAGCCATTGTTAAATGAATGGCTGTAGATTCAGGACTACATGTAAGTGGAATTTATTTTCAGTCACTATTAACTTGTTACATTTAAGTTTGTGTACTCTAAACATTATTATGCCTGAATTCAGTGAATTTGCTCTGCTTTAGAGATACAGTAGGGCAGTTACTGTCAAACATATTTTGGGGCTAACGTGAAAACCTGATTTAAATTTTTTCACTTGTTCTAAATATAGCAGATAGACTAAATGGGTCATCTCTATAGAATATATCTCACCAATTCTACAACCATTTTATTTATTACCAGTGTCCAGTGGAGTACAATACAAAAGGATAGGTTTAAGACCCACATGGCACACAACACAACCATGTAAAAACTTGTATAATATATATGATCTTTTCCCTATAATGGTCTGGTCATTCTCCAAAGCCTTTCTATCTTTTCCTTCTGAAATTAGGTTAGTGAGAACAGAAGGGTTTTTTTCTGTTATGATGAATAGAATGGTATTCTTATGAAGGTGGGCTTGGTATCACATCTCCATTATTTGATCTATACTGCCTACTTTCACATATTGTTGTATTTTATATTCATTTTGTCATTGAATATTCTAAGTATTAACTTTTTAGTTTAATCTTTGAATAGGAGTCTGCCTGGGACTCATAAATCTAAGATATAATATTTAGTACTACACATAAATATATGAATAGAACAACAAATATTTTGAGATGCATAAGTATAAAATTATACAGAGATAAAAACTACAATAAAAAGGTCTAGATATAATTATTTCAGAAAGTTCTAAGCTTAAAGTATTTGCCAAGACGTTAGCTCCACCCCATGACCTTTCAAGAGAGAACTATTAGTCAACTGATGTCATTAACTAAACCTCATTATGTTTTTGGATGACACCAAAAATCTAATCGATCAGCTTTATTAAGCTAGCATCCATCATCTTAAAGACAAAAGGCAGCCTTCAGAAAGAAAAATCATCTATTCTAATCTAAGAAGCACTTTTTAAGTCAGAAGTGATGGTTTCCTACATTTTAATTCCTTTGCCCACTCAAAGCTGCTCTCAGCTGCACCACTATGGAGCAGAATACTTTTAATACTTAGAAATGTTTGGATGTAAAAAGACTTGGCAGTATTCCAGGGATTTGAGATTTTGTTTGCACGTCTACAGACCCAACCAATGAAAGAATTAGCTGTCTCAAATTTGATAAGACTTCCTCTCATATTCAGAAGGACAATTCTCAATTTTGAGGGGTCCTTGGTGCTCTCTAGGGACACGGTGGCTCAGTGGGTTAGGACGCTGAGCTTGTCGATCAGAAGGTCGGCAGTTTGGCGGGTCGAATCCCGAGTGCCACGTAGCAGAGTGAGCGCCTGTTACTCGTCCCAGCTTCTGCCAACCTAGCAGTTCAAAAGCACGTAAAAAGGCAAGTAGAAAAATAGGGACCACTCCGGTGGGAAGGTAACAGTGTTCCGTGCACCTTTGGCATCTAGTCATGCCGGCCACATGACCACGGAGACGTCCTCGGACAAGTGCTGGCTCTTCGGCTTTGAAACGGAGATGAGCACCGGCTCCTAGAGTCGGAAACGACTAGCATGCATGTGCGGGGGAACCTTTACCTTTACCTTATGGTGCTCTCTGAGCTTGGTTGTTTCTGTACTTTAAATAACCCTAATTCTGAAATAACTTTGCAGATGCAGAGCTTGTAGATAAAAAGGATTCACAAGATTGGTCCCAATAAATGCAGTTGGAGGACCTTTCTTATTACAAGGTTTACAATCAATTCTTGCATTTCATCATCTGGGACAGGAGACCATGATAAAGCATAACTAAATCCATGGGATAATATATTAAGCTGCTTTTCTAAACTAGTAATGTGAAGAAAGAAGATTACAATCTATTGATAGAACTCTAGGTAATTTGAAGTAATTGCTAGCAGTTAACAAGAGCAGTTAAAATAATGACATTTTTCTACAAAAATAAGGCTGTCAGAATAATGAATATATAATATATCAAAATATAATATTGAAATAAAGGATATTTGGAATATCCAGAGAACTTTTGGGTTCAAGGACAGTGAGATCAGTTCAGTTCAAGCAGCTTATATGTATAGAACATGCAGTGAGAAACTTTCCATTGCTTCATTCTAAATGTTTTGTCTTTTGCAACAGCTTATGTATGCATGTATCAATGCATGCATGTATGTATTGTGCATGTCTTTGTATGTTGGTGCATATGTGTATATAACAACCCTGAATCTGCATACTCTTTCTTTCCAAGGAGGAACAGTCCTTAGTGCAAAACATTACAATTTTAATTGTATGGGAGGAAATAAAATGGCATTTTCAAAGATGTACTAATTAATATCAAGCAAAGTATGACATCAAGATGGAGACAGGGAGGAAGTCAGGTGTGACCAATTTTCCTTCCATTTTTTTTAAAAAAGCGTTTTATTCAACACTGTAAAAATACTGTAAAAACACAGAAGAGGAGTAAAATGTAGAAAACCAAAAAAAGGGTATGACATAAGAAAATATAAAACTGTTTTATATCTGCACTTTTTGCTCTTTTGTGTATTTTGCTTAGTTTGTATTAATTTTTATCACTATATTTTTTATACTTCAATAAAAATTATTACTTAAAAACATTGTTAACTTTTTTGTTAAAGTACACAAATGCATGTACTTGCTCTTGATTTTTGTCATGAATGTACAACTTTCAATGGTTTGCTTCATTTTCCTTCTCCAACAGATCTTTATCTTCGATACATTAATGTTCAGATCCATACTCCTTGCTGCACCATACAATTTATCTAACATGTATTGCAAATTATTCCAGTTCCATCAGCAACAGAGTATTATCCCAAGGGTGGTTTTCCCAAAAGGCAACTGGATTTTCTTGTTTTATTCTTTGAAAAGATTTTGCTTCTCATCCAAGAAGCTTCTTCAGTTCAGAACTGTAAGTTTCTTGGATGAGAAGTGAAATATTTTCAATAAAAAACCCCCAAAGAGATTCCAGTTGCCTTTTGAAAAAAACACTTTTGGGACAACCACAACCTGGATGATTGAGAAACACCATAGACCACAGGGCATTATCTGCATACAAACATTCATAAACATTCATGTCCCAAACAAACACTTCTAATGTCACCAAACAGATATCTAAATACATCAATCAATCAAAGAAATTACCTTACTTTATTCCATCCCCAGTAGTGAAACATTTGCTAAATATTCCATTTAACTCATGTTTAAATTCCACCATTTATCATCCTTAGCACATTCTGCAACCCTCTTTCAACTCCATGCTTGCAAAAGGATGCCTCTGTTCAGTCCTACTCATTTAATCATACACTTTCTTTAAATCAGCAAACTTACAATAAATTTTATATCAAAAATGATCGGGGGGGAGTGCAGACCTTTGCTCCTGCAAGGCTGAGAGGCTTCACTATTGCTCCGTGAAGGAAGACAGAGTTCCCTGATCCACAGAGAATCCTCACTCTAAGGTCCCAATGGAAACATCATAGCCATCCTTAAGAGGGACTCAGTAAAGACAAGAGCCTGGTGGGGAAGAAAGAGAACAAGCACAAAAATGACTCATTTGGGTTTTAAAAGTCTGGCAATAAGGTATGCTCTGATGTTGTCAAGGCAAAAGCCATTCAGTCAAAGTTCAAATGCAAAAATGGGAAAGAAGGAAGGAAGGAAAGAAGGAGATAGTTGCCAATTAGTTTCCCAGTCATGCTTAACAAACTAAACCCTCATAGTTTTGTATTCAATCTTAATACTTTTTCCAGGTAATACCTTTTCCATTATTCCAATCATCATACACAGATGAAATCTTCCCATACAACATCAACCGTTCAATCAATACTTCAAATCAATATTTTAACATTTTTTCAGTTACACATTCCATTCCTACAACTCACATTCCTGAGCTGTGGTGGTGCAGTGGTTAGAATGCAGTACTGCAGGCTAACTCACTACTCACTCCAGGAATTCGATTCTGAATGGCTCAAGGTTGATTCAGCCTTCCATTCCATTTCACCAGGTCGGTAAAATGAGGACCCAGATTGTTGGGGGCAATATGCTGACTCTGTAAACCGCTTAGAAGCAGTATATAAGTTTAAGTCCTATTGATATTTATTGTTTTTCCTATAAAGTGATTTAAAGCACTATGGAGTGGTATATACAGTAGGTCTAAGTGCTATTGCTATCCTCAGAGAATTTATTAATTCTTTTAATAATATTTTATATAAACTCAAATTTGTAACCTTTGACATATTACCATCTTTCCTACAATATTCAAATCTCTAAAGTATTCCTAACTTTTCCACGCTTCAGTTTCACTCCAAATACACTTTGAATTTATCCCCTGCTGGAGGCCCCTTGTTGGTCCTCTTCATCCACTTCTAAAAGGATGAAAAAGGCTAAATAATCATCTCACTAGCAGAGATGAAATGATAGAAGGTGTTCAAACCACAGGAACCTTGGGGGGAAGATCTTGGAAAAGATAATCAAGCAACAAATCAATGAACCCCTAGAGGCAAACAAAGTCATTACCAAAAGCCAACATGGGTTTGTCAAAAACAGATCATGCCAGACAAATCTTATTGCATTCTTTGACCAGGTGACAAAATTAGTGGACCAGAAGAATGCTGTGGATATAATTTATTTGGACTCCAGTAAAGCATTTGATAAAGTAGACCACAACCTACTCCTTGATAAGATAGAAAAATGTGGGTTAGACAGCATCACCACCAGATGGATTTGTAGCTGTACTCAGCGTGTGGTCCTCAATAGAACTACATCTACATGGAGGAAAGTGTGTAGTGGGATGCCCCAGGGCTCTGTTCTGGGCCAAATGCTCTTCAACATCTTCATCAATGATTTGGATGAGGAGATAGATGGGGAACTCATCATATTTGCAGACGACACCAAGCTGGTAGGAATAGCCAACACTCCAGAAGATAGGCTTAAGATACAGAAGGATATTTACAGACTTGAACATTGGGCACTATCTAACAAAATGAAATTCAATGGTGAAAAAAGTAAAGTTCTATATTTAGGCAAGAAAAACTAAATGCACAGGTATAGTATAGGTGGTACCTTTATCAATAGTAGAAACTGTGAGGGGAATCTTGGGGTCCTAGTGAATAATCACTTAAATATAAGCCAGCAGTGTGCTGCAGCTGCCAAAAAACAACAACACAGTGATAGGCTGTATTAACAGAGGGATAGAATTAAGATCACGTGAAGTGTTAATGGCACTTTACAATGCTATTGGTAAGGCCACACTTGGAATACTGCATCCAGTTTTGGCACCACGATGTAAAAAAGATGCTGAGACTCTAGAAAGAGTACAGAGAAGAGCAACAAAGATGATCAGGGGACTGGAGGCTAAAACATATAAGGAACAGTTGTTTGAATTGGGTATGTTTAGTTTAATGAAGAGAAGGACGAGGGGTGACATGATAGCAGTGTTCCAGTATATCAGGGGCTGCCACAAAGAAGAGAGAGTCAGGCTATTCTCCAAAGCGCCTGAAGGCAGGACAAGAAGCAACAGATGGAAACTAACCAAAGAGAGAAGCAACAACCTAGGACTAAGGAGAAATATTCTGACAGAAAATTAATCAGTGGAACAACCTGCCTCCAGAAGCTGTGAACGCTCCAACACTGGAAGTTTTTAAGAAGAGACTGGACAGCCATTTAACTGAAATGGTATATGGTTTCCTGCTTGAGCAGGGGGTTGGACTTGATGACCTCCAAGATCCCTTCCAACTTTTTAAATTTTTATTATTATTGTTGTTGTTGTTGAAAAAAAAATCTATTGAACTCACTCTTTTCTTTGTCGCTTTTATTCTTAACCATTTCTTTCTCTCTTTGACAGCATTCTCTGCAGCTATCATTTTCTTTCTACACTATCTTTCTCCCAACATTCCTTACAGCAATCATTTTAGAATGCATCATTCTCATCCATAACCTCTTTCACATCATCATTCCACCGAGTATCCTTTTTCACTCCTCCCATTACTATAACTCCATGCAGTTCAACAGGCCTTTAATACATAATTCTTTTCACAACCTTTTTATTTCCACTTTCCTTGAATCATATACCATTGTCCATATCTCATTAACTCAAAGATATATGCACTGCTCAAAGATATATACAGTGCACTATGCAACACTCAATACATTAATATTCTAAAGCTATACATCATTATATCTAATAGATCTCAAGTTCTGTTGTTGTCATGGCCGTGTCATATTCCATTTGTGGGGAGGGAGATAAATGGAGGAAGAAACACTATTGGCAATAGAGTTTATTCAAAGAGATCTTCCTACAAATGTAAATTGTACCTTACTTTATTTTCTTAATTTTGATTGCCGGCCCACCTTGGGGCTAAGATTATACTGCCCCAGTTGAATCAAAATGTCCTGTAAGTGAATTTAAAAGTTTTCCAGGTTAAATAAGGGCAGCTCATGATAAGAGCAGCAACTATTGCTCGCTAGTTTCCAAATTTTCTTGATATCTTTAGTTCTGAAGGCTAAACTGATACATAAGAAACCCTGGTCAGTTTAATTTTCACCTTCAAAAAGGAATGTATAAAGTTTTGATTTTTATTTTGAAGAGAAAGCAAATATGCCATAAAACAATATTTAATCTTCATAGCAGATTGTTTAAGGGGTTTTTTATATCTACACTTTTAATCTTTCAATAGGTGATTATTGCTGTTGGAACTAAGTGTGCTAACCATCTGTTCTATGTTGCGTGCATGCTTTTAGTTTAAGAGAATAGTCGTAATCATGTGGGGATGCAGCCCTGAAAGTGACTCATATGGTTTCTAGCCCAGCAGGCAATCTGTATGTAGATTACCCTCACTGCAATTCAAAGTATGGTGTAAGAACAAAAGGCTAGGAAAAAGTCACCTATATAAATTTAGACTGAAGTTCAGTTTTAAAAAAATATAAATCGCAGGTGTAAGATATTTTAACATGAATAAATACCCCTGTGTGTCAATTATGGACTTTAGTTCATTTATGAAAGTTATTTTCTTATTTTTAGCATGGAAACATTAGCAATTATTGCTAAATTAAATCTAAGAAGTGTTTACATACTCTGAAAACAGATGTTTTTGATGCCAAATAGATGAGAAATATGTGCCTTTTAAACGTAGATAAACTTTAAGTCTTGAATTTATGGCCCTATGAAATAAGTGAAATATTATGAAATAATATTTTTTAATAATAAAGGGCTTTAACTTTAAGGCTGTAGCTAGTCACAATTGAAGGGGACAATTTTGGGAAACAATATATTATTATTTAATAACCAAGAAAAAATGTACAAGGACGAACAGCACCAAATATCTAAGTTCATTAAAGGCTCAAGGCAGAGGTCATATATAAAAAATGTTTGAGCTTATTTGCACATACTGAATTGCTAACATAGTCTATGGGTAACAAAAGTCAAACTTGTATATAAGCAAGGTACAAAAAGTATGCAAAACATAGCTTCTGCAACTTTTTAAAATCCTTTTACCACAATGGCTATAGAGCTGTCTATACATCTTATGTGTAACAAAATAATGTTTCTGTGTGAGCATAAGTTGATTGCTATTCTTCTTTCAAGTTGTGTCACTGTGTATGTATGCCCTGGGGGGAGGGGCATACCACTCTGTATTAGGTGACCAGCAGGCAGAAGAGAAAGGTTTAAAATTCCAATCTCCTAGCTCAGGGCTTTTCAACTTTTTCACCCATTGTACCACTTTTAGCATATGGCAACATCCGAGTACCACCAGTTGCTTAGCAAGGTGTCAAAAACTTGATGACCAAAAAAAAAAGGAAAAAAGTGATGAAGTACAGGTAGTCCTCAACTTACAACAGTTTGCTTAGTGACTGTTCTAAGTTACAATGGCACTAAAAAAGTGCCCCACAAGCCACAACTGAGTAAGACACCTGCCTGTCCGCCCGGCGGCGATCTTCCTCCTGTCCAAGGTTTTCATTGTTGTGAGCATTTCTGTTGAGGATTGGCAGTGGGGGTGGGGAGTGTTTGGTTTTTATTCCCCCGCCCCTCTGCTGGGTGGTTGCAGCAGGTTTTGGTCACTTCACATGACCCTGGGACACTGTGACCATCTTAAATATGAATCAGTTGCCAAGCATCTGAATGTAAATCACAAGACCCTGGAGATGCTGCAACATTCCAGCTGATTGGCGCTTCTTCTGGGCTCAGAAGTGCCAGGATAAGCGCCGAGCTCCAGCTGGAACCTGGCGCTGATCCTGGCACTTCCGCTGAGCCCTGACAGCCCTGCAGCTCCAGCCGTCTCTCACTCAGGCTTATGCGGTGCTGCCGCTGGTTCAGCTCATTCCCCTTCCCCGCTACCACTTTTCTAGGATGGTTGCGTACCACCTGCCAGGTGCCAATGTACCACAGGTGGTACCCGTACCAATGGTTGAGAAGCCCTGTCCTAGCTGGATCCAGTCCATTTTCAAACTCCATCTTTCTTTTGCAAACTTTGGCCCCCATACCAAATTTGGTCCCATTCTGTTCTGTTTTCAGGAGATTATTCTATTGGCAGACAGATGGATAGAGGCCCAAGCTCTTTTGCACAACTTCTTTTCAACACTGTGGTCAGTTATAAAGTATAGAAAAAGTGCTACATCTTTTGTTGAAGACTGGCTTTGATAAGCATGTTTCTGAATGTTAAAGCATTGGTTACTCTAAAGAAAAAAATAATCAAATCAGTGACCTTTTACTTTAAAAGGACTACTATGTCTGTTAATGGTTAAAAGAGATTTGCTTTATTTGACCTTCCTACTTAGTTAGTTTGGAGCTAAAGACTTTACTTTTGGGCATAAATACTTTCAACAGTTATTTTGAAAAACTTTAAATGTTTGATTTCCAGTTGTTATGGCCAAGGCTCAGGTTTAGACTTTTACTACTATGGGTAGTAGTATTGTGCATTGAATAGGGATAATACAGTAAAAAAAACCTAAATATGTTACTTATGGTATGATAGTTAAATGGACTAAACATAACACAAAATTAACAGAAAGAAAGGATTCATATAATAAATGTAGCTAGCTACAGAAAATTAATTCAGTTATTCAGCTTATTATTAATGGACAAGTAACCTGATTTATCACATATATAATGCAGACTAGGCATCTCTGTTAGTCCAAAGAAAAATAGGTAACATTTATTTGCAAACCTTGTAATCTGCCAGTCCAACTGTTCTGGTTCATCAAAGTGCTAGACACTTCAATTATTCTTCTGCAGACCACTTTGGCTCCAAGCAGTAAGACATTAATGCCAATTGCCAGTTTATAAATTGCAACTTGTAAGATCAAGCTCTGAAATAACAACTCACATACAGATATTGATTCTCCTTCCTCTTACAATTCAACCACGTACATATACCAATCCAGTTTACCTTATACAAAATGATCAGAGGCTCAAATTATTATTCAGATCTCCAACAATCAGATTCGCCTGAAAAACATATTCACCCTTTTCTTCCTACCTCTTTTCTGACTAATAACTCTGCCTTTGCATAGCAAAAGCAACCACTTTATAAAAGATGCCTATGCAGCAGAATCTTTTAACCTGAGCCTTGGTGGAGCAGTGGGCTAATGCCTCCTTAAGAAACACCAGCTGCCTGCAATTAGTGCAGGTTCGCATCCCACCAGGCTCAAGGTTGACTCAGCCTTCCATCCTTCCGAGGTAGGTAAAATGAGGAGCCAGATTGTTGGGGGCAATTAAGCTGACTTTGTAATAATGCCGCTTGGGGTGTGTGTGAAAGCCCTAATAAGCAGGCATATACATAGAATGAAGGCTACTGCTAAGCTTGTAAGCCGCCCTGAGTCTTCGGAGAAGGGCGGGATATAAATGGAATTAAAATTTATATATATATATATATATATATATATATATATATATATATATATGTATGTATGTATGTATGTATGTATGTATGTATGTATGTATGTATTGCATAACAAAATTGGACTCTAAAAAAAGAAAAAAGATTGTGTAACATGTTAGTATCACTGGAATGCTCTCCAGAAAAACTTCATTTTTAACGAACTTTTTAAGGCCATCAAGGAAATGGACAGCCCAATCTCTACATGGGAAACCTCCCATAGCATCAGCACTGCCACTGAGTAGTGGTGCCTTCCAGCTTTGGCTCCCTCCCTTCCCGGAAATGTGGAACTACAAAGAATGTGTGTCTCAAAGATCTAGTACAGTGGTAGGCAACCTTGGCTCTTTTATGACTCGTGGACTTCAATTCCTAGAATTCCTGAGCCAGCCATGCTCAGGAAAAAAAATTGGAAAAAGCAATTCTGCAGATAGTCAATTACCAAACTGTAACTGGATTTATGGATAAAAACAGAAGCTTAAATTGAACTTGGAACTGAATTGGAAACTAGAGCAAGGTCCACACTATTGGCATTACATGCCTTTAGTCTTCAGTGCCAATTAACATAAGATCACTGACTTCTGACCTAATTGTAATGTCTGAACAGCATTTAAAAGGACTGTCATGTAAATCTGGGTGGGAGTA